>NC_088305.1:29783997-30094479 GCF_032854445.1 Liolophura sinensis | reverse complement strand
AACATCAGGTACAAGAATTAACCTAATCTCAAATGGACGCAGACAATAACGGAAAAAAGAACGACAAAAATGGACAATTCTGAGTAGAAAACATTCACCATTAAGGTGCAAGGATATAAAAAAGATTTTCCATTTGTTCCATACATTATACTCAGCTTCTTTTGGTCTGCCCTCGTCAGCCAATCGTCATATTGGTGAGAGGAATTTAACAGATATACAGCAGACAACTGAAAACTTAAAACTTGTGTCAATTAAAGTCACACAAAATGCCCAAACTCCAAGCTAATTCCGTTGAAAGGCGATCAGAAAGAGGCAAATATTTTTTTTCAAAATCAATAATGTTTCTAGCGCCTTGGCTAGATGGAAAACGTGCCACACCGAAAACTTTCACTCACTACAAGAAACAATGAGTAAAATTGGAGGAGAGACACGAAAAAATGTCTCGGACGTAACGTCGCTAAATCGCATTAGGCCGTGAAGGTTGCATTCTTTGAAAAGATGGGTTAAATCTATTCCGGTTAAACAGAGCACAGTCCGCCTTCATGAGTTTTCCAGTTTTATTATGAAAGATAAGAGCAATTCTTTGGTATAACTCGGCCTGGCTGTGATCCCGGGATCCCTCGACTTCCAGGCGGACGATCTAACCAGTAGACCACCAAAGCGCTGTCCATCTCTGTTTGACCTATATCAAGCTGCCTGAC
Organism: Liolophura sinensis; assembly: GCF_032854445.1. NCBI lineage: Eukaryota > Metazoa > Mollusca > Polyplacophora > Chitonida > Chitonidae > Liolophura > Liolophura sinensis. Next base: position 30,093,778 of record NC_088305.1, on the reverse strand, counting down.
TTCAAATCTGACCCGAATAGTGTGGCTTATTATTCTCTCGAAATACTACAGGTAAACGCCAGTTTACGCACGAATTGTATGAGTGGTCGTATAACAAATAACAGTGTTCCTCCAAAGAACTGTAGTCTGACTATCGACTATATCTATCGTTAAAATGACACTTATTATACCGGATGCGTGTGATCCACGTCTGAACGGCAGGGGATAATCTAATAGCCTGATGCCATCCATCATCCAAACCCAGACGGACTAAAGCAGAGGATTCCAGAACTCGCTCTCTGTACAACACAGATGTTTGCATGACCAATTTCCATCGGAAGACGACTGGAGTGGGTAAAACAAATCAATCAATTCCTTCAGTTAATCAATCAATCAGACAGCTCATGCAACTCCTATCTGACTGAAACGTTAACTGTCATGAACGAGCTAGTTAAGCTTAGACATCACTTCGGATACTTAAATGATGTTTCACGTTATTGTTGTTGTTAAGTTTACTTCAGGTAGTGCAAAGTGTCTGTGGCGTAAGAATCCTCTAGATCCAGCTTTCCTCGAGGGAATCAACGTAATTGTTGCGCTCGTTTCGGCTATATCCCTGTGAACATCATCGTGTATGGCACAAACTGATAAATACTAACACGGCTGTGAACAATACTTTGGTCCCAAAGGCATAACAATTTGTGATAATTCAACATTTATTTAGTCTTCATAAAAGATATCGACGCTCACATCATGAGTATTTGATACATCCTGGAACAACTGATCTTGACCACATTCGTTCTGAACAGTCTTAGACGCAGATACAATTTTGTAAACTTCCTGATACAAGAGATAATAAACAAACTTTTTCCCAAGAGACTTTGCCTTCGATTCCATTTTGAAACTGACCTTGGGCACTTTTACAAGTGCTGTACAGTAAATGTCTGAATGGATTTTGAAATTACTGTGAAAAAAGGAGAGATTTCAATCGGCAAGAGCTTGACAAAGATATCTGTTGACAAACACATACCTTAGGCACACTATCAAAAAAGGCGATTACAAAAATTATGCACCGGCACAAATGAATTTTGATGATCAACCAACACAAACTTTTCTTCATAAAAAGCAACATAGAGGAAAACTGAGAAGAGAAGAAAATGAACCTCATTTAACCTGTAACGCCCTTTGGTCGAAGATTTCTCACTGGCCCCGATAGCACAGTTGGTAGAGCGTCAATCCTGGATCAGTTATCACACCGAAGACCTTATAAAGAAGTTGTAACTTTCTCGCTTGGCGTTCAGCATTAAGGGGATGGTAGTATATTGGATCGGGCGGGTTGCTTTCTTGCCTTCGGTAAGTCGTCCCAGTGAAGCAGCCCTAGGTGAAAGAGTGGTGGAAATCCGTCCTTCAGCAAGGAGGTACATTATAAGCTCTTCGTCGTCGTATGATTGAACGATTGTTAAGTGCAACGCTTACTCACTCACTCGGAGACTTCAACTTTTCAGTGGAAATAGAGCCTGTAAATCCACCGTCAATACTGCATCACGCGACTGATACAATTGCTACACCCGGTCCACTTTACTGTTCAGGCATTAAAAAAACGAATTCGTATACTAGTGACCACCGGCCCGGATAGCACAGTTGGTAGAGCGTCCGCTTCGGGACCGGTAGATCCAGGATCAATCCTTGATCGAGTCACACCTAAGACTTTAAAAGAGGATAGTGCAACGACTGGTTGACCCGTATCAGTATAATGGCTCGGGCGGTGCGGCTTACTTGCCTTCGGTAAGTCGTCTCAGTGAAGCAGCACTAAATAAAAGAGCGGTGGAAATCCGTCCTGCATCAAGGAGGCACATTACACGTACATGCACCCTAATGATTCCTTCGTCGTCATATGACTGAAAAATTGTTAAGTACAACGATTGGCGTTTCTGGGTTTCTTTGACATCCTTTAGGTTTTATCGTGCCGATTGCAAGTAGTGTAAAAAAGCATGGCTCGCCGCTGTTATACGCTGATAAAATGCTGCAATGCTTGTGAATTGCCTTATTACAAGTAGCAGAGTGTATACCGCTCGGCGTGCAGTTTTTCCCAGGCGGATTGAATGAATGATTAGGTCTGCCAGCAACCTGCGGATGGTCGTGGGTTTTTCCCGGGCTCTGTCCGGTTCCTCCCACCAGAATGCTGGCCGCCGTCGTATTAGTGAAATATTCTTGAGTACGGCGTAAAACACCAATCAAATAAATAAATAAATTAATGAATCAATCAATGTTTATGGCTTAAAAACACATCGTTCTCCTCCGTTGTACCATGCAGTGTTTTTAAAATGCCTCATTACAAGTACATCAATACAAAAACAGTGACTTATTACACAAAAAGAGCAAAGTGTGCACAGTGCGAACCAAACTGAATTAAGCGCGCCATGTTCCCCAGGCCGAATGGTCAACGCCACATAAGCTATATTTCAGATATATGGTGGCGATATACAGCTTGATGGTGTATCTCAGTTGTGACCCTTTCCTGTCCCTGTTAATTTATGACAACATTCTCTGCTGTTACCCTATACACTGTTTGTGAACTAGCTCTTAGCTTTACGAGTACAGCTAAAAAGAAACTGTGATGTATTACAAAAATACGATGAAAGAGTAGACCACTTGTACAGGCTTGTTTTAGGAGCGTTATATACGTTCCTCAGTCCATTAATGTCTATCGCTTGTGGAAAAAACCAACGGTCCAATACACACACAGACTCCCAACGACGTGATACGAAAAGAAATCAACGCAGAAACCAGTTTCATTGTTTAGGATGTAAATTATGTATTTGACCGCCAGATTTACAAAGATGTCTATATAAAGATGTCTATATAAAAACAAAGCCACAAAAACAACAAGACAAGCGACCAAGAAGTAAGCATACGCTCCATTTGAGGAATTACAAACTGTGTAAGACATGAGAATGCGTATTAACAATGATATATAATGATGGCATTCAATGGCATAAAAAATTAATTACACAGGCAAAACATTGCGTGGTTCATGCTCAATAGGTTTTGGGCGAAACTACACCGTTTGACTGATATGATATTGGTAATTTATTGGTAAACGGACGTTTTTCGCCGCGAATGAAGCGATGTCAACTTGAAGAAGGCGTTATTTCTTTCTGTAAAATGCGTACTTTCCCCTCTAATTTCACAAATTGATGACTAGCTGTTACATCTGACTGATACATACATACGCATACATGTACATATATACGAAAGCTTAGCCATACAAACACACAATTTCCTTCTGTGCAAAGACATTTAGGTAAGAACAAGTGTGTATTAGCAATAATCGAGATATCCCGCAAAACGGTAATGTAGGCTCGCACCCAGACTCCTCCTTATTGAAGTCTGACCGATGAAGCCGCAATTAAACAACAGACTGAGGGATCTTACAGATCTGCTTGTCCTTCTTACCGTTCCTAAATCCTTCTAAAAAAGTTGTAATATCTGCTTAACTATCATCAATACCAGTAGAGATCATCTACCAAGATCATCCCTTCGGAGACATACGGACATTTTCAAGCAAAAACGCCAACGTCAACCTTCACTACCCATATTCATACATCTTCAGAAAACGAACAGTTGGCTAAAAACGAAGAAAACTTTATTTGAATGAAGCAAAAACAAGCAAAAAAGTTAGCAAAAATGACTATATGATACTCCCTCTTTCTCACAAGAGAAGAAAAGAATGGGGAATTAAACTGAGCAGAAGTTTTAGTAAAAGTTTTAGCATTGTTTAGTAAAATCACGCTATTGCTACGTCATCCAGCAAAGCCATTAAGAAAAGACATCACACTAACTGAGTAGAAATCAGGCCATGCACTCTAAGATATGCGTTTAGGACCTAAACACAAAGCTCCACATAATCTTGCATTCACTTTTTAAGCACATGTATGGCTAAACGTGTAACCACAAAATGTGTTTAGGTTGAAATGTGGTGGCATTAAACATGTGGAAGACACAAAATATTTTTGTCTGGGAATCTTAAACATGTTCACCTTCAAAACCTATGCACAAAGCAACTACAAACCTCCACGCATTACTTGCTTTCACTTTTTAAGCATGTCATCATGTAAACATGTACAGAATATGGGAGCGCTCATCATGTTCTGCTGTGAATTAAATGTCTTAATTCACACCTGAATTTAAGGAAGATCTGTAAAAGTATGCAACATTGAACTATTCAACAGAAGGAACCGAAGTAATGTTGAAAATGACATTAAGCCGTAGCAAACAAACAGATCTCTCACAAGACCTACAATCATTATTGTACTACAAGGAAAGGTTCAATCACAGTGTGTTACTTTCGCTGGGAGTTATTGTTTTCATATAATAACTTAATAATTAATGCAATAAGAAAATAAAACTGACCAAAAGATATCATTCATGGTACTTTTAATAATGTGAAAGTAATAAACAAACATTTCTATGAAACTATGTTCCAATGGAAACAACGATACTAACGAGGGACACATGTCTACTCTCTGTACCTGAAAGCTTGTATTAATAAATTACATATAGCAAACATTATGTTATAATTTGTGCACAATCCATAACCCCAATGTGTATCAATGTGCAATTATGATAGCTCCAAAGAAGTTCCAGAAACATACAAAAGGCATTGTCCAGGAAAACATTATTTGCAGGTAATTAACTGCTGAACCGGTAAGTCTTGTCCTGATATTATGATAATTAACAGACTTTCTGTCTGTCACAATTTACCATCTTCACAACGTCAGTTCGCTTCGCTGCTAAGGAACCCTTGGTTTAACTGAACACTGTAGGTACGTTTCTCTCAGACTCAGTACATAGTTTCAGTCAAATGTTGTTCCTAAAGAATTCCAAGTGTGATTGTCGTTTGTGGTGCACACTTAAAACAAATAATCTGATCGACCACACCAACTTGCTTGCGCTATCACTTTACTGGTTGAAGTGCAGTATGTGTATTTGAACTCAACTCGAATAACCTATTAATGATGCCGGAGTCAGCCCTGAGGAGATGAAGGAATATGAGCTTAACAACTTGCAACACAATCTATGTGCTAAAGAACAGCCAATACAAACAAGACGTAAGTAATGGATTTTCTTAGTAATTAAGTTATGCTATATACATATACTAAAGCATCTAACAGCATTAGATTTGAACATGTTTAATGTTTGTGGTCACTGTTGTTAGATGGAATCATCAGGCGTAACGGAACACACATGTACTACAATGGTTAATTGTTGGTTGTTAATTTACTAATTCAGAGAGTTATCTGGTATGGAATTCATTAGTTTTATATGTACAATTAACTTCTCATACAATTCTCAGTCATCAGTAAAGTTTGCATATTCATTCACTTGAATATACTTTGGGTTTCAAATAGCAAGAATTTTGCATTATTTTGTGCACAATTTATATGGTGATAGTATCACCTTACTCTCTTTCAACCATGAAATATTCTTTTTAAGGAAGAAATAGAATAAGTCATAATGATACGAAAATGTACAAGGGTGAAAAAAATGGCAGTCTGTATTACCTGTACAACGGTCATGAATGGGTGAAGTTAAATGGACTTCTCCACACTGTCTTCTCCAAGTATTCAGTAACCTCAATGCACCTGAAACACAGATCAGGGAATTCATTTTATTTTCAAACAGTAGAACTGGTTTACAAGGTCTTTAGAAAGAGCCGCCAGGTGTAATTTTTGAAACTGAACTTTTTCTAAACGTGCATCCCCCTAAAGCCAAAGTTACTCATACCTACCCATGCACCTCTACAAACTTAATGATTTGATTTGATTTGATTGGTGTTTTACGCCGTACTCAAGAATATTTCACTTATACGACGGCGGCCAGCATTATGGTGGGGGGAAACCGGGCAGATCGGGGGAAACCCATGCGCAGGTTGCTGACAGACCTTCTCACGTACGGCCGGAGAGGAAGCCAGCATGAGCTGGACTTGAACTCACAGCGACCGCATTGGTGAGAGACTCAGTCTTTAACCGACTGAGCCACGGAGGCCCCCCACAAACTTAATGATTTGTATTCATTTTATGCCTATAATAACTGCTCACACTTCACTTCACATTGAAAACATCTGGCTGTCACTCCTTTGAAAACACATATAAAAAAATAAATAAATACATAAATGTATATATTATATAAAAATGAAAATAATATCTCCCATGACATATAATGTCAGATCCAAGGAGTATCTGAAAAGTTAGGAGATCGAGTCACCATCATACTGTGTAAACATGTGAGTCACCATACACATACTTAGTTTGTATAGGTCTCGTATTACCGTGCGCCTGTCGGCAGTAATAACAACAGTAAAAACAAATCGTGGCCGTGCAAGGTTGAATTTTCGATATTTATTGCACGCTGCATGTGGTGGTATGGAATAGTACCACACGATTGTTTACAGATATGGGACCTAAATATTGTTTCAGTCAAAGATGACAGGTTTACCAAGTGAAAACTGAACACAGAATAGAAAATTCCTCATGTAACTAGGCCTACAACGCAACCACCGCTTGCACATCACTATTCGCAGGCCTTTATATAATATTGCACAACACATCGCCAATAGATTGCACAACATAACACGAATTGTGAAGCAAACACACGTCAAGCAGTTTATGAGAACAAATAAAAACAATCAGTACATACCGGTACCGCAGCGACAAATACAGAGACACTTCTCGACATCTTCACTTCCAAGAATGAGCAGACGACCAGCCTTGTTTTCAGTAAGATCACCTGTAATATGGCGAGCGTGCGCAACTGGGACGTGTAGAGGCCTACACACGTTTAAACTAAACGCGTTCAGTCATCAACTGAACTAAATAGCGTCATAAAAATCACCATGGAGACATGTTTGGCTGTTACATATGTTTTTAATAATGTGCTTACTTGTCCGTTAAGCATTTTTACGTATGAAAGTGCATAGCTTTGTGTCATCTTTGTGTCTAGCTCGGATATGCTCATACAAATGCCCTATGGTCAGTAAACGACGATTACGCATTTACACTAATCGTGTTTAGAAATTAAACGTCACAAACCAGATATTTTGTGATCTTTGCTAAACGCGTTTAGCATTTTCATACAATGTCAAACCTTTTCCTATGTTTCCGATGTGTGTTAATCCTCCAAACCACATTTAGAGTGTGGAGGGTAAAATTACGCAATTATTCAGTTATACAGAAAGTCCGTTGAAATTAGGCGCGGACATTTTTATGGAGATTAATTGAATCCGCTGAGCTATTTACTGGACAGAAAACAACATCGTATTCCGGTCTTGCTGTTCCCAGCACTCATGCTAATATGTCTCACTTCAGGCGTATTGCTAATTCTGACTACTCCATAATATGGAGACCAGCACTGTAGGTCGTTTTATGAAACGATAAGGCGTGTTCACGTGATGGAGGCTACAGTGCAAATATACACAAGACAATGCCTTATGTCCACGTGAAAGTTGCTCGGGTGTTGAGCTAATGTAAAGTTACCAACATCAAACGAAATATAATGTGACGTCATCATCCGAATACAATTAAAGAACAATACATTGTCTGTTTCTTCCAACCTGATTTAGCCAGTGATTTCTTCTTGAAACCCAAAATACTTTGGTTGATTCATAAAATGCAGAAAAATACATCAGATGTAAAAACTAAGCTAATCTCATATCGACGCAGACAACAACAGAAAAAAAGAACAACAAAAATAGACAATTCTGAGTAGAAAACATTCATCATTAAGGTGCAAGGATATAAAAAAGATTTTCCATTTGTTCCATACATTATAATCAGCTTCGTTTGGTCCCTCCTCGTCAGCCAATCGCCATAATGGTGAGAGGAGTTTAACAGATATACAGCAGACAGATGAAAACTTGTCGATAAAGTGATCAAGAAAATGTCTAAATTCTCTAGGTAAATCCGTTGAAAGGCGATCAGAAAATGGCTTTTTTTTCAAAATCAATACTGTTTGTGGCGCCTTAGTCAGATGTAAGACCTTCCGCACGGAAACTTTCACTCAAATCAGGAAAATAATGTGTCATCTTAGAGGAGAGAGATGAAAAAAAGGTCTATGACGCAACGCCGACAAATCGCATTAGGCCATGAGGGCTGCATTCCTGGAAAAGATGGGTTAAGCTTATTCCGGTTAAATAAAACGCAGTCCCAGTTCATTCACCAATTCGTTATGAGACCTCATTTCTTGACAAAAAGTGCAGTTTTGTGATGAACGATAAAAGCAATTCCAAGCAATTATTTGAACCCCGTTACTCCTCACGAAAGAGAGACAACCGTATACCACGTTGAAACATCCCGATACCACGATAAGACAATCCGACACCACGGTACGACAACCTGTCAACCCTGCACCACGATGCAACAACCCGACACCACGATGAGACAACCTGACACCACAGTAAGACAACATGACACCACATGCGACAACCAGACACCACGATGCGACAACCCAACACAATAATGTAGGACAAAGCGACTCTGACGCTGGGCAATTCCTCGTGTTAGTTGTCGCATTTCGGTGCATCTTAGACCATAATCCCCATGATGTATATTTATTTATTTCTTTTGTAACGCCGTGCTTCATAAATTTTTCAATTATAAAACGTTTAGCTGTCAGGCTAGGAGGTAAAGGTATTTGACGAACCTTCTAATTTCAGCCCTGCTGAACCAGCGAGAGCTATGGATTCCTGCCTGCTACTTTGCAAGTGAAGAGGCCCTAACCACGCAGCCTTCACATATCCTTCAGCCTTTGAGTGATGTCACGTGGAGAACATTTCGGTATTATTTTACACAGAAATATATTGTAAATACTTTACAGCAGCTAGCAGTAACCACATTTGTTACAACACGTCTCCTTGTCACAGGTAAAATATTGTTTTGTTTGACTTGTTTAACGTCCTTCAATAGTCTAGAATGGTTTACTTCTACATGTCCGCCAGATTCAGGGAAGAAGGAAAACGGAGTACCCAAGGTCAACATATATGCCATATTAGTGATAGACAGGTGGTTTTCAACGAGCCTTTGAAGCAAATCCTCACTCGGCGAACGTTTATTGTCACTACTGACCCACAATTAATGAGAGCCCGGGGTCTCTCGACTTCGAGGCGGACGCTCTAACCATTAGGCCACCAAAGCGCTGTCCACGTATAAACGGCAAGTGAAAATCTAACGGCCCCGATGGCATCCATCACTCAAACCCAGACTTGCTAAAGCAGAGGATTCCAGAACTCGCTCTCTGTACAACACAGATGTTTATTTGACCAATTACCATCAGAAAATGACTGAGGTGAGCAAAACAAATCAATCAGTTCCTCCAGTCAATCAATCAGACAGTTCATGCAACTCACGTCTGATGTATATTTTAACTGTCATGAGCGAGGCAAGTTCAGATATCACATCGGATACTTAACTGATGTTTCGCGTTATGTAGTTTATTTTTACTTCAGTAAGCAAGAGTAAACTGGTAGTGCTAAGTTTCAGTGGCGTAGGAATCCTCTACACCCCGCCAACTTTCCTCATGGGAATCAACGTAATTGTTGCTCAGCTATAGATGACCCATCATCGAGCCTGGCACAAACTGTTCAATACTAACACGGATGTGAACGATATTTTTGTCCCAAAAGTATAACATTTTGTGACAATTCAGCATATTTTTTGGTCTTCATGAAAGATATCGATGCACACATTTTGAGTATTTGATAAATTATGACATAAGAGATCTTAAACAAATTCTCACGAGTCTGGAATTACTTTATTACAGGAGAGGAAGCCAGCATGAGCTGGATTTGAACTCACAGCGACCGCATTGGTGACAACCTCCTGGGTCATTGCGCTGCGCTTGCGCGCTAACCGAGCCACGGAGGTCCCGCGACGGTGAGAATTTCTACTTCTCTAATGATGGCACCAAACGTCACATGATCCCAGAAACCATATAATGCCCCGCGGCAACCCGAGTTAATACACGTACTCCCACTGGTGTTTAATCTCTCGCTCTCTCTCTCTCTCTCCGTCTGGCTGGTTGCCAATCATGAAACACCCTACGATTCTTGAGGGTTTAATCTCCTTAAATTTTCTTTACATAAGGCTTGAAGACGTATAAGCATAATTATGATTTTTTGATTCTCGTTTCTTGGGTTTCTTTGACATAGTTTTAGTTTTATCGTGCATGCCGGTGGCAAGTAGTGTAATAGGAAATACGGTTCTATTATTCGCTGTTAAAACGCTGCAGTGCTTGTAAAAACGACCTATTACAAGTACATTTCTACAGAAACAGAGAATTTTCTATAAAAAGATCAAAGTGTGCACCAGCCCGGACCAACTTGATTTAGGCCGCCATCACGAATGATTATATGGCTTAACGCCACGTCAGCAATTTTTCATCAGCGATATTGTGGCGATCCCCAGCCCAATGATGTCACTCAGTAGTGACCCCTTCCCACCCCTGTAAATTTATAAAAACGTTATCTGCTTTTACCCTATACACTGCTTTGAACTAGCTCTTAGCTTTACTAGTACAGCTTAAAAGAAACCGTGACGTATCCTAAAAGCAGCGAAACATTACACCACTAGGACAGACTTAGTAGCGCCATATACGTTCCTCAGCCCATCAATGTCTCTCTCTTGTGAGAAAACCAACTATCCAATACATACACAGACACACACTGACGTGATATAAGAAATCAACGCAGAAACCAATTCCACTGTATAGATGTAAATTATGTATTTGACCGCCGGATTTACAAAGATGTCTATACAATAACAATGCGTACAAAAACAGCAAGACGAGCGACCAAGAAGTAAGCATAGGCTCCATCTGAGGAATTACAAACTGTGTAAGACATGAGAATGCGTATTAACAATGATTTATAATGATTGCATTCAATGGCATAAAAAAATTAATTACACAGGCAAAACATTGCGTAGTTCACGCTCCATAGGTTTTAGGCGAAACAACATTCAAGCAAGTTAATCGTTTGATATGACATTTGGAGTAATTTATTAGTAAAAGTGCGTGTTTTTGTACGCCAATGAAGGCATGGTCTCTTGAAGCAGCAGACATTTCTCTTCTGTAAAAAGTGTAGTTCTCCCTCAAATTTCTCATCATCGTGACTAGCTGTTACTTCTGACTGATACATACACCTACATACACAAGAACGCAGAGGCACAATGTACAAGTACATGTACACGATGTTTGAAGTCATTTACATATAAACCAGTGTGTAATCTCAATAGCTGAGACATCCCGCAAAACGTCAACGTGGTCTCGCACCCAGATCCTCGTTATAAGTTAATGACCCAGGTTTATAGACAGATCGACGAAATTACAAAAAACAACACGCAGAGGGAGCAACTTGCAGAGGGAGCAACTTACAGATTTGCTTGTCGTAGCTAAAATCCACGCTTACCGTTCCTAAATCCTTTGACACAAAGATGAAATATTTGCTTTACCACCAATACATAGTCGGTCAGACTATTTACCAACACCGTCCTTTTTGAGACCTAGATATTTTACCACAAAAACGTAAATCTCATTGGGATTCAGTTGAGTTTCTGAAGCAAACAGCTGCGCAATTTGACGAACAACAACTTGGTTGCACATTTCACGCCAACCATGGGACAAGGTCATCTTGATTGATTGATTGTTGTTTAACAACATACTCAAGACTTTTTCACTTATACGACGGCGGTTATTTTATCTGCGGAGGAAACCAGTGGCCCGGGATAAACTACTGACCCGGGATAAACCACTGACCTTTGGGACGTCACTCTAAGCTTTCTCACATGAGAGGCACAAATATTCACGTCATATGGTGATGGCGAAGTGGTCTTCATTGAACATCAAACTGTCCAACGAGCCCAACGAGCGCTGTCCATCCCTTATTGTCCCCAAAGAGAGACAGAGGAAGAATCTCACGTAAAATGATTAACATCTATGTGAAGTCATCGGTTTGCTACAACTTCTTACCCTTAAATGATCTGATTCGGTTTCAAGAACAAGGGATCGTTGGCACACTCGTGTAGTGGTGGTCAAACCTGTGACTTAACACAGCTTTAAAGCACACTGCACATTACATGTATCAGAAAACTGGGTGTGCATGTCAGTTCTGCAGCCAGCCTCTTGCACCGCCTCTGCAAGAGACCCACTACAAGATGGGTCAGTATGACAACCTGTTACAACTGTATATGAAAATGAACCTCAGAAAATTCACAGCACAAGTAACACTGTATATGACCAACTACAAACAGTAATCAGCTGCTCTTGCACAGTATAACCAGGCTGCATCTAAATGTTCACGAGACAACATGGCATGCTTGCCAGATTCCTCACTATCAGATCTGTTGTTGTTGTATCGCCTCACAACCACGGATGCCAGGCAGGATCCATGCGACACAGGTTATCATGACTGTTTGCCGCAGCCACCAACGTGCTCACTTTGCTCTCAGCACCATCAAACGTCGCCAAGTCTGAAATATCAAATCAGTGAAGTACGTTACACAGTTGTTTTCACTGTGTGACACAATAATCGTTTGAAAGATGTACGTAACTTTACCATAATGATTGCGGTCAGGATCATACGTTAATATACTGATTTATTTGACTGGTGTTTTACACCATACGCAAGAATGTTTCACTTATACTATTGTGTCCTCTCCGGCTGTGCGTTGGAAGGTGTGCCAGTGATCTATGGATGGCCGTGGGTTTCCCCCAGGGCTCTGTCCAGTTCCCTCCCAACATAATGCTGGGCGCCACCATATAAATGAAACATGTTTGATTACAGCATAAAACACCAATTAAACAAACAAATAAATATACTATTGCATCCAGCATAATGGCCAGAGCAAACCGGGCAGAGCCCTGGGAAACCCATGACCATCCCCTGGTTACTGTGGAACCTTCCCATGTAGGACTGGGGAGGAAGCCAGCATGATCTGGTCTCACATCTGCCGCATTGGTAGGAAACTTGTAAGACAATGTGCTGTGCTAGCACACTAACCACAAAAGCACAGAACTCAACTCCACTTCCACTCCCTACTGCTGTATAAGACAACTTGGCTTTCTTTGTTTTGCTTGATTGATCAGTGTTCACACCTGTGAAAGAACATCTAGCCATTTTTTCAAGGACTTCAATGCTCTAATAACCTATTATTTCAACCACTTTCCAGAACCATTTAGTTTACTTGGACATTCACACTGAGATTAATGGTAACTATTTAGGAGATTTACTATATCAATACATTTAAAACTTAATGTCACATGATAATTAACAATGATAAATTCAAGGATATATCCCAAAATAAAATCTTTTCAAATGACTCTCAATATGTGTGAAGTGGAAACCCTGATTGCAATAAATTGGCACAGCAGCAAATATTTCTGCCATATGGTGGCGATCCTGATTGGAGCGTCAAGATACTAGTATTTAACTTTTATGACCATCCGTTATGCTTAATAAAGACTTACTCTGTAGTCGGGTGGTGATAGCAGACACAGCTTTGTTCACCATGGTTACCATCAACTCTCCCTCCATGTCCACTGGCTGGGCTCCCGGAGTTGTCTCCTCCTGCTTCTACAACACCCAATTCAACAAGGAATAAGACATGTCAGTTTGTATAATTGGGGTTTAGCCTCGTTTTGAGCATTATTTCAGCCATCAGGCATGGCAACAGCTGATTCTGAAATCAGCTGAACATCAGCAGGGGGTCTGGGGGCCTGCGGCCCCCAGCCGCCGGGACCAGGTCTTTGGGGTTCGGGAGTGAGAAAGCACTAGAGAGCATTTAATACAAGATTAATAACGACAAAAATAAAGGATAAAAGTGTATTTTTACCTGCCACACAACAGAAAATAAAGTATTCAGCCATGTTGAATACATGTATGTCATAATAAAACACTGCATTTCATTAACGGTAATGTCCCATCACATGTAATTTCTGACATACTTCTTGGAACAGTGTCTACTTTTTCCTTTTTTTGGCTTGTAATGCAGTTAATCTTTCAATGGCTTTTCTCTTCTGTTGCTGAGCAACCTTCTCCAAAGTCTTTATCCCTTTTCTAACAACTGTACCGGGAGGGACCCCCTTTTCAGCAGATTTGATGTTTTTTAGTCTGTTCTGTTTTAATGTCTTCTGTTCCTCCCACAGCCTCTTCTGTTCCTTGGCTGCTGCCCTCATGTTGATACACAATGATTTGTCCACTTTGGTGTGTTTCACATCTGTCTTGGCAAAAAGTTTGATGGCAGTGGTGTTCCTGGCCTTAAGTGCATACTTTACAGTTTGGAATGCATTAAATGTGTTAACATTCATTCTTGATGACCGGGGATCAATTATGTCACCCATAAGGTTGAAAGATGATTCCACCATGGGTCCATGGAAACATGTTAATGCTGTTTTGGCAAGTTTACAAAGGGCTGGATACTTATTCGCTTCGTCCAAGGCTGCCCACCACTGATCAACGTCGTGGACACTTCTGTCAATTAGACTTGTTAGGCTCAAGTCTACCTGGAATCTATGAGCTTCAAGTGACACACTAGATTGTTCTTCATCTGTAAGGAAAGGTCTCAAGCTCTCACCTAAATATTTGAGACATTTAACAGTTTCACTGTGGCCTCTTGCTGATGGGTCAATAGCAGAAATTGACCGAAGAAGCTTGCTATCAAGAGGTAGTTTTTTCTGCAAATGCTGAGCACATGCAACATAAGCTGCAGAAACTTGCTTCAGAAACTCTGTTACTGTTGTGTCCTTTGGGTGACTACTCTTAATGATTTCTTCCACATTACTTCCAACAAACATGTCCTTGATATTGACAAACAGGTTACCATCATTCAAATTTAGCACTTTCAACTGAGCTGCAGATTTCCCAGCGATGACTTCAGCTTTTACAAAGCATGCCAGAAAATCGGAGAATAATTGCTCCTGTTTGTCGTGTAACACATGAATCATGGGTGTATTTGTTTGAAGGAGGCAGGTGAATTCTTTCAGCATACCCAGGACTGCAGAATATAATGACATGATTAAATGGGTCTTTTTGGACTGGAACAAGACTTTTTCAATAATCCTGCGCTTTCTCTCCTTACCATCTGCCGTAGTTTTCTTCTGCGCAAGCTCTACCCAAATTTCGTCTAATCTATTTAAGCCATCAGCTGTCAATTTTTGTTGGTCCACAATTCCATTTACAGGTTCCTGGTACAGTTCTTTATCGTCTTCCTTAAGGAACCCATAGTAGAATACAGCAAAGGCATCCATCATGACTAGGTTGGCCAAGCTTGTGTCATAACAAGAAAGCCACCTGTGAGGAATAAACTTCTTTGGCATGGTGAATGGTGTATCAAGCATTTCACATATTTCACTGAAAAGCTGTCTTAGATCTGTACTCCACACCAAATCATTATGTAAGTCGTTGGCTAGACCTTCAACCCATCCTTCAAAAGGGGAACAGAATTTCTTGCACGCATTATGTACATGATGACAAGAATCCCCGTCAATATCAAGCAAGTTAGGAGCTCTCTCTCTCCGAATTTGAACTTCCAGACCATTCTTAGAACCCCGCATCACGTTGCACGAATCCATCAAAATGGAGACTAAATTTTTCCATGGTAATTTCATGTCAGTGAAAAGGGAATCAAGAGCAGCAAGAATGCTCTTAGTGTCAACCTTGAAGACTTCAACTGATCGAAGATGTTCAACCACAACTTTCTTCTGTTCCACGCTGAAATAACTGGCTAATACAGCTAACATCCTTTTGTCACTGTTAGATGTGCTTTCGTCAATATTGAGACTGAAAGGCTGAGACTGTAATGCACTGGCTGTATCTTCTGAAAAAGTCTTTCCCAGGCCATGTGTCAGTTTGTATCCTGCAGTCTTTCGTTCCAATTTAACACAACTCAGGGCTCTCGGGTCCTTTGCAAGTTCACAGGCTGTTTGGACAATCACTGGCGCGAGGCTCAAGGGCAAGCTGTGTTCTGCTAGAACAGAGAGGACCAGAGCCTGAAAAGACAATAATTAAAATTTTAATTTAAGAAATAATTTAATATGTACATAATATCTTTAGTTCCATAGATCTCTCTCTGTCAAAAAACAATGATATTTGTGTGTGTCTAGGTCAAATTAATACAACAAAATGATCCCACAAGAGATGATCCAAGCAGATCTTTAATATTGCTCAGCTAATCATTATACAATCACTACTTATTAATGCGAAGGGGGTGGGGGTGTAGTCTAGATATACCTCTAAGCTGTTGTATAAATTTAAATTATTTCAAGAAGTCAAAGAGAGACTTTAAATCAGGAAGACAGCAATTGATTAATTATAGGCAGACAGCAATCGACTGTAAAATGAACTCTCTAGGGAATATCAAGGAGTTTCTAGAAGCCATAGATTTACTACCTGAAGATCCTGACAAACAATATATGCAGCAGAATGGCCTCCTTTTCTACAATAGCACTCTACAAACTAACCAAGTCCGATAGTAATGATTATGAGTAATAAATTTGAAGCAAATGAAGTAGAGCGTGCACTACACCAGTATAGGGCATGTAAGTCTCGTCGGAATTCTTTGCACTTCTGGGTACCCTTGCTGCGTATAGGCATGCGTCCCCGAATCATGCGTTCGAACATGACGCCTGCTTGCGACGTGATAATGTAACCACGTCACCAAGCGAGCATGAACGTCACTAAGACGTTGGTTTCAGTGTCAGAGGTACCCGGAAATTGTGAAATCTCGCTCATTTTCTTCGAGACTTACATACCCAATTATAAAGCAAAGCCATATCCAAATTAATAGCATTAAATATGAAGCTAGCACTACAGTTAGTGTTGCAGTAGACTATTAGAAATCCTTCACCAAAACCATCAGGAAAAGTGCAAGGGCAGAGATTTATTAGGACCAAAAGACTTACTTCTGACCGCTGTCAAAAAAGGAAAAAAATAAAATATTTTTGATTTTGTTGCAAATAGATTAATTAATATTAAGCATGAATGTATATAAAAATAAAATAAAATAAAATAAAAATGAAGTAATGAAATTAAGGTTGTGATTACATTAAACAAAGGCTGTCAATTAAATCAAACATTCATGCCGACAATACTGTGAATAATGAAAAATCAGACAATCAAATAGTTTTTCCAAACATAAAAAAGGTAAAGAGGCAGTCAATATAAGTTTACCTCAGAATGAACTTGTCTATCAGCAATTGGGGTGAGTGGCTCCGACTCCGAGTCCCGCTTCTCGGTAGGTTTTGCAAGCGTCCCCCATCGTGTAGCATCAGTCACAGCGCTCTTTTTTGTGAACGCTGATCCCAGCGAATAATTCGAACGCCGAATTGACATATTCTCAGCGTGTTTTGAAACTTTCATGGCATGGTTTGTCAATGCAACGCATCCCCTAGAGCCGTAGTTGATGATGTCGTTGCAGTAGGTGCAGAGTGCTTTACCAGGGATGTCGCACTTTTTCACAAAGTTTGACAACTTCTCTGTTACGTCTTCGAAATTCTTTCCGATTTTTACTCGAACTGTAACGCTTCTGTCAAGCCACTCCCATCTAAATTTGTTGCGAACAGTCTTATCAATTTCTCGGACAGCCGATTCCTGGTCTCTTGTCAAAGTTTTCGCCATTTTCGATTTGTAACATAGCGCGAAATTGAATAGAACAGATCGAGTGATTGGCTGGAGGAATGACCCCTGAACCAATGAAAACAGCCGTTTCAAACCCAACACAGCACTTCCGCTTGAGGCTTCTTAAAATAGAAGGGTACAACAGAGCGCTCTCTGACAGTACGCACCAACCGTGCCTAGAATGCACGGACCGATGAAGTTACGGTACATTACCCACCCTATTTTTTTAATTTTTTTTTAGCGAAATTTAACGTTTTAGAAAAATGGCCCTCTAGAATTTTTAAAAACGGCGGAAATCCGCCGATCGGCGGAGAATTGCCATGCCTGAGCCATATTCAGACAGCGTCTGATTGTAGAAGCTTGTATCCATTGCTGACACATGTATAGTGCTGCCTTACTGGAATGCCATGCACAAAAACACCAGACATGATGCCTCATCCAGTGACAACATATGGACACCTGGCTTGCCAGTAACTGGTCCATTTTTTTTTTTATGCTGAGCACCAGGAACGGTTGTGGCAAGATTACCGATGTTAATGTCTTAGCTTAACGTGTCAATTACGTATGCTTAGATTTGAAACATGACCTGTCATCTCCATTAATGAACTGTGTCACCTTCACATTACTGCTACATGGAAGAATAATGACTGCATGTGAGAAGGTAATTGTATTCTACACGTCCAGGTTGTCCCTGTACATTATACACGTTTTGCAGGTCCAACAGTGGATTATCATTGGTTGTCACCTCCAGGCAACTTGCACACTGTTTTACATGGGCGGGGTTGTTAATATCATGGCCTCCACAGGGTCGCTGGCCTCTATCAGTCACCGCAGTTACAGGCAGTTTGGAAATCATAAACATTACATTAGGTTCTGAAACTTCCCAGCTCTTCAGTGCATTGACCTCAACTTTTCCAATGTGTTTTGAAGTTGTAAAATGTATTATATTCCATTTATATCACTGTTAAATGACACGGAAATGTGTAAAATTAAGCACAATAAAACATTTAAGTGTCTGAAATCATGAACATTTGTTTGATATGTCATCTTTATGATGACCTGGGCACAATTTCAGTCATTTTTATTCTGAGCTCTTGAGAACCAGCGAATGATGAAACATTCTGACACCTGACTGGCAGCATCTTGATCTTCATCTCAGAATAAGAATGAGCCCATGACCTGGGTGTCACTGTTATTCCCTACCTTTTTATGCCACGTAATGTACTCATCTCTCAGGATAGCCCTCAACAGACTGGGCAGTTTGTACTGCGGCTGGACAAAGCAGCGGGCTGCAGCCACCATGGAGGCGGTCAGGGGGCCCGTCACTCCTGTAGAGGTCAGGAACTCCACAATGTTTGGGGTCAGACGGAATGGTACAGGCCGGTTGGCATCAAGGTCACCTAGGATTGAAAAAATATGCTAATATTGTATGATGAAGTGCTATGTATTTCGAAAAACCATACCACAGCCAACAAATTTCTCATTTCTTCACAAATTTCATGACTACTATAAATGTTTGGAAAGTAGTTAAAAGTTTTCTCGGGCCTAAGACATGATACATACATGTATAATGCAATCTCATGATACACTTCTTTTTCAGAACCAACCACAGAGGTCCATTATGGTGGGAGAAAACTGGGCACAGCCCGGAAGAAACCCATGACCATCCACTTTTTGCTGGCAGACCTTCCCATACACGACCGGAGAGGAAACTACAATGAGCTAGATGTTATAAAATCATAGTAAATTCACTTTTTCATATAACAACTGCCAAGAGACATGTAGACAGCGATGTAAATTCCCAGTTATCTCCCTTGATGCACTCTGTAAATTCCTAGTTATCTCCCTTGATGCACCTACCTGACTGATCATCAATATCAAACTTGAAGTAGGAAATGTTGAGGTAACCACAGTCCTGGTGTAAATACATCATGTCTGGGTTCATCCTCATCAAGTGTAACACAAACTCAGCAAACCCCATCAGCGCTAATTGGATCGTCAGCTGTAACAAAAAGCACAAATTTGGTATAAATCACTCTTTTGATACCAAGCACACACAGGATTCTAACAACCTCTAACAGAATATGGGGCTTTCCATGTATGAGGGAGTTAGCACCCCAGCACGACGCAATGATCCAGGAGCCTCTCACCAATGCGGTGGCTGAGAGCTGAAGTCTAGTTCATGCTGGCTTCCTCTCCGGCCTGTACCCGTACGTCGGAAGGTCTGCCATCAACCTGTGGATGGTCCTGGTTTCCCCGGGCTCTGCCTGTTTTCTTCCCACCATAATGCCGGCCGCCGCCGTACAAGTGAAAATATTCTGGAGTACAGCGTGAAACACCAAACAAATAAATCAACATAACAGAATACAACGTTTATTGAACCTTTCAGCACCACAAAGCACTTACATGAAACTGTTCGGTACTGTACATTTCCAAGTGGCTGATGTTCACTACCACGATGTTTAAGACAATGTTGTACTGAGCATTTTTCTGTTATCTTGCAGTAAGCTTACAGTACAGTGCATCAAAACTTTTGCTGTGTGTAATCACATCATTTAATCTCTTGGAAACTATGCGTCTCTTTCTCCAATAATACTCCTCGTTGACACAACAAGACTTAATGCTCTAACCACACTTTCGTGAAGGTCCAGTAGTCTAAGGCATCAGACTCTTAAAATATTAAAAGTCTACTATTAAAATACACCTTGCTGACACAAGAAGATTTAACACCATACTCAGAGAGTCCCTGAAAGTCCATGTAGCTGGTGGCATTACCCTCTTTGTCAAATGATAAAGTTTTATAATGACACTAGATCACTTAATGCTTTACTCACCGTTTTTCTGAAGGTCCAGTAGTCTGTGGCGTTCGGGAAGGTGTGGGTGGCCCACTCTTTGAGCAAGCCCCGGGGCACCATGTTAGCCTGTACCTCCTTCAGAATATCTCTCAGTACCTGATGACTTGGCTGTGACCCTCGGGCCTGGACTGTTGCCAGACGCTCGTAGTACCGGGCAATTGGGGCATCATGCTCAATACCACGCTTACTGCAGCGCTGTAATGAAATCATGTCAGGTGTGAGAGGACTCGTTCAGATTTTACGCCATAAACCAACATTATGTCATTCAGAAGAGGTAATTCAGATAAACCACATTTAATGAGTCAAATCCATCACTACATGATTTGGCTGCGGCTTGGAGTCAGCTGTCTCAGTTGCCTGGTGAAGGGCACTGGTCTACTCCAGTTTCCTGTACCCATAAACCAGACTACGTTGGGAATGGTTAAATGTTCTTCACAACAGCCTTAAAGAGTAATCAAACAAAATAAACCAATAATTTACAGTACCTATCTCCATTACAACTTAATAAAATGTTGTTACTCTCAGAATCTGATAAATCAATAACTTTGTCACAGGCAAAATTTTGGTTCAGAAACAGTATATAAATTTTGTTGCATCAGAAATTATGCTGCCTTCACATGCCATGAGTTACAAACACTCACATGTTTGTAGATGTCAAGGAGGGATATAGAGGCAGGGTTATCCTCCACGAGCCTCATCTGGGGCGACACGGCGACCACGCGGGGCACAGTCAGGTACAGCAGTCTCCGACACGTCTCCTGGACAAGGGAGAGGGAGAGAGATGGGGGTAAGATATAAACTCAGCTACAGGTTGGTCAATGTCATTGTCTACACATACTAGACACATTTTTTTTACCTCAAGATTTTTTTTTTCAGGTGTAGAAACACTTTTGTGGAAAACGATGCTTTCTTACATCAGTCTTTTTGAATTAAAGTCAAAATTCTCAGGATGAATAAAACTCTTAGGCTGCAGTTTTGAATCATAAATTTGAATCCAAAATTTGACATCAATCACCTTATTAGCAAAACTAATTCCATACAACTTCAAATTTAACAAAAACTGAGGGGTTTACAGCAAACAAACTTGTAACTTGCTTATTTAAATGTTGTTTGATGTCACACTTCTGAGGTTTTTCACTTACGGGATGGGGGATCAAGTTTGATGTCACACTTTGGAGGTTTTTCACTGACAGGATGGGGGATCAAGTTTGATGACACACTTTGGAGCTGTTTCACTTACAGGATGGGGGATCAAGTTTGATGTCACACTTTGGAGGTTTTTCACTTATGGGATGGGGGATCAAGTTTGATGTCACACTTTGGAGTTTTTTCATGTACAGGATGAGGGATAAAGTTTGATGTCACACTTTGGAGGTTTTTCACTTACAGGATGAGGGATCAAGTTTGATGTCACACTTTGGAGGTTTTTCACTTACGGGATGGGGGATCAAGTTTGATGTCACACTTTGGAGGTTTTTCACTTACGGGATGAGGGATCAAGTTTGATGTCACACTTTTGAGGTTTTTCACTTACGGGATGGGGGATCAAGTTTGATGTCACACTTTGGAGGTTTTTCACTTACGGGATAGGGGATCAAGTTTGATGTCACACTTTGGAGGTTTTTCACTTACAGGATGAGGGATCAAGTTTGATGTCACACTTTGGAGGTTTTTCACTTACGGGATGGGGGATCAAGTTTGATGTCACACTTTGGAGGTTTTTCACTTACAGGATGAGAGATCAAGTTTGATGTCACACTTTTGAGTTTTTTCGCTTACAGGATGAGGGATCAAGTTTGATGTCACACTTTGGAGTTTTTTTACCTACAGGATGGGGGGATCAAGTTTGATGTCACACTTTGGAGGTTTTTCACTTACAGGATGGAGGGTCAAGTTTTATGAGCAAGTTACTGACCATCTATCTGATGTATAACTACAGACTTTACATTGTACATGCTATATCACTTGAGAACATGTGATCTTTAATAAATGTAAGATTATGAAAATGACCCTGCAATAGTTGCACACCTTTCAGACGGGTTGGCCAGAGAATGAGAGCGAGGGAATCTGGTCTTAGTTTAGCATAGCTACTTGTAGGACATGTGATATACCTTTTGTTTGGTGAGAAAGTGATTGAGCATTCTGAGCAGCTGTAAAACTCGCTCTTCCCGTCGGGATTCCGTCAGGCAGGCGTCGTTCACGACCAGGTATGGGTAAATCTGTCAACACCAGTCATTTCGTCATTATCTTACAGAGACTACTACACTGAATCACAAGCTAACAATTAGCCATATATATCTACACAGGTCATTTCGTAAGTTTTATGACTGGAGTCATTATTTAACACTCATAATACACTTCTGTAATTTTATCAATACTGAAGGTTAAGTGGTTATCTCAGGAAGAGTGCTAAACCTGTGATGCATGACTCTAGAATTAATACTTAAAACAAATTATTCAAATCACTGAGATTTAGCAGTAATCTTTGGAAGTGTGCTAGTTTTATTGTCATAAACTAGCAGTGCTAAACTTGTGCTTTATGACTCCAGAATCAATATTTAACATTTACAATTCACGTTTGTAATTTGAACAATACTGATATCTGCACCTGTGATATTAGGAAATGTGCTGAACATTTTATTACTCCATAATTATTATTTACAACTTTAGATTGTAATTATTCTAATTGTAACAAAAAAATGTAACAATATTACATTTCACAAACACTGATAAACTTGGAATCATTCCTGAATACTTTTGAACATTTAAAGTACTTAAACAATGCTGACAATTTCTGGACCACTTACCTTGCCGTTGTGGCCGCGGATGTAGAGCCTACGGGCCGCAGTGTTATGTTTCTGTACAATTTCCACCCGTGGCATGAATCTGGCTATTCTTACATAGTAATGGTTGTGCTGATAACAAACAAGACACAAAACCATGTTTTCTTATTACCAGAACAATTTCACAAGAAAAAACTGCACAAGATGAAGCAGGATTCTCACACAAAACATAGCAACTTGTTACAAGTACATCATCTTAACCGACAGAACAGGTTGTTTTCTAGACCTGGCCAATACATCTAAAGACAATTTTCATGGCAAGAAACAACATGAATATACACTGATGTAAAACTAAACCAAAACTAAGCATGCCTGAACTTGGAAAGAAGTTTAATTAATGAGATGTTTGGAGAAAGAGTTGCCATTGAGACCAGCAGCCCAGTCCCAAAGTCTTCTTGAGCTTACCTTTGGTAGAAGGAACTCTCCTGGTAACTCCACCTCTGCTGTGTTCAGTGAAAAGTTGCTGAGGAACCGACATTTCTCCTCAATCAGGAAAGATCTGTCCAAAAAGACGCTTAAATCTTAAACTAGAGCTCAAGGGCTGTAATGGAGATCCCAGACCCACCTCATATTATGAGATACTGTAAGATTATAGACATTTTCCGACAATATTTTTTTTGCAATTATGTTGTTACCATTTCTATTTGTTCCGTTAGTGTGAGTATGAAAATCGTACATTATTTGTACCACTGCACTATGTGGCAAAAGATCAAGGCAACATACCCCAATACAACACGTTTTGTTTCTTATAATGTAAAGTTGTATCTCAACAGTACAAATACAGACAAGGACACATAAAATACATGTACAATCTCTCAACCTGCGATCCTTTCAGGATTATATCCAAATTTTCATTACATATAGAAAACGTAATTAACATCTCATTCCACGATTTAACAGATAACTTCTTCAACTGACCATGAAAAACTTATTATAAGCATTATAAGTTTGTTGGGATTTACGTGGTAGGGAAGATCAACTATTGGCCAATAACCCAAGAGGTCAATCAGTGCTATAGATAATGTCAGGGGTAGTTCGGTAATCCCTACTTCCACAAGACAGAGGACTTGTCATAACATTCTAGAATAAATTAGTTACTTCAGCTCTTCCACACGAGGAATGAAACTGAATAACCTCATGGGCCTACATTTATTTATTCCTCCTAAACCTGTTGGTCTTCTGGATTTATTCCAATAACTTACTCACTGAAAATTTTACCTTTTTATTTATACCAGGGGTTGCGCTATTATTTTATTCTATGATAACATTTATGTATTTGAACTTATTATCTTCTATTGTGTCTAATACTGTGAAATATCAATTAATAATTTAATAAGCCAGGTTGGCATTTTAAGATTGTCAAGAATGCACACATGCTGAGACGCAGCTAAAAGGCGTGATTTTTCATGGCAGTTGCTAACGACACCATTAGGCCGACAGACCAGGTTAGGCGAGACGTGCATTCAATCTAGCAAGTACCGTAAATCTCGCCTTTTAGTTGCCTTAGTTTGTGAGATCCCCCATCCTGTCTCATCCATATCTGTGTGAAATCATGTGACTCCTGAAATGCTGACTCAGCTTAATTAAATACATGTCATTATTCAGTCACATTATCACAGTAAATGACATTAAATTAGATCCCCAAAAGTGCATTTTTAGAATAATTGTCTAAAATTAGTACTTTTGGTGCTGGAACTTGCACCTCTCCAGTACGATATCAACACTTTTCTAAGATCAATAAAACACCCACAATTGGGCAAATGTGCAACTTGGTCTTGGGTGAAAATTGAGGTCATTTGTCGTAAATTTACAAGGTAATTTGTCGTAAATTCACAAGGTCTCAATATCGCCATATACAGGACATGTTTTAATGTAACTTACTTCGGCAACAATTTTGTTTTGGCTTCCAGAATTTTAATCCATTTTTTCAGTCTGTTGATCAGGTTATGAAGTTTGGTTGACCCGGGCACACTGAAACACACAATCAAGTCACTTAAAATACATCAAGCATTAAATACGCATAGCTTTTCAATTCATAACAAGTAAAAGACATTTGGTAAATGATAAGTGTTTGACCTTGTTCTTGAGTTCAATTTGGTTTAACATGGAGCTTGTTCAAATTCTGAGCTTGGCTTTATAAAGCCCTTGCAATTTTGAAATCTTGTCACTTAAGCTTGATAAATACAAGCCGCGGGCTTGAAATGACGGCATAGGTGAGAGGCTCTCCTTGGGTCACCAGCTGTACTAGCACTCTACCCACTTGGTCATGGAGTTTCTTCATGATAAAATAGAGGTGACCATTACTAACCTGAAATCAAAGTCCGTAGTAAACTGGCTCTTCATCTTCTGGAAAACAGGGTCCTGGGCTGTGGCCTGCGCGCGTCGCGCCAGGGACTCCGACGCTGCGCTGGAGAAGGTCGTACTTACGCTGGACACATTCTCAATACCCACGCCAAATGTGCTCACCAACTTCTTCACAAAGTTCAGCGTGTGCGGTGTGATTGTTGCTTCAGCAACTGCAACATCGCAGCAAACAGTAGATTAAAAAAATTGCCATGGTTCATTCATTTCTTTTTTTTCAATATATTTCTATTTATTTATTTATCTGATTGGTGTTTTACACCGTACTCAAGAATATTTCACTTATATGTCGGCGGCCAGCATTATGGTGGGAGGAAACCGGGCAGAGCCCGGGGAAATATATGTTTATATTTATAAAAGTCTATCCAAAATAAATGAAGTGGGTAGAGAGATCATTTAAAACTGTATCTTAACTTGTTTATCTACATTTATTTCACTGCATTAAATGCAGCCAATATTCACAGCATTAATGTACATACATGTACTTTTCTCTATCACTAAACAGGAAGTTAATGTCCTCTTCACCTTTTATAGGTGAACTTCACCAGAATGTTATTCAGACCTGAACATGTAGTATAGAAAAACTTGTGACTCACTCACATCATGAATTTGTCAACATGGTCCGTATATCCCACCATGCAATCAAAATATTTCACTGATTTTAATTCAGAGAGAGAGAAAAGCTAAAAAAAAAAAAAAATGTAATGGCATGCAGTTTTTACTGGTCTTTCGACTGCTGCTGAGTTCATTTTTATTGTTACTTATTCATATTCTATTATCTGTTTTTTTTTTTTGCCTTTGCCTTTTGATTATCCAAAAGTTAACACACATGAACTTTTTTAACTGGACAAGTACCTGCTCCACGATTCTCAAAGGCAACAGCGTAGCATTTGGCCAGACCCTGGCGTAACTGTCGTAGAACTTCCTCGTACCAGTTCTCACGGAACCACACCATCTACAACCACAGGTTAGAGGTTAAACAATGTTAAACAATCCAATCACAATGTTTATAGAGCACAAAGAAAATCATCCTGGAGATGACACATATTGCACTTGTAGTTTGGTAACATTCTGAACAAAAGCTACTTCTATTTACAAATACTTTATGTCTGAACACCTGTATTGTCATATTCAGTCTTATTTTGGGTGCATTCAGCCTTACTTTGGTCACATTCAGTCTTACTTTGGGCACATTCAGCCTTACTTTGGTCACATTCAGCCTTACTTAGGTCACATTCAAAACCTATAGGCAACTTTGTGTACTTAAATGAATATTTTTGTATTTTACATTCATTGCAGTGCAAAATGTTAAGCCTCTACAAGTATACTTTGGGTGATTTGCATTTTGGGCACACCCTTTAAAGTCATGGAAAATACCTAATCTAAAGCACTAGCATCACAAAAAACAACAAACTTGACCTCTTACTTTATCACAACCTATTAAACCAAACCAAACGCTAACTGTACCTGATCCACAATCCCCTCCAGTGAGGACAGGATGGTGGGGTGAAGGTCACGCTGCATATGCATGATGCGGCTGCAGCGCCACATGGGCGCAGGCGCACGGATAGGACCTGCATCTGATTGGCTAGCACTGGTCTGACCTGATTGGCTGGTCGTGTTGCTGGGCTGAGAGGAGGCCGTGGTAGACTCTGTGGAAATGTAATTTTAATATGAATGCTATGAGAAAGAGAGAGAGAGAGGGAGAGAGAGAGGGAGAGAGATATATATACACCTGTACACAAGCATAATCTTGGCTTATTCACTTTGCAACTAATATTCTTGGAATAACTGGTTCATTTTTTAATTCCAATTCCTGGAATAACTGGTGTAATACTTAACTCACCTGCATTAGACGTGACTGGATCTGGCGTGGCTGGAGCAGTAGGGGTACCCGGTGTGGCAGGGCTGGGTGCCTGGGTGAGTGAGGCTAGTACGGGGGTTCCCAGCCCTACCCCTGAGGTTACAGTAGGTGTGGCCGTGGATATTTGGGATGGGGCTGTCACATTCACCTGTGGACTGTTGCTTCGGTTCTGGGCGCCGATCACGGTCTCACCACTCTTGTCTGTGGAGAATGGAGATGAATGAGTTCTGAGTCAATGACTTGTTGAGGCATCTTCACAAAGATTAACGATGTGCTACAGGTTCTCCACTCACTTACACGCCCTTGAGTGGGGTTTTGCCCTATACTGATCAAATTCAATGATAAGTGGAAGAAACTGTACTGATTACAGTAGAAACAATAAAAACTATGATCGCACCCTAAAGTTTCATTTTTCATTTGAATGAAGTCCTCTAGTCGTTTCATAAGGCACTTCAGAATACATAATGTGCTGTACATGACTGCTTGTGAAAGATTATTTAGTTTCTTTAAAGGAAGGAATTGATTGGATTGACTGTTAATTTCAGGTAACACTGTACAGAATATTTCCCTTATACATGTGCAGGCAGTCAGTTTTGTGGGAGGAGGAAACTGCTGTACTAGGTGTTTATGTAAGATTAACTAGAAATAAAACAGTTCTACTAGCACTGCCGACTACATTTTTCCACAAAGGAAGAGGCGAGTGAATCTGGAGAATTTTCTAACCAATTCTGAATATAAACCAACAGCTGGTCAGGCTTATGATTCCAAGGTGAGAACTGTGTTCAAACATCCTCCTCAAAGGGATGAGATCTGGTTGTTACGACTGAAGTTTCCAGGTGTCAAAACTTACATCTCTCCCTCTGCTCAATCTTGAGGGTAAGGTAGAGGGTACGGATGGGGAAGTAGACTGCCTGGGGGTACATCCTGCCAACCTGGCTCAGGAGGGTGAGGATGAGGCGACCCTCCTTACGCACCAGGCATGTCAGCAGCTGAGGGATCCTGCCAAACAACAACAACAACATCATCAGGGTTCAGTATATAGGCTAACAACAAGAGTTCAACAGAAAACCTAACAACAAGAACAATAACTGCATGGATTCTTAAAACAGATTCATAAGTAACATCCTACATTTAAATTCCAAACAAACCTTCAAACACCTTCCTAACATAAACAGAACAATCAGAATCCGATCAAATGTGTAGCTTTGCTAGGTGTGAAATTTTGTCATTTTCTTTATACAGAAATCAACTTTACACAAAGGAAACTAAGCATACCACTGTAAATGATTATTTCTCCTACCAGAGAAGACAGATTTTCATTGCAATCTCTATTTGATTTTCACAAAGTCCGGTTACCATGGCAGCCACTGAATAGGCGGGACTCCGATGCAGTATCTGTCAACAGCCTCGGCCAGTGAGCACTTGTCATCGTCGTAGGTCAGCAGCCATAGAACTTTGGCCAGGTATTTGCGAGATTTGCTCTCATTCTGATGACGGCAGGCGTGTAGGAAACAGGTGATGGCTGATACTCCCAGGTGGATTTGTCTGCAGAAGGTAAACAACGCATACATTTATTTGATTACAAATACATTGCTCATACTGATGAAAGAATTCCGCCATACACATATAACACTGTTTATGATTTACACCTGGAAAACTTAAGGTAAAATAAGGTGAAGCAAAGCATGAAAACATTCCAGTCTAGGCATCTTTATCCAGTATAATATCCAACCATCTGTCTTCATAAAGCGAGATAAAAACAAGGCATGAGATAATCATGGAAAAACAAAAGAAATTCTGTCACATGTGTTATGAAAATAAAGCAATCCCCCAAAATGCATGTTACAACGCAAAATATGGGTCCATATACGTCTGCCCTGCTAAACTGCTAAGCCCCACCTCACCATGGCTTTGACAAGCAGTGGTTGGGAAATCAATGATTGACTTGACAGATGCATTGGTCAGTATCATAATGTGTCATCATTGCAGGTGGATGTGTACAAAGCCTTAAGGGCCTCTGTGGCGGATGGGTTAGCATGCTAGCGCAGCACAATTACCCAGGAGCCTCTCACCAATGTGTGAGTTCAAGTCTAGCTCATACTGGCTTTCTCTCTGCTAGTATGTGGTAAGATCTCTGCCAGACCTGCAGCATACAATTTCAATCATATCAATAAATCAAACAAAGCCTTAAGTGTGTGTGCTTACTTTTCCCTGGTAAAGACTGTCTCCAGATAGTCCCCCCACAGTGCCCAGGCCTTGACTAGTGTGTCGTGCATCTGAACAGCTGCAGAGAAGGCCTTGTTAGCGTCGTCAGACCTGCAAGCAGACAACACAATATCAGTCAAGAACCTCACAAACAAGTCAAAATCTGGATGCATAACAACAAAGTTATTTCTAAGCACTGCTTACATTGGGCATACTCAGTATCTATGAAGCAGCTTTTATACAGAAATGCCAAACTGAGTGGAAGTAAAGAGAACTGACAGGAATCTACAAATGAATGCATGCTTGAGTTTATATGTCGTACAACTGACAAATCTCACTCAATCTTAAATTTCTCAAATGCTTACTCAGAATCAGAAAGAATTAGTACACAGTAAAATGGCCAGGTGGACATAAGCTGCATGATACTGCAGGACATGATACTACAGGACAAATCATACTGCCGGACAAATCATACTGCAGGACAAATCATGCTGCCGGACAAATCATGCTGCAAGACAAATCATGCTGCAGGACAAATCATACTGCCGTACAAATCATACTGTTGGACAAATCATACTGCCAGACAAATCATACTGCCGGACAAATCATACTGCAAGACAAATCATGCTGCAGGACAAATCATACTGCAGGACAAATCATACTGCAGGAGAAATCATACTGCCAGACAAATCATACTGCAAAACAAATCAGGCTGCAGGACAAATCATACTGCAGGACAAATTATGCTGTAAGACAAATCATACTGCAGGACAAATCATACTGCAGGACAAATCATGCTGTAAGAGAAATCATACTGCAAGACAAAACATGCTTTTAGGCTGGGGATTTTATCTTTCACCAAACTTACCGTCCAATCTGCGCCAAAAACATCCCTTTAAGGCCGTAAAACTCTGCTGTCATTTCCTTCGTGAAATATTTCAGGTTTGTGGATTCAATCACCTCCAGGCCCTACAGAAATCAAGAGGAACAAATGATTATATGTGAATATAGATGTACTCAGATCTGCAAACGTGAACACAAATGTATTCAGATATGGCAATAAATCAACTTCTCATTATCTAGTTTACAAAGACATGGAAATACTGGAATTGGATATTTCTTCTGAAGGCAGTCATAGTATTCTTAACTATGACGCTTTCAGCACATGAAATGTCTACTCTGAATGACAATTTTCATTCTACAGAAAAATACTCATTTTCTTCATTCTCCCACTATTTTTTACACAAAGAAAAACATACTTAGTCTGACAGGACAACTTTCTCACTATGTGTCCGACAATACACCATGACCCCAGAGCAAATGTGACAAATTTAAGTACGGTTGCATCCAATTAACTGGATATCAGTTTTAGGAATAACCCACTTTATTGCATAGCAAACTCCATGACAAAACCAAATCATATTTCAACAAACAGTTTTATGACAGGCTGACCGCATATCGTTTTAACGGATAACCGGGGCTAGTTTGAGCCCCCACCCTCTTATTGAACAAACAGCAAGAGATTTTCTCGGGCCAGGAAATAAAATTTATTTATTTACTTCATGGGTGTTTTACGCCATGCTCAAGAATATTTCGCTTATACGACCGCAGCCATCATTATGGTGGGAGGAAACCGGGCAGAGCCTGGGGGAAACCCACAACCATCCACAGGTTTCTGGCAGACCTTTCCACGTGCAGCCAGAGAAGAAGCCAGCATGAGATGGACTTGAAGCGACCTCACTGGTGAGAGGCTCCTGGGTCATTACGCTGTGCTAGCACACTAACAGATTGAGCCACAGAGACTCCGCCTGGAGATAAAAAACCAAGCTGTATACACATATCCAAGCCTATTTACCTCCTGTAGCTCATGTTTTCCCATGGCTCCAGCCATCTGTAGGTAACACTTGACCTGCTGACGGATCTTCTGGAAACAGTCCACAATGGGCACACTTGGGATGGTGTGGATCCTGTAACCAGTGAGAAGTAGGTTAGATACCATACACTGTATGGTTAGATATCATACACTACATGGCTAGATACCATACACTACATGGTTAGATACCATACACTGTATGGTTAGATACCATACACTACATGGCTAGATACCATACACTACATGGTTAGATACCATACACTACATGGTTAGACACCATACACTGTATGATTAGATACCATACACTGGATGGTTAGATACCATACGCTATATGGTTAGATACCATACACTACATGGTTAGATACCATACGCTGTATGGTTAGATACCATATGCTGTATGGTTAAATACCATACACTACATGGTTAGATACCATACACTGTATGGTTAGATACCATACACTACATGGTTAGATACCATACACTGTATGGTTAGATACCATACACTGTATGGTTAGATACCATACACTACATGGTTAGATACCATACACTACATGGTTACATATCACACACTGTATGGTTAGATACCATACACTGTATAGTTAGATACCATACGCTGTATGGTTAGATACCATAGGCTGTATGGTTAGATACCATAGGCTGTATGGTTAGATACCATACACTACATGGTTAGATACCATACACTACATGGTTAGATACCATACACTGTATGTTTAGATACCATACACTGTATGTTTAGATACCATACGCTGTATGGTTAGATACCATACACTACATGGTTAGATACCATACACTGTATGGTTAGATACCATACGCTGTATGGTTAGATACCATACACTACATGGTTAGATACCATACACTGTATGGTTAGATACCATACACTACATGGTTAGATACCATACACTGTATGGTTAGATACCATACACTGAGCCAACACTTTGTGTGTTCGAGGACCTAAAAGACAAGCACCTTAACGACCCACTCTCTACTGTTTAGAACCACAGTATATGCATGCTTGTGAACAGGTGGGCAGAGAGAAGACGTTTACTGAATCACAGACTTACACCGATTGCCCTGAAAATTCATTTCTAGAGAAAAACAAAAGGTCAAAATATATTTTTTTGGGTGCTTAAACTGTTCCTGAAGAAAATCATCCTACCTTCCAAACAAACTTCAAAACATCTTTCTATGATTAATAGAACTCAAAATCATGCTACAGTACAACTGGGTGGTGTAGCCTGGGTAGTGTGGCCAGGGTAGTGTAGCCTGGGTAGTGTAGCCTGGGTAGTGTAGCCTGGGTATTGTAGCCAGGGTAGTGTAGCCAGGGTAGTGTAGCCTGGGTAGTGTAGCCTGGGTAGTGTAGCCTGGGTAGTGTAGCCAGGGTAGTGTAGCCAGGGTAGTGTAGCCTGGGTAGTGTAGCCAGGGTAGTGTAGCCTGGGTAGTGTAGCCTGGGTAGTGTAGCCAGGGTAGTGTAGCCAGGGTAGTGTAGCCTGGGTAGTGTAGCCAGGGTAGTGTAGCCAGGGTAGTGTAGCCTGGGTAGTGTAGCCAGGGTAGTGTAGCCTGGGTAGTGTAGCCAGGGTAGTGTAGCCTGGGTAGTGTAGCCAGGGTAGTGTAGCCTGGGTAGTGCAGCCTGGGTAGTGTAGCCTGGGTAATGTAGCCAGGATAAACCAGCTACTGATCTAATATTGCACATTGTCTCATATCATCATACAAACTGCTCGTACCTGCTGAGGGAGTCCAGGCACACTCCTGTCAGGTTATGCTTTCTGGCAATCTTGCCAAAGTGAATGATGGCCTGGGCTGAGGCATGGACCCCCAGCATGGACTGGTTGTTCTGCTGTAAACACAACAACAACAACAAATAAAATAACACAGCAAACATATCACGTTCCCACGTGATAGTGCTTTGTGAAAAACACTAAAACGATTTACATGTAAAGGTAACTCACATGATTTCCAAAAATGTTTTTCTTTTCTTTATTCTGAGGAGATTGAATATTTATTTATTATTATCACTTTTATTTAAGTTGCCATTGTG
The DNA here is from genome assembly GCF_032854445.1 of Liolophura sinensis. Lineage (NCBI taxonomy): Eukaryota > Metazoa > Mollusca > Polyplacophora > Chitonida > Chitonidae > Liolophura > Liolophura sinensis. The sequence goes on along the minus strand of NC_088305.1, from coordinate 30,060,080 downwards.
TGTTCTGGAAGATAAAAGTGAAACAATGTAAAGGTTGAACAGACCACCAGTAAATTTAAAGCCTCTACGGAAATTAAAATAAAATACCGAAAATAATACCTGAGGAAAGCTCTTTAATTTTTTTTTGCCTTTAAAATATGCCAAGATAAGAGTTACTCAATGAAAAAGAACGACAGCGGTCAGCTTTATGGTGGCAAGAAACTGGGGAGACCCATGACCATCCGCAGGTTGCTGGCAGACCATCCGCAGGTTGCTGACAGACCTTCCCACAAACTACTGGAGGGGAAGCCAGCATGATCTGGACATGAACTCGCAATAATCGCATTGGTAACAGATTCTTTCATCTTTCTAAAGTGCTGCTTTGATTTGCCATCAATTTGCAAGTCAGGCATTCCCTTGCATTCGGGTGACTAGCATATTAGCATACATTAGCATTCTGATCATACTTACAGGATCCTGGGCGGCGTGTGTGTCGTAATGGTTGACTATAAACTGGTAATGGTGCTGTCTCCAGGTGAAGATGTCACTCCAGTGTGAGAGGTTATCAGAGATCATTGGCAGGCGGTTCCTGGAGACCAGACCAAAAACAGCCAAGGCAGAGTTACATATTATCCACATAAAACCCACACATGGTAAACGTCTACCAGTTTTAGTCAGAAGTTACAAATGGTATGATACAGAACTGTTCCTATTTACATTTCACTGGTCCTATTCACACGTTTTATTACTCATTTATACTTTATTAGTACTCATGTTAGTACTCCTACCAGGGAACATGTGTATCTACTACTCCTACTGATACTCCTACCAGTACTCATGCCAGTACTCCTACTGATACTCCTACCAGTACTCATGCCAGTACTCCTACTGATACTCCTACCAGTACTCATGCCAGTACTCCTACTGATACTCCTACTAGTACTCATGTTAGTACTCCTACCAGGTTACTGAACATGTGTATCTACTACTCCTACTGATACTCCTACTAGTACTCATGCCAGTACTCCTACTGATACTCCTACCAGTACTCATGCCAGTACTCCTACTGATACTCCTACCAGTACTCATGCCAGTACTCCTACTGATACTCCTGCATACAGCATGAAACATCAATCAAATAAGTTTTTGTGAAAATAGAACGTAAGATTTTTGATCATTTCTCCCTGTCTAGGGCTAATTCTGTGTGATTGAATATGGCCCTCACCTCCACGTCTTGACAATGGCCTTCATGTCATGGAGGCTGGAGTTACGGCCGATGTTGGCTGGCTGCAGACCCTGGTTAATCTGTGCGGCCTCCTGGAGCTCCATAATCTGCTGGGCAGCCTGGGGGGGAAGGGCATAAAATAGAGTCAAACATAAAGTAACAGCGTGGTATCTGGATGGGCCAATTTTAACTGGTGAAGAAGGCTGACTTCATTCTGCTGGTGTCCGAATACACAACTGCCACTAGAAGAGGATGTGTGCAATTGTAACACATAGCAATAATGGCTAATTTTTGAAAGCTGTCAAATTTAGGTGCAGTTTCTAGATTTTAGACCTTGTTTACATCACAGTGAAACGCAGCATTTCTAACGCAGCAAGTCCACTACGAGTTCAATGAGTTCAGCTCTGCACTCTCAGGGATAATTGATCGGCTTACTGCTTACAGCGTACGAGGGAAGGTCTGCCAGCAAACTGCAGATGGTCGTGGGTTTCCCCCGGGCTCTGTGTGGTTTCCACCTACAATAATGTTGGCCGCTGTCGTATAAGTGAAATATTCTTGAGTAGGGCGTAAAACACCAACCAAATAAATCAAATCACTCTCACAGAACCGTAGCCCACTTTGTGATCGGGAAGCTAACAGAGGTTCCCAACAGCACACAGATCTCTACCTGTTGGGGAGCTCTCACAATTATATCAATCACACGACAACATTTTTATTATTTCAGTGCAATGATTCTAATATTCATTCACTCATTCATTTTTCTTTCTTTGTGCTTTCTTTCCAATGTAAAGTCACTGAGATTTCTGAGTAAAGAGTCTTTACACAATTACGGGAAAATTAGGACCACAGTTTTTAATCAACATTTAACAATTAATGAATCTTGTTTATAGCTTATCTCTTACCCTTTCTCAAAGTCAACTAGACTTCATGATCAGAGGCAGTGATATCATGGAGCTAAATGTATTGATTTAATGTACATGTACAGGTACACATAGGCATCAGTCTTACCTGTAACAAAGGCACATGTATATTTGTGACCACACTGGGCAAACGCCTCCACTCCTTGATTGCTAGTGTACTCGCCACTTCTACCAAACGCTCAATCTGGACAAAAGCAGAGGGGAACAATGAGATGAGCTCAAGAAAACAATCACATTCACCAGTGATGTGTCAGTATGGTAAATAAATGACCTTACAGTTTGTCCCTACATGTGCAATTTTTAGGGGCAAATAAATGACAGAAAATACAACTTTTGGAGCTGCAACTTCATCCTAGCTTCCAAACAAACTGGCAAGATAAACTGAAATAATCAATGGAACTCTCAGAATCACCCATAAGTTACGCACAAGTACATGTATGTTATTGGTGCAAGTTACCCACAAGTTACCCACAAGTACATGTATGTTATTGGTGCAAATTACCCACAAGTACATGCATGTGATTGGTGCGAGTTATCCACAAGTACATGTATGTTATTGGTGCAAGTTACCCACAAGTCCATGTATGTTATTGGTGCAAGTTACCCACAAGTCCATGTATGTTATTGGTGCAAGTTACCCATACGTACATGTACTTTATTGTGAAAGTTACCCTCAAGTACATGTATGTTATTGGTGCGAGTTACGCACAAGTACATGTATGTTATTGGTGCGAGTTACCCACAAGTACATGTATGTTATTGGTGCGAGTTACCCACAAGTACATGTATGTTATTGGTGCAAGTTACCCACAAGTAGATGTATGTTATAGGTGCAAGTTACCCACAAGTACATGTATGTTATTGGTGCAAGGTACCCACAAGTTACCCACAAGTACATGTATGTTATTGGTGCAAGTTACCCACAAGTCCATGTATGTTATTGGTGCAAGGTACCCACAAGTTACCCACAAGTACATGTATGTCATTTATTGATCATGTTCACTAGGGTAACTGACGATGATCCTTCATCTGACTGTACAAAACAAACTACTTTCATCCAATGGTGTGCTTGTGTTGTATTTAGTGCTGAACTGCTATGGTTACCATGTTGAGATGCTGGTCGTCAGGGTGACAAATGGCGATGTACCCCCGATATAGGTTCACCTTCCAAGCCAGTTCTTTGGGACAACTCAGCTCCACCTAAAACAGGCATATACCTGATGGACTTCACAGAAACAAAACCACATGATCAAAAGTGTACAGATTATTGGAGAATGTAAGAGAAATGATCCTTAATTCGCCATCTTGAACATTTCCAGCCTTAAGATGGCAAATTAATAAATTATTAACTTATAAACTTAGATTCATTTCGTGAAGCAGTGAATCAAGATTTCAATTTATTCACGAAGGCAGGAATTTATATCATGCTGTTTGCTATGTCAAATGGCCATACATGAGATAAGAGTTTCATGTTTCACTGACAGTTTGACGGAATAAGTAAAAGAAGAAGTGTAGATTTCCACCAAAACATCTCTTCCAAGTTACCCTGAGCGAGGGCATCCTTCATCAGTGCCCAGTTAGGGACTCTCCAGGCGCTCTCCTAGCATCTAAGTGGGGGTTAGTGTTACCTTTAGAGTTAGCATACTCCAGTAACAGGTCCCACTGGTTCAATTCTTTGGAACATCTGAGAAGTAACAAAGGAAAGGTATGCATTTATTTAATTTGGGTTTGATACCATACTTGAGAATAGTTTGTCTGTATATATATATATATATGATCGCAGCCAAGTTTACAGGTGGTCAGAGAAACTGCTACATCTTGCCACATACACCGTTTTTTAGATCATGTAGCTCCAGATAAGAATGTATAACATTTACCGACTTTCTTTTGGACACGAAAGATACATTTTCTGTGGCTGCCTAAATTATCCTAAATATTAAATATGTAGAAAATAAAAATTGAAAGAAATTAAATTTTGCAATGAAAAAACTCAAATTTCGTCAAGTAAATAACATTTTGTCCTGAAAAATTAAATGTGATCAGGAAAAATCAAATTTTGTCCAGAAAAAAATCAAATTTGTACAAGAAATATCATTGTTTTCAGAAGAAACTTCCATTTGTAGAAGAAAAACCAAAACTTTGCCAGGAAATGTCAGATATTTCCGGATTATTCCACCCAGTATGAGCGTTACCTCACCTTATCCAGTGGTCCTCCCACAGTCTGTACTCTGGTAGAACAGAGATCTGGGCAGGGCCAGAGTTGTGCTCCTGTCTGGCCTTACCCATGGCCTGAGAAACAACAACAACAGGTGCAGAGTATTACTAACTCAACTCAATGTGGCTCACAGCCTAACTGAGTGAGTAAGGCTTTACGTTAAGACAGACATCACGGCTCGGCTGTGAATCATCTCGTCTCCTTCAACAACAGCCAAATGCACTTTGACACAGAATATACACATGGTCCTTCATTTATTGATAGCCCTGCTTAACCGTACATTAAGCTATCAGTTCCAAACTGTAGTATACTAGCTCAGTTTTTTATCATTTCTTTAAAAATGGAAAGACAACTATATCTACAGGACAGACTTAAAAGTTATTTATAAAGGCATAACTGCTTTAAAGAGCATAACAACTGCAGGTTAACAAACTGTACACATGAACTCCAATTCACTCACTGTTTCATAAGATTGCTGTGCCTGTTCAAAGAACCCATGTTGTTCATACGCAATGGCCACGTTTGTGTCAGTGAACTTTGACCTCTTCTGCCACAGACCTGCCCACATGTCCTCTTCTTTGAGCAGAGAGTAGAGGTCACAGAGTGCATCCAGTGTTTCCTTCAAAGTCCAATTAAAAAGGTGTGTAAATCGCGCTGAAAGTTACTCTTTCACATAAGAAAAGGTTGAGAAATTAGTGTGCATGCACTGGTTTCCCTACACAATGTCAACTTGAGTGTTACAGTATTGTGTTACAATATTGTGTTACAGTATTGTGTTACAATATTGTGCTACAGTGTTGCGTTACAGTTTTTACTAATGACTTATTTCTATATTTGATGCACATTTTACACCCCTGGACAGGAATAATTCACTCATATAGTGGTGGCCGGGTGTAGGCATTGAAGCAACCATGAAACCAACACCATGCCACTGGGCACATTTTCCAGGTCCTATCAAAAGTCAAACTACATATTGAGAACAACAACAATGGAACTTTTTCTTTTTTTAAAGGTGGGCTACAAGCACAGCTAATTATGGAATGACAACCATGCTGAAACAAGAGAAGACTGAAAAGTTTGAATTTGGGGCGCTTAAAGATTCATATCAAGGCATGGTGATGTCTGTTTTTCAATTCCTCACAGCTCAATGATTTATTTATTTATTTATTTGATTGTTTTTTTACGCCGTACTCAAGAATATTTAATTTATATGACGGGGCCAGCATTATGGTGGGAGGAAAACGGGCAAAGCCCGGGGGAAACCCACAACCATCCGCAGGTTGCTGACAGACCATCCCACATACGACCGGAGAGGAAGTCAGCATGAGCTGGACTTGAACTCACAGCGACCGCATTGGTGAGAGGTTCCTGGGTCATTACACTGCGCTAGTGCGCTAACCAACTGAGCCACGGCGGCCTCCACACACAGCTCAATGACGCTGATCGCTTAATGTCTCACTTCATATCTTGACAGGTGGTCAATTAGTAACCCACCTAACGAGCAGACAGGATGATTCATAGTGCCTCAGGCCAAGAACGTTTCAGCCTCCTCTTATACATCATATCTACATACGTGTATAAGTAGCAACACAGATGCCTAGTTCTCTAACCCTGTGTCAAATACAACATGTAACTGGATGCAAACATACTCTCACAGACCGTAGCCCACTTTGTGATCGGGAACCTAACAGAGGTTCCCAACAGCACACAGATCTCTACCTGTTGGGGAGCTCTCACAGAACCGTATCCCACTTTGTGATCGGGAACCTAACAGAGGTTCCCAACTGCATGTAGATCTCTACCTGTTGGGGAGCTCTCACAGAACCGCAGCCCACTTTGTGATCGAGAAGCTAACAGAGGTTCCCAACAGCACACAGATCTCTACCGTAGCCCACTTTGTGATCGGGAAGCTAACAGAGGTTCCCAAGTGTACACAGATCTTTACCTGTTGGGGAGCTCTCACAGAACCATAGCCCACTTTGTGATCGGGAAGCTAACAGAGGTTCCCAACAGCACGCAGATCTTTACCTGTTGGGGAGAGGAAGTCCCGGGCTCAAACTCATACTCATTGACTGGGCGTGGCTTGATGTTATGGGTGAGGCCATTGTCTACTGCTAGCTGCTCCAGCATTAGGGCTGCTCGATGCCAAAAGTTGTGGGTGCGACCCAAATACTGTAAAAATACAACAGCCATATTACATGTGATAGGTGACCACTGATAGGAGCCTAGAGCGTCCGCCTCAAAGTCAGGACTGGTTGGTCCGGTGTCAGTATAATGTGACTGGGTGAGGTGCCATGTCTAGTGATACTACAGTGGTGGCATGGACACATCGCCCTGTCACTAGAAGACACAATATATGTATACACCCAATGACTCCTTGTGATCATAAATGAAAAACTGTTAACTAAGACATACACGTAAAAAAACTCCACACATACATACATACACGGGTACGTGTACGCACATACGTATCAGAAAGCTAATATGTCTTCTTTATTGGATGCATGTATTACAGATGAAATATTGTATTTCACGAAAAGTTCAGCGTATTAAAAGTGGCACAACTCGATTCATTCTGACCTTCAAGGGCCACTTAGTATATTTTGTGACTTTTAACTAATTTCTTACCACAAAAAATGCTATCAAAAGTATCATTTTAAAGCTTTAATGTGTTTCTGAAAGTGTATTTTTACACACCAAACTTTGGGTGTAATGTATAAAATGATGAATTTGTATGTCAACTAGAGGAACCATTTTTCATTCTGAAAATGTTTGGCGTATCCGCATTGTATGGTTACCTTCAGAACGCTTGGCCTAATGGGAATGGATGGCATACAGAGAGCCAGCGACTCAACAAAGGTATGCACAGAGCTCGGGTGACAGTCCTTCTGAATCACATGACTGCCACTACACAAAAAGGGAAGTAACTCTCGCGTCAGCAGCTGTAAAAAAAAAACAAAAAAAAAACAAAGAGATGTGCATAAGTGGTGAAATGGTCAACCTTATTACAAACAATATTACAATGTGTGATAATGCTTTAGCAAGATGCTGCAGCTTTTTCAGATCTTTACAGCTAAATTTTACAAGGAAGCAAATTGACGAATTAGATTTTTCAATAATATGTACATGTAACAAAATTTTTCCCAACCAACAGATTTTGCTTTCCCTTTCAACATATTTGGCTTTCCCATTCAACAGATTTTGCTTTCTTAAGAACATACAATGAACTAGTCACAATAAACTGTAAAACGTATAGCCTTATATATCATAAAAATAGCTTGGCTTAAGTGTAATTTTATAAAGTTAAAACTAATAAAGTCTTCAGACAACATGCAAGAGGGTGTTGTCTCTTGGCACTGAGACACAAACCAGCTATTTCTTCATCACGTCCCCCCAGAACTCACATTTTGCTGTTTCTCCGTGAGGATTTTCCACACCCTGGGGAAAAGATCAAGCCAGGTAGTGTGGGTCAGATCCGTGTTACTGTGACCCAACTGGGACAGAGCGTTCAGGTACGATACCGCCTGTCCAGGGGAGAAAAGCAGTTATAAAGCATCATGTTAATTACTGGATTGAACTGGTGAGCTGAATGGTATTCATGCTTACATATAGCCACTATTCCGCGCTGAACTGTATTCATGCTTACATATAGCCACTATTCCGCACTGAACTGTATTCATGCTTACATATAGCCACTATTCCGCACTGAACTGTATTCATGCTTACATATAGCCACTATTCCGCGCTGAACTGTATTCATGCTTACATATAGCCACTATTCCGCGCTGAACTGTATTCATGCTTACATATAGCCACTATTCCACGCTGAACTGTATTCATGCTTACATATAGCCACTATTCCGCACTGAACTGTATTCATGCTTACATATAGCCACTATTCCGCGCTGAACTGTATTCATGCTTACATATAGCCACTATTCCGCGCTGAACTGTATTCATGCTTACATATAGCCACTATTCCACGCTGAACTGTATTCATGCTTACATATAGCCACTATTCCGCGCTGAACTGTATCCATGCTTACATATAGCCACTATTCCGCGCTGAACTGTATTCATGCTTACATATAGCCACTATTCCGCGCTGAACTGTATTCATGCTTACATATAGCCACTATTCCGTGCTGAACTGTATTCATGCTTACATATAGCCACTATTCCGTGCTGAACTGTATTCATGCTTACATACAGCCACTATTCCGCACTGAACTGTATTCATGCTTACATATAGCCACTATTCCACGCTGAACTGTATTCATGCTTACATATAGCCACTATTCCGCGCTGAACTGTATTCATGCTTACATATAGCCACTATTCCGCGCTGAACTGTATTCATGCTTACATATAGACAACATTCCAACTTAACACTTGCTGTGACATCAACCTATTGTTTGAACAGTTTATTATTTTTGAAGAATCCACCCTTCGGAGTTAGTGGTTTGAGTGGTGAAGGGTAACGGCTTGTACCACCTGAACGCGCCTTCATTTGGTGTACAATAGAGCGAGATTCGAACCCACAAACACAAGGTTATAAAATATTCTACTATAACAATGAGCTATCAAGGAAGATCATACAACCCTCTCCTTTTAGACGACTTTAAACGTTTGTTGTGACGCAAATTCTTTGTCTAACCGACGACTTCTTTTTCAAAAATAGATGGGTTTTTTGAAAATAGATGCATATTGCACTACTCCTAGGAAGGGACAAACAGTCATTAGGCAGCATCTACAATGGAAACTCACACAGAGCTTGTGTGTAACAGCAGTGTGACAACAAAAACAGTTACGGATCCATGGCCGCATTGCTTATGGCAGTTTGCCAACTTTAATTTTTTCAGTCAATTGCTTTGTTATCTAGAGTTGTTGTCCACCCATTCTGGAGTGTGTATGGATACAGGGTAAAAGTTTTCATTCTAAAGTCATGTTATAAATGGCCTGTGCAGAATTATGACCAGTAAGAAAATCCACCGACAAACAGATGTGTTGTACTTTATTGTGTGCACCAAGGCTGAGATTTGCTCCATTATGCACACCCAGTGTACGCTCATGTAGTAATCTATATAGGGTACAACCCACTTGACCCCCATTGGCTAAAAGCTCTAATGCTGTTGCACTTAAACTTCATGCAACACAGTCACGTTGAATCAACCATGCTACGTATTGTGTTCAATAAATGCAGCACAAAAGCGCATTCATTGACATTAACTGTAATGTAAGGTTTTTAATATTTGCTTGAAATGACATCGCACAATTCTTGAAAAAGAATCGATAGTTGTTGCATTACTACAAACAAGTAGGAGAAAAAACTCGAAACAGTTGATTCGTGAAAAAGAATCGCTGTGGTGCTCCATGTCAACTGTTCTCAACTGTTTGTCGTTTCTCCAATACATAATCCTGAATATCAAAGGCACAGAGAAGCAAGTTCTGCATATAAAGTTTACCAACTATTACTGACATAAAATTATTTCTGATGGCTCTACATTTGTACCTGGTTCACAATCAACGCTAAATAGCTCAAAAAAGTGGATTATAACCTAACGCTCATTGTGCAAGTACACGTATGTAAGAAGTTATCACCGGCCTGGACAGAGTGACCTTCAACTGACCTTGATTTCCCGACAGCTCTCCAGGAACTTGGCCTGTCTCTGCAGCAGAGTCTGAAGGACCTGTTTAGGGTCACTCTCCTTCTTTGCCGGTTCTTTTGGTGCGTTGTCTTCAGAGGTCACTCCGGAGAGGTCAATGTCCATGTCATCCTGTAACCAAAATGAGAACGTGTTTAACTGTGTTAGTTTATCTGTTTATTTATTTGATTCCTGTTCACACTGCAATCAAGAATATTTCACTTTAATGCACAATGGTGGACAGCATTATGATGGGAGGAGGCTCAGACTTTAACCTACGACCATCTTCACATCTTTACCTGTACTACCTGAGAGGAGGCCCGCATGAGCTGCACTTGAACTCACAATGATTGCATTGTGGGCAGGTTCCTGGGTCATTGTGCTGCGCTATCACTCCAACAACTTGGCCACACTATATGTGATTCATTCACATTACAATGTCACTTAAGAATTTCTTATCAAGTTTCACTAACTTCTTATCAGAAAAACTTTAACACGCGCTGGCATCAAACTACATACTAACTTTAGATGAAATGCAGTAATTCAGCAATCAGTCAAAATATATCCCACCTCTTCCTTGGCAGAGTCTAGGGCCTCTACATCCATAGGCTCCTCCTTCATCCGTGTGATGTTAGCGAAGGCGGCTCTGTCTTGGCTGTCAGCAAGATTCACCACAGAGCAGGCTGAGGGCAGGAGATTCATTGAAGAGGAGCTCTGGATGGGCATACTGTGGGCAGCCACGGATAACAGGAGCTGAAATAGCGGCAAGAAAGATGATAACAGAAGCTGAAAGAGTGGCAAGAAAGATGATAACAGGAGCTGAAACAGTGGCAAGAAAGATGATAGCAGGAGCTGAAATAGTGGCAACAAAGATGATAACAGCAGCTGAAATTGTGGCCAGAAAGATGATAGCAGCAGCTGAAATAGTGGCAAGAAAGATAATAACAGGAGCTGAAATAGTGGCAAGAAAGATGATAACAGGAGCTGAAATAGTGGCAAGAAAGATAATAACAGGAGCTGAAATAGTGGCAAGAAAGATGATAACTGGAGCTGAAATAGTGGCAAGAAAGATAATAACAGGAGCTGAAATAGTAACAAGAAAGATGATAGCCGCAGTTGAAATAGTGGCAAGAAAGATGATAGCAGTAGCTGAAATTGTCACAAGAAAGACAACTAGAGCTGACACAGAGACATAGGAGCTGAAACGGTGGCATGACAGCTAATAGCTGGAGCTGAAACAGTGACATGAACTAAAACAGTAGCACGAAAGCCAATAACACGAGCTGAAACAGTGACATGAGCTAAAACAGTGGCATGAGAGCCAATAACACAAGCTGAAACAATAACATGAGCTAAAACACTGGCATAAGTGCCAATAAATTGAGCTGAAAGAGAGACGTGAGCTAAAACAGTGGCGCAGGATCTAAAACAGTGACATGAGCCTAAACAGTGACATGAGAGCTTATAGCTGGAGTTGAAACTGTGACATGAGCTAAAACAGTGGCATGAGAGCTAATAGAGAGAGCTGAAGAAGTGATGTGAGCTAAAACAGTGGCATGAGTGCCAATAACATGAGCTGAAAGAGAGACATGAGCTAAAACAGTGGCGCAGGATCTAAAACAGTGACATGAGCTAAAACAGTGACATGAGAGCTTATAGCTGGAGCTAAAACAGTGACATGAGCTAAAACAGTGGCATGAGAGCTAATAGAGAGAGCTGAAGAAGTGATGTGAGCTAAAACAAACGCATGAAAGCTAATAGCGGGAGACGAAAGAGTGACATCAGCTAAAATAGTGGTATGAGAGCTAATAGCAGGAGAGGAAACAATGACATGAGCTAACAGTGGTATGAGAGCTGAAGCAAAGGCAGGTGTTAAAGCAGTAAAACATGAGCTAATAACTCGAGTAGTAATTATGAAATGTGACAAAACGCATTTTACCTCACTACTGAATAGTATTACACATTTTTAACCCAAAATTCTTATCATCACTTCTCGTACTTAAATGATCTCTCCATCAAAAACTCAACACATCTTACAGAATTTTGCTGGTCACACAAAATCCAGCAGCATCACATAACCTACCTCTAGACACTGTTTGATCCAGAAGTGGCCGGCCATGTACTCCCAGTTCTGTGAGCAGGTGATGTAGAGGAGACGGTCGAACACCCGTCGACGGATGCTGTTGTCAAACACTTTAGAAAACTTCTGCCGAATGTGTGGCTGAGCACAGCGCAACCCTGACAGGAAGGCTGGCTCCAGTTTAGATGTGAGTTCACTGCTACTGAATGCTTCATCCCTGAAAACAAAGGCCTGATTATTACCTGCATTACAAATGTATTTTTATTTAGCTTCTTTTATATATTTATTAATTTTTTTTTTCTTCACAGTTTTAGCTTTTATATAACCACTTATATAATCTATTACTTTTTATACGGCCGTATATATCTATTTATTTATTTATTTACTTGATTGATGTTTTTCTCCGTACTCAAGAATATTTTCACTTATACGGCAGAAACCCACAACCATACAGACGTTGCTGGCAGACCTACCCACGAACGGCTGGAGAGGAAGCCAGCATGAGCTGGACTTGAACTCACAGCAACCGTATTGGTGAGAGGCTCCTTGGTCATTATGCTGTGCTAGTGCGCTAACCAACGGAGGCCCCAGTTTCTGAGCTAAGAACTTAAGGTGAGTTCCGGACTAAACAGCCTTACCTGTATATACTGTATACAATGTAGTTAAAAACTACTGAGCCTCACCTGTAGATGTAGTTAACACACTCCAGGAACTGAGCCTCACCTGTATATGTAGTTAACAAACTCCAGGAACTGATCCTCACGTGCATATGTAGTTAACAAGCTTCAGGAACTGAGCCTTACCTGTAGATGTACATGTAGTTAACAAGCTCCAGGAACTGAGCCTCATCTGTAGATGTAGTTGACAAGCTTGAGGAACTGAGCCTCACCTGTAGATGTAGTTAACACACTCCAGGAACTGAGCCTCACCTGTAGATGTAGTTAACAAGCCTGTAGATGTAGTTAACAAGCTCCAGGAACTGAGCCTCACCTGTAGATGTAGTTAACACACTCCAGGAACTGAGCCTCACCTGTAGATGTAGTTAACACACTCCAGGAACTGAGCCTCACCTGTATATGTAGTTAACAAGCTCCAGGAACTGAGCCTCACCTGTAGATGTAGTTAACAAGCTCCAGGAACTGAGCCTCACCTGTAGATGTAGTTAACAAGCTCCAGGAACTGAGCATTGAGATCCTGGTCGTCAGGGAACCTCTTCTCCACATGCTGCATCATCTTGACCAATAAGATGGCCTTCTCTCTGATGGACGGGGACTGGTTAATGGTGATTGGATTCTGTCAAATAAAACAAAATTTTTTTGATTTATTTCTTTCTTTCTAAGACTAATAGAAAGTCTTTATAAGACTAATAGAAACTTTTGTTATCAACAAGAACACAAAAAACAGGGTGCCATTAGATAGAATATGATTACTTCAGCCCTGATTTCCATCACCTGATGTGAAGATGGCTGATGGCTAGACTATGATTACTTCAGCCCTGATTTCCATCACCTGATGTGAAGATGGCTGATGGCTAGACTATGATTACTTCAGCCCTGATTTCCATCACCTGATGTGAAGATGGCTGATGGCTAGACTATGATTACTTCAGCCCTGATTTCCATCACCTGATGTGAAGATGGCTGATGGCTAGACTATGATTACTTCAGCCCTGATTTCCATCACCTGATGTGAAGATGGCTGATGGCTAGAATATGATTAAGATGGCAAACATCATACCCATTTCTTCAACTAGAGAGCTTTCTTCATCTGAACAATGTTTGTTATATTCCACTAAATCATAAGACGACCAGAGAGGGACATAAACTCTGATATAAATATACATAGGGGCACCCCTTCACATGTTGATACCACGTCAGGTAATTCCTTACAGTATGAACAGGTTAGAGCATTGACGTCTGATGACTACTGAATTTCACCTGAAGTTTGGTCTGTCAAAATGCACTGTAAAAAGTACCTTAAAATGATACTTTTGATGCCAACGCTTAAAGTCTTTGTGATACAAAATTATTCAAACTCCACAAACACGATGATTCAATCAGAAAATGTGTAAGCAAAATGTGTCACTTAAAAATTGCTTGACTTGAGGTGAAATACAGTAAACGTGTTAACTGTGTGAGTGCTGTCAGATGAACAGCTTACCTTTGTCTTCACCCAATCCTCCACCATCTTGGTGATGGCCTTCATCACTTTGTTGTCGGACGTTTTCTCGATGAGAACGACCAGGATGTTCCCGATGAAAGACTTCCTCATCTCCAGGCTCAGCACGCCTACGCGGTTCTTTACTAAGTCCAGGCTCAGGATCAACAGCTCACTGGCCACTAGAGGGACACGCACAACAATGAATCAATGAATCATTACAGGAGAAGAAAACATAAAACTAATGATAAAATCAGATAAAAGAGCATCAAAACCTATTTGCAATGTGTTTAATATTTTTTTTCAATTTTTTTTTTCAGGAGAAAAGGGTAGTTGAAAAGATTTATGTATGGTAGGTAGTTGGGACCATATTTTGATATTTAGCCTTGTTACATAATAATGTTCTAAATAAGGATGCGATGCATGCCTAATAAATTAATTTGAATGTAGATTTGTTGTTTATATCCAAACATATACATTTCATCTAAATTCTGATAATATTTATAAATATATTTAAAATATAAATATGATCAAAATCCAGTTAGCTGCAAAGATTTAATTCTCGTACAAATATATTTATTAACATGTTTCACATCCTCATTTATAACATTATCACACAAAGACTACATATACCAAAAGGTGGGCCCAAATACTCAATGTACAAAAATTGTTTTGAAACATCAAAAAAACAAAACAAAAAAAAAGACCACATTTATGTCTATTTCAGTCATTTTTGTGGTGAGAACATGTCAGAACTAGCAGTAATAAACGTCCGTGGAAACAGCGGAGGCAAGCTGCTTTCCATCACTAACTGGGATTTCAACCAACATCTCCTGTCCCTGGGTTCAAGGTTTAGCACATTAACTGTGCAGCCATGTGCTGCTCCACAAACCACTGACAGTTTTAATGTGTTTATGTACTTACAGGGGCTGGTCTCCGGTGTGGTCGGCGTGAGGTGCTCCCTGGTCATCCTCTGTAAAACCCTCATGAATGTGGAGATCAGCCGGTCAATGTAACATGGGTTGTGTAGACATGCAGCCTTTAAGATCATCAAAGTACTGAATAGCTGAGATGGAGATCCATTGGTCGACCTGAAGAATATGAATATGCAACAGTTAATAGCAGCTGCTTCATTGGTTACTCTGTAAAAAATAGTCATGAATATGCAACAGTTCATATTATTGTGAAAGTGGCTGCTCCACTGATTAAACTGTAAAACAAGTCATCTATCTTAACATAACACTATGTATGTTTTAAGACAAGCGCACCCCACAACCCCAAACAGAGGGTACATAATACAAACACTTACTTCTCATAGTTGGACAGTCCCTCGTAGACGACCTTACTGACACAGGCATACAGACACTCCAACTGCTCATACTTGGAGGCAACGTTTGACGTAGGCTCTGTTGGGAAGATGCTCATGAGGCGTGAGAGTAAGCTGTGGACAGTGCGGATAACCTTGTGGTTAGGGCAGGTCATACAGGCGGCTATCCCACGCTGCAGCGGCTTAAAACTTGCCAAAATCACCTCCTTCCTCTGTCAGACAAAGAGACACACTGACATCATTCACTTATAAGCTCAGAACAAATGTATCAGCCTGATTGTAACTTACACATATTTTCTTGTAGGTGCAAAAAATGGCACAAAATTTCTCTCCCAAACAGTACATTTTGAGTAAACATTATTTTCAGTGCTGAAACTTACACATCTTCTTAACAAGAGAACTCTAAGAATCATTGGGTGAAATTTTAGTTCTTGAAGTTCTACCCTGAGAACAAGGCACATACCAAGGTACTGAGAAGGAAGGCCAAGAGCTCCAGGGCTGTGCAGATGTTGGTGAAGTTAGGCTGTTGGTTCTCTACTGTCATCAGCAGCTTATCAAACCAAGCCAACTTTAACTCTGCATTGGGCCAGACTTCCGGTCTCAGCGCCATTTTGAGGAGAGCTACGCAGCGCCGTGACAACATCTCTCCTGGTGAACCAATCGTTGTGGCGGCCTCGTTAACCTGGAATCACAGAGTTCCTTATGGTTGAAGTGTATGCTGCATTTATTAGCTAATTACATTACATTTATTACCTGATTACATTGGTGCTGAATAAATATATTTCAACCTTTGGCATGTTACAGATAAACTTTCCTTTCTACAACACACAACATACTTTTAGGTTAAATGTATGCCGCCTCCTTCATATACCCTATTTTCTCAACATTTTCGCATATGAAAGAGAAACTTTGCGTCCAATTTATACACATCTTTAAGTTAATTTTGAAGACAAAAACTACACTGGTTGGATCTGCCAATTTCAGGACTTCACAGAAGGTGTAATTTACCATTTTACACAAAATAATGCCTTCAGAAAATGCTTGAATAAACGCCTTGCAAACATGTGAAAAGGTTGAAGAATTACAGTACATATATGTTACTGGCTGAAATGCCGTTTTGAAACATGGGGACTGAAAAGCAGAAAATGATGCTACTGTTTTGGATTCTGAAATGACAGCCAGGCAATGTGAAATTTTGCAATAATAAGAATTGTGCTGATCCATGTGGTATATATTATCAAGAAGTCCAGTCTTTTCCCCAACAGGATAAATCCACAATAGACAAATGTCAAAAACTGGCACAAACCTGGCAGGCAATCCTCAGCAGAAAATTGACCACCGCGTCACAGAACTGCTTCTCAATAGGTTTACTAGCCTCAGCTGTTGATCTGCCTGGTTGCTGAAGAGAGACATGTAAATCTTGTTATTAACATTATTGTTTCAGAACTGAAATACAGAGACAGCCTTGCAAATGGGAACCTTTGTGATGAATTAATTGTGAGCCTCTCCAGCCAGCACAGGCACATCATGTACCAGAGCTGCGTTTCAGAACTAAAAACACGGTGACAGCCTTGCAAACTGGAACCTTTGTGACGAACCAAAGGGGAGCCTCACCAGAACATGTTTTGGACAGATACCCTCTGCAGTCAGTGATGAACCAATGGTGAGCCTCACCAGAACATGTTTTCGACAGATACCCTCTGTAGTCAGTTGCTGTCCCGAGTGTTTCGATCATCCAGGATTTTGACACAAATGCATCCCAGATTTCTCTGATTGTCCTTCAACTCACAGATCTGACATTAATATGCTGTTATCTAGCCTACATCCACACGTTTACTTCATACCTGGACAGCGACAGCTCCAGAGGTGTGGCGTGCCCTCTTAGCCTCCTGGGGTGAATCCACAGATCCGGACCTCTTCACACCACCTGACTGTGTCAGCACCTGCAGAACTTCTGGGGTGGAGGGCTAAAACAAGAACAACAA
The DNA here is from genome assembly GCF_032854445.1 of Liolophura sinensis. NCBI lineage: Eukaryota > Metazoa > Mollusca > Polyplacophora > Chitonida > Chitonidae > Liolophura > Liolophura sinensis. The sequence continues at coordinate 30,042,547 of NC_088305.1, read as the reverse complement.
CAAAATAACATAAATTCATTTATTTCCTGTAAATATTTAACTTTTTCAACCATTACAGCCCTTCTTTCAAGGGTATACCATTGCTACTTACATGACACTAAAAATGATTTCTTTTGTGTCATTCAAGCTACAGCTTCATAAAACTGTGTTAAATTATTTCTCTACACCCCACAGTTCTCTGGGAATGTTTTCTGAGTACTGGTTGCACTGGGCTGAATAAGTTGAAGAATTACAGTATAATTCTGACTGGTGTGGAATGCTTGGGTGAAGAAACATAGAGTGCTGAGGTAAAAACCCCTGACTTCACCAGGTATGTCCTTAACCTCCCAACTTTAAGCTGCAGCGGAAATATTTCAGGCCCAAACATGTAACGTCAGATGTCCCAGGCCACGACAGTGCCAGCAAAGCCACCGCATGAACCATGCTGGAGCCAGTCAGGGCAGCTGGCAACATTTTTTCTTTTTTTTTTGAGGACATTTAATTGTATGTTTTCTCAAACGGAACTGAAAATGACACAATAGCAATCCATCAGAGGCAAGCCTCTGTACATTCATACATGCACGAAATGTGAATTTGAGGCACAATATATACAAACAACACAATCCTCTCGATTGTAGTTTTTGGTTTAAGTTATGATTATCACATCTTAAAGCCCTTTCGTGCCAACTGAACGAAAGTGTTGTGATCCTGATGTTAGTGATTTACAGTTCACTAAAGTTTTGGGCCCGGTTGTGCCATGCAGCTCTCGGTGGTGTCTGACATACCTCCGCGGGCTGGTCTTGATCCTCCCTAATCCTCTGAGCCTCCCACTTGATGATGACCTCTGCCAGGTCCACGGCTAAACGACGGTGCTCTATTGTTGCCTGCAGGAAGAAAAGGGAAACAACCGCTGACAAACTCAATTCCCTGTAGGGTTGAACAAATACCAAAGACAACCATCTTCAGCCTGTGGCCACATAAGGACCAGATGGTTCATTAGAAGGTGGTTACCAGCTACCAGCAGTCTGGAAATCCTGCCCGACCCACATAAAAACACAAGCCCTGCTAGCCTCACATAAACACACAACCCCCGTCTGACCCACACAAAAACATAAGCCCTGTCAGCCTCACATAAACACACAACCCCCGTCTGACCCACATAAAAACATAAGCCCTGTCAGCCTCACATAAACACACAACCCCCGTCTGACCCACATAAAAACGTAAGCCCTGTCAGCCCCACATTAAACCACAAGCCCTGTTCCCCCCCAGATAAAAACACAAGCCCTTCCCGCCCCGCCCCCCCAATCAAAACACAACCCCCGTCTGACCCACATAAAAACATAAGCCCTGTCAGCCCCACATTAAACCACAAGCCCTGTCCCCCCCCCCCCAGATAAAAACACAAGCCTTCCCCGCCCAACATAAAAAAACAAGCCCTGCACACCCCCCCCTCCATCAAAACACAACCCCCATCTGACCCACATAAAAACATAAGCCCTGTCAGCCCCACATTAAACCACAAGCCCTGTCCCCCCCAGATAAAAACACAAAGCCCTGCACGCCCCACAAAAAAAACACAAGCCCCCCCCCCCATCAAAACACAAGCCTTGTCTGCCCCACACAAAAACACAAGCCCTGTCCGCCCCATATTAAACCACAAGCCCTGTCCACCCCACATAAAAACACAAGCCCTGCCCGCCCCACACAACAACACAAGACCTGTCTGCCCCCATAAAAACACAAGCCCTGCCCATCCCACATAAAAACACAAGCCCTGCCTGCCCCACATCAAAACACAAGCCTTGTCCGCCCAACATAAAAACACAAGCCCTGCTCGCCCCCCATCAAAACACAAGCCCTGTCTGCCCCACATAAAAACATAAGCTCTATCTGCCCCACATAAAAACACAAGCCCTGCCCGCCCCACATAAAAACACAGGCCCTGCCCGCCCCACATAAAAACATAAGCTCTATCTGCCCCACACAAAAATACAAGCCCTGCCCGCCCCACATAAAAACACAAGCCCTGTCTGCCTCACACAAAACACAAGCTAGGTCTGCCCCACATAAAACACAAGCCCTGCCTGCCCCACATAAAAACACAAGCCCTGCCGGCCCCACATAGAAACACAAGCCCAACCCGCACCACATAAATACATAAGCCCTGTCCGCCCCACATAGAAACACAAGCCCTGCCTGCCCCACATAGAAATGCAAGCCCTGCACGCCCCACATAAAAACACAAGCCCTGCACACCCCACTTAAAAACGCAAGCAATGCACGCCCCACATAAAAACGCAAGCCCTGCTTGCTGTCACACAGAAAAAGGGAGCCACACTTTGCTGTCACACAAAAAAAGAGAGCCACACTTTGTTGTCACACAGAAAAAGGGAGCCATACATGCATGCTCTTCAGATGTTATATTTACATCTATTTCTTTCTAGTGAACCACTCAAACTGTACACTACATGTAGGAGCAAAGAGTTGCGTTATCACAACAGTTATCACAAACAGGAAATCTGAAAAAAGCACACTTACGTTTGGTGTGAAGCCAAGTCTGTGAAGGGAGCTAACCATGTGCTGAATGACGTGATGACGGACAGGATAGTACACCTTGTAATGCCTCACCACCAGTTGTCTGCGTGTGGAGAAACATCAGAGAAACATCATTTAAAGTGAAAGACAGCATATGACTAATGTTTATGTCCACAAAAGATTACCATTCAAAGTATCTTAAACTGGCATTAAATATTTTTTAGATTTTTTTCAATCCAGTAAAAGGTTAGTGAAACTTCGTCTTGACACAGCTTCATTATCAAGGGCAAGGTGACATAATGTTTACTCTTGCTCTCTAACGTAGAAGGCATTTTCCGTATAACAGTCAAAGCAGTAGCCTGTGACGGATAAAAGATGTGGACTTCAGCGATGAAGGCCCAAGTGATAAATATAGTTTTCTCGGAAATTGGATATTCTGGAAGAATATTTCTTCCACTGCTTGAGCTGTTGATACAGCTGTTTTCTCATTCCCATAAACCTTCGGCTTCCCTTATGAATTTTGCACTGACTGATATTTGTTCTTTAGAAAATGCTGACTAAAATGGACGACAAAAAATCCATTCGGGGAGATGAATGCGGTTTAGACCAAGACGATATGTCTGCATGCCACACTAAATTGTTGTAAATGATCTCAAAATGATGTTCTATGCGGTAGTTCTGTGTTATCATATGTCATTTCATTGAGTGAATGGGTAAAGGCTACGTCACAGCTTAGGCCACTCACCCAAATAGCAATGTGTGTGATTGGATAAAATTCTCAAGATGGCTGCCTCGACTCACACCAGCCATTTGTGCAGTATTGTCATTTTGTTCTATATGTTATTTGGTGAAATCTCAGTAAAATATTCAAGTGTGATACTTTTTACAAAGCTTGAGTATCCTCTTTTCGAATGAAATATGTTTCAGCCAAGTGCTGCCTTGTCCATTAAGTATTGAATATATCAGTACAAGATGGATTGCAAAAAACAATCTTCTTCATATCTTTTTAATATCATGATATTCGATTATTTTCTAAATCCATATTGGCGGAAGTATTCAACAAAAGTCATACTGCTGAAAGGGACAAACGAATGTTGTCCACCACTTATTGTCACAAAGTCACCACAAGGCAAGTACTTTAAACTGCTCCACCATGGCTCTCTCATCCCTTTGATACCAATGACTCCATAACAATCAAGTCATGATACATAATACTCCTGTGGGTAAGCAGCCATTCAAAAGAGATTTTTGTGAAATTGTATGCGATTCACTGTGACCGGTTCAAGTCAACCATTGCTGCCTCACTGCTGGGGTAAAGCACTGTTATTGAAACAGCTGATCTATCAATGAGCATCTGAGATCACAGGTTCTAATCCAGCCCGTGGAGGTTTGTCAGGTACCTTACAATCAGTTCACTATGATTTCCTCCATCATCAGAGCCTGAGCAGTATCATATAAGTGAGAAATTCTTCAGCACGGCATTAAAACCCAATGAAAGAAATGAATTCCACGAAAAGACTCACAGGATGTGGACAAGCTGAGCCATGGTGTGACCTTCCTCTACAATGATCTTCTTGGTCCAGTGGGTAAGGAGACTCTGCCAAAACAAACAAAAGTACAGGTATGTGACTGACTGAAGTACTTCAGAAACTGACTCTGTAACAAAACAAACAAAAGTACAGGTATGTGACTGACTGAAGTACTTCAGAAACTGACTCTGTAACAAAACAAACAAAAGTACAGGTATGTGACTGACTGAAGTACTTCAGAAACTGACTCTGTAACAAAACAAACAAAAGTACAGGTATGTGACTGACTGAAGTACTTCAGAAACTGACTCTGTAACAAAACAAACAAAAGTACAGGTATGTGACTGACTGAAGTACTTCAGAAACTGACTCTGTAACAAAACAAACAAAAGTACAGGTATGTGACTGACTGAAGTACTTCAGAAACTGACTCTGTAACAAAACAAACAAAAGTACAGGTATGTGACTGACTGAAGTACTTCAGAAACTGACTCTGTAACAAAACAAACAAAAGTACAGGTATGTGACTGACTGAAGTACTTCAGAAACTGACTCTGAAATGAACTCTGAAATGTAAGATAAATTGACAAAAGTAAAAATAAAATATCACAGCTGACAGAAATTAGGTATTGTATTTATCAATACAAGGACTGCAAAGGATTATTAAAATGCAGTTTTCGCAAGACTCAGAAATCCGCTAATGTTAGAAAACATATGTTTCAGAGTCTAATACTATTTTATTACATGTACCATTATTTGCCTCTAAAACATCCCTTTTTAGGCGAATTTGTAAGTCAATGCACCGTTTACACGTGCATGTATGATGTAACACTATTCCAAACTGAATAACTCCTAAATTCAAAATAAACTAGCAAAAGTGACCTTGGCACCTAATCTGCAACTCATCTTACTTACATTTCCGTCTTCCATCCTGCCTGGCATGGCTGGGGTAAGAATCTCCAGGGCTTCTCTCACAATGTACCTAGCCTCCACTGCATGGGCCTTCAGTAAACTGTGGAACACCTGTAAACAACAATATATTTAATCAATTGATTTATTGATTTATATGTGATTGATGCGTGACACTTTTTTAAGTGTATGACAGCAGTCAGGATTGAGGTTGGAGAAAACCGGGGTGTCTGGTTAAAACCACAGTCTTTTGTGGGCTTACTATGTAATGGCTAGTTCAAAACTTTTATCACAACGACTGACAAGCATCATTTTAAAAAGGATCTACAACATTCAGTGAAAAATTCCTGCATTTGACTACACTTCAATCAGTGAAAATAAAACCCCCCAAAAAAAGTAAAAACAATAAATAAGCAAGAAAAACTTTGTAAGTTTGGGTTAAGATACTGTTTTCAGTCATCTCCTCACTGAGTCTCATTTTAAAACATGATGAACTTGGTGACAGTGAATTAAACCCGCTGAACTTTCATCTCACGTGTAACCAAATCCATTTTGACATTTTCATCCTTTAACCATGGCGTAACCTTGAATCCTACATGAACCTGTATCTGTAGGACAATCCTAAACAGACAGTAAACTTGATTACGGTGAGGTAAATCTCTCAACTTGTGTTATTTCCACATGCTCCATAATCATGAGTTGCATGGGATTAGACCTCTTCTGAATCTCAAAGAAACTTCTGGAAGACCCATCTTCTATGTGACAAAACAAATAGAGAGAGCAGCATGGCAGCAAACAATGTGTGGTTCGCAATACTCGGTCTGCTCTTCTTTTCTGGTACATCTACTCGATGTGTAGAACAGGGAGAAAGGCTTCCCATTAGAGAAGTGTGCAAAACAAATAAACGCAAGAGGGCTCTTCTACTCCTGGAATTGCAAATTGCATGTGTCTATGGCATGAGCTAATTTGCTTGTTACCTGCAGAACAATCCTCTTGTGGATGGCAAACTTAGCGATGATGTGGGAGAGGAGAAGGTGACCGTGGTATTTGGTGGCTGGGTCCACACAGTTTTTCAGGACCAGGCACGGCCAGGCAAACGTCATCAGGCGTCGTAACTTGTTGCCCTGTCGTCTGGAATACACAGGCAAAACAGTGATTTGGGTGAATTTGTTGTGACATTTGGTCTGTTATAATGAAAGTTTGTTGGGTTGAGCATAGGATATTGTGTAGATTTATGTTTTTATTATTTGCTAGGTGTTTTACACCAAACTCAGAAACATTTCACTTATACAACGGCAGCCAGCATTATGGTGGGAGAAAACTGAAGGTAATTTCCTGCAATTATTGCAAAAATACTGCATTGGTGCATTTTGTGCCACAACTGGCCGCTGTCATATAAATGAAATATGGTGTAGTGCACCAATCAATACCTAAAAAAATAAATAATACCATTCGCAATCTGTACCCTTGAAAAATACAAAAATTTGGAAAAATATTGCAGTTTCGTTCTCTATGCTCTTTAATTAAGTACACGTCCACTGCTGATCTATGTCCATGCAGACTTTGATGAAGCAATGTTGAAGCAATGTGTGTAAGACTACTAATTCTTTGTGGTGACCAGAGACAATCCTTACTTGTTAGCAGCATCGTGGATGTGTGGGGATGCCTGTTCTACCAGCAGGGATGAGAACTGTAGCAACAGAATACGGACAGCGTCAGACGTGCCAAACGGGTTGTCGGGATCAATGATTTTGTTGATGAAGACACTGATGACGTTATCTGGGTTGTCCTGATCTGGTGCAGGGGGGCCACCAATCAGCTTCTCCCCTTCGCCGTTGTCAAATGAGTTTTGAAAACAGGGAATGAGGACATACTGCAAAATCTGGAACAATAAAAAAAGAATAATTTTTAGACTGTCTGATGAACTGATTAATAGACGAATTCATAGTGACGATGAAGCTCATTCAATCATTTACTCATCTGATTGGTGTTTAACACTGTACAATACTCATGAATATTTCAGTTTATGGCTGAAGAAAACGATAGTGCCCTAAACAAAGACAACTCCTAACTTAAAAATAGACTTCAAAAACACAGATTAATGAATACAGATATCACTGAAACAGCCAATGGATCTATTACCCAAGAAATCAGACCAGTAACAGAAATGTTCACACTTATTTACATGGCGAATTTGTGGCTCTTTCTGACCTACCTTATCCTGGTAGTGAAGTTAGGTACATTTGGGGGTCAAATTGTATTCAGTGAGAACATTTAACTTGTTAGTTTTTTAAACCTGGATGGAGCAGCTAAACTCAAATAACAGGTTCATTAAAGGTAAGGTGTCTGAGGACGTGTAATGTTTGATACAGGTATAATCTGACCTTGGCTTTCAGCTCCTGTGGCCATGTGTTTTCATGAAAGATGTCCACAAACTTGAAGAAAGCTTTCCTCTTCCACTCAGCAGGGTAAGTCTAAAAAATGAAGAAAGAATTATCATAATACATAAACAATAGTGGTATTCTAAAGATTACTGCAAAAATAGACGTTGTCTACTGCTGGATATCAGAAAAGACTAATTTATGTATTCATTTATTTGTTTGATTGGTGTTTTACATCGTACTCAAGACTATTTCACTTACATGAAAGTGGCCAGCATTATGATGGAAGGAAACCAGACAGAACTTAGGAAAAACCCACGATCAAGAACCCTCAAAATTCTCTATGTAAGTAAATATCAGTTCATCCAGGCTGATAGCAGAGGATAAAACTGCTAGAAAACATTTTGTCCCATTCTTTGCCAACAAAAGAAATTTATGATGGAGCTATCAATGAAGAAAATCAGTAACCCCTTCACAATGTTGATTTAATCCTTGGATTTATTCAACTTGTCATACTAAGAAATCAAAACAGTAATTTTTTTTTTCACTTCTGCTTTTATACACAAAATTTAGTTTTCTACAACCATTCCACAAGCAAAGCCCTAGCAGGATAGTGCCACAACACTGTTGTGGCCATCAAAAGCTTTCCGCCTGGTTGTCACTGTATTTTATTCTTGTTGAACGCCATACTTAAGAATGCTTCACATGTATCACGTCTGCCTGATTTATGGGTGGAGGAACCCAGAGCGCCCGTGTTAAATTACCAGCCTTTGACAAGTCAACAAGAAACTTCCAAACGTGTGATGTACGTGGAAGACACTGTGACATGGTGACCATGGCCCCCATAAAGTGTGAGAGCAAGGAATCTACAAATTCATGTCCAAGACCAGGATTGATGTGTCTAGCCCATGTGTCTAGTGGCGTGCATTTTACATGTGGTTGTTGACACATTTTACTTACAGCTGCCACTGTATTATCCAGGAAATCTTTGACAAACTGGAAATTAGGAATGTAGCGATGTGTGAAGGCTCTCAGGATGTCAAACAACAGCTCTATCTCCATGGTGTGATTTCTGCAAAAATGGACGAGTTAAAAAACAAACATAAATTTGCAACACATGTACATTTAGCTGTGATGTCCCGCAAAAAAAAAAAAATTGGCAGAATTGAGTTACTTCTTGTTTTGCACTCAGGACCCAGAAGTCAGAATGTCTGACCGTCTGACCAACCAATAAATAGAGCAACTTATTGTACAGAGCTGCTTGCCCCAGGTTAAAGGTCTGACAGGAGTACATGTATGTCAACATTCTAACCCGTCTAATCAGCCAATAGCTGTATGTCAACATTCTAACCCGTCTAATCAGCCAATAGCTGTATGTCAACCTTCTAACCCGTCTAATCAGCCAATAGCTGTATGTCAACCTTCTAACCCGTCTAATCAGCCAATAGCTGTATGTCAACCTTCTAACCCGTCTAATCAGCCAATAGCTGTATGTCAACATTCTAACCCGTCTAATCAGCCAATAGCTGTATGTCAACATTCTAACCCGTCTAATCAGCCAATAGCTGTATGTCAACCTTCTAACCCGTCTAATCAGCCAATAGCTGTATGTCAACCTTCTAACCCGTCTAATCAGCCAATAGCAATCGAGAATCATGGATCACGTTGGGACAAAGTAGTGTAGCAGTACACGTACATGGGTATAAACTATTTATTTACTTGATTAGTGTTTTACGCTGTACTTAAGAATACATGTATTTCACTAATATGACAGCGGTCAGCATTGTGGTGGGGAAAAAACCACGACCAATGACCATTACTGACAGACCTTCCCACCTTCCCATATATGACCAGAGAGGAAGTCTGCATGAGCTGGACTTGAACTCACAGCCACCGCATCGGTGAGAGTTTCTTTGGTCATTGGGCTGTGCTAGAACGCTAACCACTAGGCCACAGAGGCAACCTGTACAAGGGTATAAAGAATAATACAATGCACTGATTACTTTTCCTGAAATCTGACAAATTGTTTGAGTACAAAAGACAGGAACTCACTGAAAGTAGTTCATGAGACATTTCACAAGCAAGGCAGGTTCTTTCCAGTGTACATAGTCCACACTGTCCTGAAAACCAAAGACGAAAACCAAGTCATCAAAGAGCAATTATGGCCTCATATACACCCAAGTTTTGTTCAGCGCACCTAAAAAATTCTATTCTCCCTGGATATGGATGTTTGCTTTTACTACTTTCTGATGTCTCTTTAAACATTCCTATCTTTCTAAAGTTTATTTTACCAATTTCATTAGTTTCTCAGTATACTACACATAAATTTATCTATTTTATTTCTTGTGAAATCCACTAAATCAAATACAAATGGCACCATGGACAAGAATGTTATTTGTTCAGAATTTATGACAAAACAAGGTTCTGTGACTGACGTCACTTAAGTCAATCACTTAAGTTATCTGTAAAATTCATACCATTAGAATCAAATTTTTTTTTAAAGTTACAAAAAGATGTAAAATTCATTTTGTTGAATAGTTTCGACTGGTCCTCTTGAGGAGAACTTTGTATAATGATTTTCTTATCTTATCAGATTCACTCATGAGTATGAGATCACACGCTGTCGTTGTTGTTGCTTTGACAGTTGCATTCATCCGGTTTATAAAGATCGAATAGACTTGTTGTGTGTGGCTAGTCTTTCGTGAGTGGACTGACACTTCCTCTCCAGCTGACCCGAACTGGGCACGCTGTTGGCATTGGTCTAACATTTTAAGTTTAATTGTTGTGCAAACTTGATGAAGAGAGCTTATCGATCCACGGTGTGTGGTTGGCTGAATGTTAGAATCTCGGAAACCTCCTTTCAGGGTATGAATAATGAGGCTAACAAAGGTTTCCGGTTTTATTGTTGCTCTTTGATATTTAGAGGGAAAAACTCGTCCTGCAATTGTGCGCATTGTTCAGTGAATATGATACAAGCCAGTGAAACCATTTACAGTGTTGTTTTGCAGAAAAGGTCAGCAAATTGAATAAAGTGTTTTTTTAACAGCAGGATGCACTGCACTGTGGTTTCACAGAGGCATGACAGACTTCCCGATAGGCATGGGCTGCCCCTAGCAATAAACTGCTAACTATGGGTCTGACTACATGTTCTAACTTATGTTTATGAGCCAAAATTACTCATGCCTCTCTTACCAATTTCTTGGTTCTCTTACCACTTTTTCATGGTTTTCTTACCACTTTCTAATGTTTTCTCTTACCATTTTCTATTGTTTTCTCTTACCACTTTCTTGTATTTACTCTCACCACTTTCTAATGTTTTCTCTTACCATTTTCTATTGTTTTCTCTTACCACTTTCTTGTATTTACTCTCACCACTTTCCAATGTTTCCTCTTACCACTTTCTATTGTTTTCTCTTACCACTTTCTTGTATTTACTCTCACCACTTTCTAATGTTTTCTCTTACCATTTTCCAATGGTTCTCTTACCACTTTCTCATGGTTTTCTTACCACTTTCTAATGTTTTCTCTTACCACTTTCTTGTGTTTCTCCACAAAACTGTCTGAAACCCAGATTTTTCGCAACTGCACTATCTGAAATGAATAGCCATAAATTTAGTTACTTCAAAACAGGAAGATACAATGTATTCTTTTATTTGTTTGCTCGCTTCTTTGTTTGCCAATATCCTGACAGTGTCTCCTCATAGCAGAAGTGCATCAAAATGGTTGTCATATTGATAGCGCTGCTTCATTGAAATGCCATGCCAAGGTCACCAGACATGACACAACACTCAGAGTATACTGAGAAAGCATTGACAAGTATGCATGTACATGGACTATTTTCTAATTTTTTGTGCCAGTGGAGAAATACCCAGATTCTACCATTCAAATTAATCAACACTCATCATCATGTTAATGACACTTTAAGTAATGTAAGACCCTTAAAAATGTAACAGCAGAGTTATCGAATGTACCAAAGAGAAGACAGAGACTGTAACGACTAAAGTGGTGACATGGGATACACAAAAAGTACCTCAAACTAGGGCATGTATTAGTATAACAAATATATAGGTGAAGTTGCGTATGCTTACTAGCTGTGGATTTTGAGGCAACCAATCCGGTTCCAATCCCACCAGTAGGCTGACCAATCGGATAGAGAGGTACTGAATTTCCGCCTTGGTGCTTCCCGTGGGACTGGCCGGTAAAACTGCTTGACCCTGAAACAGATTGATTGGTGAAATGAAAGAATGACTGGGGTTTAGCGCCACACTGGCAATATTTAAGCCATATTGATGTCTTAAAAAATAAAAATGTGTCAAAAATAAAAATAAAATGATTGTGTTTAATGCTCCAGACAAAATGCAAGCCAAGCAGATTTCCCATATTTCTGTAAATGCAATGGTCAGAGAATATACTAAATAGATAGTACTGAGACCATCACAAAAGACTGGCTCTAGGTCTTTGCTAGATTATAAACAATGGGCTCTTCCCAGGATCTGACTTTACGCCTGTTGGTACAGCTATGAGTTAGACACACTCTCTCAGTTCCTCTCCAGTTCAAATTTTTTTCACTGGTCACATTTTCATTAAATCCATAAGAAGGATTGTAGTGTAACCTCTACAGCGCTACAATGTAGCAGCTTCTATTGTAGCATTGTACTGTCTTTAATGGGACGTGATCATGATGAGCTGGGAAAGGGAACATTTGACGTCAATTAGATGACATCACGGTCTTGTTTGACAGGTCCCCATTGGTGTTTAGGCCGTACTCTAACATTTTTCACTTTGATGGTGGCCAGGTTACTGGGTAGTGCAGGAAATGTCATGTTCACGTACTCTAATTCTTCAACCTTTTATTCCCCAAATAACAAATTTCAGTGCAATTTATGCACATTTTTAATTTGATTTAAGAGACAAAATCTTGGTTTCACAAAGAGATGTCATGTTTCGCTGACATTTTGGGGTTTCATTTTGGGAATGACAATCTGACTCGCATGGAAAACAAAAGTGAGGATGAGGAATCAATTCTGACTTGCCTACCTGTATGAAGAGCTGACCGAATGCCATGTGCACCAGTCTGGCCGGGTTTGACTGCAGGACGCTACGAAATGGCTTCCCTTCCTTGTGCTGCAGCAGGAACTAAACAAACAGAACATTTCTGACTTTCAACAGGAGATCAACAGACCTATTGAAATCAGGTCATCAGGGAGATGTTAGATCATTTACCATACCATAAAATGGATAACCAAACTAAAACTGTGGAATGTGTCATTTATTTATTAATCAATGTACATGTGACCCTAACAACAATTTCTGTGTGAATGATGTATAACAATTCTTTCACATGATACATGTTTCTTTCGAGTAACAGCAAAAGGTAATATTATCAAACATTTTCCCTCTTACCTCCAGATAGCGAGATGACTGCTGATCCTTGATATAAGTGTCGTTAAGAAACAGTTCCACCGTCTGTTCTGGGTAGCGCAGTAAGAACTTCAGCAAGGGCTCACGGAACGGACTACCAGCCTGTAACCACAACAATGCAATACTTAATCAGACTTGCTACTATGTCACTTATATCGTGGTACACAGGTTTTGTATGCATCTCTATGATTAGGTTTAAATGTCACACTTAACATTCTTTAACAGCATATGACGACAAGGAATCATTAGGTGTGTGTACATTTACCGTGTCTTCCTGTGGCAGGGTGAGTCCATGCCGCCAGAGTGCTGCTGCACTGAAGTATCATGCCGTGACAGGACACCCCATCCACTCACATTATACTGACACTGAGCAAACCAGTAATGTTTCATTGCTTTAGCCTCTCAGTGCTAAGCGCTAAGTGAGGCAGCAAGAAAGTGCCATTTTCAATGACCCCAACCAGCACACGTTTTGCAGAGGCAGAAATATTTACTTATTTATTCATCTGGTCATTACTGCTATACTCACAATTTTCCTCCTTACCCAATGGCACTCTGGTCCATGGGTGATTGGAAGTACAGTGCCTGGAGAAAACCACCAACCTTTAGCAAGATACCAACAAACTTTCCCACGACGGACGTACAGATATGCACATCATCCTAATGGAGGCTTACAAATGGTCTTCAATAAACGTTTATGAACTGCAGAAATGGCCACACAAGTGCCACTAACCTCTACCTGTCACCTAGCCATCACTAATGATGAAAGCAGTGGAATATACAGAATCCAAGGCTGACCGAAATATGACAAAGATAGGTGAATACATGTACCATGCCACGTGCCACACCGAAGGGGATGGAAACTGTAAACTGTCCTACTAGAAAGTACTCATTTAATGATTTATTCAGTCACTCAACCATTCACCATGACCAGAGAGAGGATTGAGGTTAAACAAACGCTACTTTTTCAGGCTGACTAATTTCATTTATTTATCTACTTGATGGTAAACCCTGTACACAGAAATATTTCACTTATATCATAATATGATGACTGTTCTTCACCATATACCTGAAAAATCTACTGACTTAAAACTGTAGGCACACTAAATGTAGCAAGCTTTTACACAAATCCTAACTGGCTGATGGCCTGAGGTCAGAATTCTGCTTTAACCAAACTGACTGATATGAAAGCTGACCACAAAGTTTAGCTGCTCTCACCTCTATCAGCAGCATCTTCTCGCCTTTGAGGGTCAGTACGGTTAGAGGCTCGATGATCTTCTGGCTGGCTGCGGGGATCAGGTGGAAAATATTGATGATGGCCGCACATGTCTTCAGCTCCTATACAGAAAGCACAGATTTCACTCATTCACAAATTTACTTACAGTGTCCAACGGTGCCATGGGATGAATGACATGTAACGCTGTGAAAAAAAACTCAATTACAAAAGGCAATAGTAATTATCTTACTGTTTATATTTGGGGAAAAAACGCCCAGATTTTGCACCATCCAGAAGAATCAGAATTTTCGAATTTTAGGACAGAGAATTACATCTAAGATTGTGAAAAAACAATGGAATGAATTGCAAATGCAACAGTTTCGTCTTATTGTTTATATGGTAAAATAAAAAATTTCCATGATTTATAGTTTTTTCTTTATTTATTTGACTGGGGTTAATTAACACCATACTGAAATAGAATCAGAATTTTTAAATTGGTTTCTTTCCGGGGAGATGGTAGAAACTAGTACCAAAGCAAATCACCTACTATCGCGTGGCTTAAAACTAAAGCTGAACCTGTAAAACCTGAAATTTAGCCCTCAAACTTCATTGGTGAGAGCCAACGAGCTGTAATGAGAACACTCCTGTATCTGAGTAAGCCAATGAGGAGCCTCTTCAAGGTATTAACAACCTGAAGAATCCACCCATCATACCGTAGACTGGACTTGTCCATTCACTCTCTGCTGACCATTCTTCTGTGTGGCCACAGCTGTGTCAATCCATTTCTTCAGGTGAGTCTAGGGATAATTCAAACAATCTGCATCAGTTATGGAAAAAAACAGAGTTCTTTAATATGAGGACTTCTCAATTAATAGCACAGACAGCGAAATAAAGGAGTTATTATCAAGTGAATCACTGAAAACTTTGTATTTAAGAAAACATTAGAGGAGAAAAAAACATAAAAAAAATAATGCCAATATCAGATGAAAGAGGGTCAAAACTTATTTGCAAATATGATCTTTAATATTTTTTTGGATTTTTTTTTTTTTCAAGAGAAAAGGGTATTTGAAAATATTTTTGTATGGTGGTTATTTGGGACCTTTACTTTTAGTATTTATCATTGTTGTATAATAATGTTCTAAATACGGATGTGATGCTTGTCTAATAAATTTATTTGAATGTAAATTTGTTGTTTATATCAAAACATAAGCATTTAACGTAAATTATGATAATATTTATGAACATATTAAAAATATAAATATGATCCAAATTGAGGTTTAATACATTTGTTAGCCAAAAAGAACAAATTCTAGTGCAAAAATATTTATTAAACCTGTGTTACATCCTCATTATTGACATTATTAAACAAAGACTATAAATACCTAAAGGTGGTCCCAAATACCCACCATACAAAATTGTTTTCATGTGTCTTTTTCTCCATAAAGAAAATCGGAAAAAATATTGAAGACCACATTTACGAATAACTTTTCGCAGACTTTCATCTGAACTATATGTCATTTTTATGTTTTCTCCACCTTTAGCTGATTTTCTTAAAGAACTGAACACGTTTGAGGAATTTACTATGAGAAAACCCAAGTCTTGACATAAAAAGTATCACATTGAGGCCTTAAGGTGCTTCTGAAAGGGCATTTTCACAGGCCAAATTTTACATGAAATACAGTAGCCCTTACCAGAAGTTGTTCACACAGTTTCTCGTTGAAGGTGTTAGGGAAAAGTTGAGTCAGACTAGACAGCCTCTGAATCACATTCAGGTTAAGGCTCTTGTAGTCCCCCAGTTTGAGCAACAGAGGCCTCATGGACTCATGGACCAGCACCATGTCAACGCGAGTCCCAGAGATAAACTGAAAATCACAATTAGGTATATTATGCAAGCTCAAAGTAACACCCTTGAGGTTATAGTCCTCTAGTTTGAGGCCTCATGGACTTGTGGACCAGCACCATGTCAACGCGAGTCCCAGAGATAAACTGAAAATCACAATTAGGTATATTATGCAAGCTCAAAATGACACCCTTGAGGTTATAGTCCTCTAGTTTGAGGCCTCATGGACTTGTGGACCAGCACCATGTCAACGCGAGTCCCAGAGATAAACTGAAAATCACAATTAGGTATATTATGAAAGCTCAAAATGACACCCTTGACGTTGTAGTCCTCTAGTTTGAGGCCTCATGGACTTGTGGACCAGCACCCTGTCAACACGAGTCCCAGAGATGTCAACGCATGCCCCAGAGATGTCAATACGTACTGGATTTACCTGGCGCTGTCATTGGCCACAGGCTATTTCCTCTGGGAGAGCCCAGCCCTAACTAAGCCACGATGATGCCTCATCATAACTTGTGTAAAAACAATCACAAACCCACAAAAGCTGTGATATCACACAAAATGTTAAAGTAACCTTTTAGACGGGTCTGTTGTTATGTCAAATGCCTAAATAATAAGATAAGATAAAATGGCACAAGATACATGCTGGATGACAAAAATTTAACTGAATGACTGTCAGATTGACCAACACATAAACTCGCTGCCCAAGTGACCTACAGAGCTGCGTGTCACAGTACAAAATGTTACCATGTAGCTTACCTTTTTCATGCAGGAATGTGCGGCCTCCTGTAGCTCACTGGTCGTGCTGTTTAAAGCCTTGTACAGCATGCCAAAGATCTTTTCACCTAAGTCAGTGATATAATGACAAGCGGCCAGGGCTCCTGTCGAGAGAACAATCAAACTGTGGTTAGTCCCAGATCAACCTGTGACAGCATCATATTCTACATCACTTGTTTTTTTTTTTAATTGTAATTGTTTACTTTTAATTCAGTAAACCCAACGATGTGACTTTATTAGCTTAACATGCACGGGTACTATGCTTGGTGGATTCAATCTAAAAGACTACTTAATACTCCTCAAAAAAAGTTTGAAAACCACAAATATTATACTAGTAAAACATATTTATAACAAAAACAGGCGTGCCGGAGTAAACTATCAGCCCTTGGCAAGTTACTGATAAACTCTCCAGGTTGGATGACTGGTACCAGATGACTGGTGACAGACATATAACAGGGCAGTTTTAACAGGACTGTATCTACATCATCCCCACATCATCGTGATTGTCGATTGCCATTGGCTGATCAGGCCAGTTAAAATGTTGACATACACTAATCAGAGCTGCAGGCCATGCCCTCATAGGGTACATGAAATTTAAACCATGTACAGCTGAATTACTGCGCAAACTGTTGTCATTTTTCTTTGTGGTGCTGCATTACATGGCTGTCTGCAATCGACATGCATGGTTAGCATGATTTTTCTTAGCTCAGCTTTACATGTACACAAGACTGGCTTTCCATTTGATAAATGGGATAAAAGATGACAAAAATTCATTATCCACGTGTTGAGATGAGCATATGGGGTTTTAAACCCTGGGTGTGAACAAAAAAAACAAATAAATAAACGAAAAAATTCAACTTTCACACCCACTGACTAAATCCCATAATCCCTTCTCAACATGAGTACAACTTATACTGTACAGTACATGTGTATCTTACTCAGAGCACTCTTCCTGAGGGGCACCAGGTTGCTGACAGACTTATAGCACGGCAGTTTTAGCAAAACTGTGTCCTCCACTTCACACAGGTTCATCAACTGGGGGGGAGAAACACCAGAGAGACATTACAAATCATTCAAAATCACATATGAGTTATCTGTAGATCTGATATAGTCTGCTGATAAGGATTTAGCAATTTTTTTTTTTTTTTTCAAATTATACACAGATCTTGCAGCTCTTATGCAGGACTATTTTACTTGGGAAAATCATCAGGAAAAGTATAAATCAAAATTTCTCAACAACAAGACAACACCGGGAGACAGCTGAAACCAGATTTGAACTCGTGGTCTTACTGTTTAAAGCTACATGTACTTACTACAAAGTAGGAGTCGTTATACACATATAGTAGCATACACTGCAAGCCCACAAGTTATCACTTTTTGCAGCTGTAGATTATAGCTAACTCTTTCACATATCTGAGCTAGCTCCCAAAAAAAAGCTGTCCAGTAAGCATGGTATTTTTACCTCGGTAAAGAAGACCTTGTGCTCGACAACATTCAGGTCAATGGTGAAGAGACGAGGCTGCAGAGTGGTGCAGAATGTGTTTCCGTCCTGTCAACCAAAAGGCAGAAATACAAGAGATTAATCACACTGATGGAATGGCATAGCTCATGGCGATAATTCAGACGGTGCAATATGCATCAGTTGGACTGGCTTGGGAAGTTGGGATAAACAAAGCACCTGGCCATTTATGCCCATGTTCCTTTGTTACAGACACTGGCAACAGCCAGTTCCAGCATTTTGTGCAATACAAGCATACCAGTGTAATGAAGTAGTCTTAACAAATGTTGGACTCTGTATACAGCCACACAAGTGTCACTGACTGCATACTGTCATCACTGCCAACAAACCATGAACCCAAGGAAATCTGCATATTTTCTGTTACTTTTCTGTTATCTGTATGTACGTTACAGATATATATGCTAAACAGCATGTTTATTTATGAATCATTAAATAAATAATAATTAAATATATTTATTTAATTCAATGGTGCTAATTTTTCACATATACAATGATGGTCAGTTGTATGGGTGGAGGAAACAGAAGTGCCTGAAGTAAATAAATAAAAATCTGAAGGTAAGCAAGAGCAATTGACTGTGTGGCTGCCTCCCTCACCATGAGGCCAATCTGTGCATTAACGGGTTGATGTCTGAGCAGGTGCTTCTTGGGAGGGATCATGTCTTGTAAAACCTCTTTGTGAGGCTCCATGATCTCCGTCACACTTCTCTCCGTCACACGCGCCAACAGCTCCAGGGAATTCATCGCCTGAAGAAAACGCAGTAATGCAAGTTCAGTACTTTTTAACTTTGCTGACTTATCTGGCCATTTATTGTAAAAAGCAGCCCAAAAATTGTAAAGAATAAATTGTACTGACCATAGACACAAAACTAAACTCCAAAATCCAGAACAACATAAAGGAAATACCCTCACAAAATCTGAATTTTGAATTAAAACATTTCAAAAGTAGCTATTACTAATTTGTCTAATTTGTTTATACACTGAATATCAAAATAATGGGAATGTCTTAAATTAGTTAGAATTCATTTGCTTGTCATTGTACTGTCAATCATTACCTGTACAGTCAAAAGCTTAACTCACCTGTTCTCTAACGAGCGTGTTAGGAGAGGTCACCTGTCTCACCAGCTCATGGGTCACCTCATGGAAGGACTTCTTCCTGGCAGCAGTCAGCTCAGGTGTGTCCGCCTCGTTAGCGGTTACCTGAGCACACATGGTCAGCATGTTTTCTATGTTAGCCTTGGCCATATCCACTGCACCACTGGACACCTGGAGAAAAGGCAAACACCATAAACGACTGATATCATAACACCCCACGATAACTTTCAATGTTTATAAATAGATATTCAGGCTGCTCATTCAAATTGCGACACTAATTGAAATAGGGAAACTACTCATTCAAATACAGGTTTTATTGTACAGGACAATACAGGACATTTTATTCCAAAAAGGGACCGTTCTCTACTCATTCAAATAATGATACTGACACTTCATTCCAAAAGGAGTTCAGCTCATCTAAATACAGCAACTGATAAGGTGTGTCCCATTCCTCGATCTGACTGCCACTGGTGGCAAATTTTTTTCCCATTCATCGACCTGACTGCCACTGATGGCAGATAGGGTGCATCCCATTCATCGATCTGACAGCCACTGATGGCAGATAGGGTGCGTCCCATTCATCGATCTGACAGCCACTGATGGCAGATAGGGTGCGTCCCATTCATCGATCTGACTGCCACTGGTGGCAAATAGGGTGCGTCCCATTCATCGATCTGACAGCCACTGGTGGCAGATAGGGTGCGTCCCATTTATCGATCTGACAGCCACTGGTGGCAGATAGATTGCGTCCCATTCATCAACATGACTGCCACTGATGGCAGACAGGGTGCGTCCCATTCATAGATCTGACAGCCACTGATGGCAGATAGGGTGCGTCCCATTCATCGATCTGACTGCCATTGATGGCAGATAGGGCGCGCCCCATTCATCGATCTGACTGCCACTGGTGGCAAATAGGGTGCGTCCCATTCATCGACCTGACTGCCACTGGTGGCAGATAGGGTGCGTCCCATTCATCGATCTGACAGCCACTGGTGGCAGATAGGGTGCGTCCCATTTATCGATCTGACAGCCACTGGTGGCAGATAGATTGCGTCCCATTCATCAACATGAGTGCCACTGATGGCAGATAGGGTGCGTCCCATTCATAGATCTGACAGCCACTGATGGCAGATAGGGTGCGTCCCATTCATCGATCTGACTGCCACTGGTGGCAAATAGGGTGCGTCCCATTCATCGATCTGACTGCCACTGGTGGCAAATAGGGTGCGTCCCATTCATCGATCTGACAGCCACTGGTGGCAGATAGGGTGCGTCCCATTCATCGATCTGACAGCCACTGGTGGCAGATAGGGTGCGTCCCATTTATCGATCTGACTGCCACTGGCGGCAGATAGGGTGCGTCCCAATCATCGACCTGACTGCCACTGATGGCAGATAGGGTGCGTCCCATTCATAGATCTGACAACCACTGATGGCAGATAGGGTGCGTCCCATTCATAGATCTGACAACCACTGATGGCAGATAGGGTGCGTCCCATTCATCGATCTGACTGCCACTGATGGCAGATAGGGTGCGTCCCATTCATCGACCTGACTGCCACTGATGGCAGATAGGGTGTGTCCCATTCATAGATCTGACAGCCACTGATGGCAGATAGGGTGCGTCCCATTTATCGATCTGACAGCCACTGGTGGCAGATAGGGTGTGTCCCATTCATAGATCTGACAGCCACTGATGGCAGATAGGGTGCGTCCCATTCATCGACCTGACTGCCACTGGTGGCAGATAGATTGCGTTCCATTTATCGATCTGACAGCCACTGATGGCAGATAGGGTGCGTCCCATTCATCGACATGACTGCCACTGGTGGCAAATAGGGTGCGTCCCAATCATCGATCTGACAGCCACTGATGGCAGACAGAGTGCGTCCCATTCATCGATCTGACAGCCACTGGCAGCAGATAGGGTGCGTCCCATTCATCGATCTGACAGCCACTGATGGCAGATAGGGTGCGTCCCATTCATCGATCTGACAGCCACTGGTGGCAGATAGGGTGCGTCCCATTCATCGATCTGACAGCCACTGGTGGCAGATAGGGTGGGTCCCATTCATAGATCTGACTGCCACTGATGGCAGATAGGGCGTGCCCCATTCATCGATCTGACTGCCACTGGTGGCAAATAGGGTGCGTCCCATTCATCGACATGACTGCCACTGGTGGCAGATAGGGTGCGTCCCATTCATCGATCTGACAGCCACTCGTGGCAGATTCAGTAGCCATTGCATGACAAAGTATGACGTCCTAATGAACCAGAGGTCACCTCAGGTGGCCACACCACCGATTCCGCCGGCATCAGGCTCGGGGGGCAGCAGTGGCGCCATTGGTCTCCTTCAGAGGCCAATGGAACAACACGACAGAGGGGGCGAATGGACCGGACCCATAATTTATTCCAATAGGGAGCTATTTAATCTTTCAAATAGTGATATGGACAGCTTATTCAAATAGAAATACTGGTACTGAAAATTCAAGGTGAAATTTAAAGTTAGTTAGTTAGACAGCTGATAGTTTATTCAAAAGTTGTACTGGCAAATCCCTAAAACCTTGGTATGAACAACTCCTTTAAATGTTGTACTGGTTACTCACACAGATCTGGGTACTGACAACTCGCTCAAATCTTGGTATGAATAACTCCTTTAAATGTTGTACTGGTTACTCACACAGATCTGGGTACTGACAACTCGCTCAAATCTTGGTATGAACAACTCCTTTAAATGTTGTACTGGTTATTCACACAGATCTGGGTACTGACAACTCGCTCAAATCTTGGTATGAACAACTCGTTTAAACGTTGTTCTGGTTACTCACACAGCTCTGGGTACTGACAACTTGCTCAAATCTTGGTATGAACAACTCCTTTAAATGTTGTACTGGTTACTCACACAGATCTGGGTACTGACAACTCGCTCAAATCTTGGTATGAACAACTCGTTTAAACGTTGTTCTGGTTACTCACACAGCTCTGGGTACTGACAACTTGCTCAAATCTTGGTATGAACAACTCCTTTAAATGTTGTACTGGTTACTCACACAGATCTGGGTACTGACAACTCGCTCAAATCTTGGTATGAACAACTCCTTTAAATGTTGTACTGGTTACTCACACAGATCTGGGTACTGACAACTCGCTCAAATCTTGGTATGAACAATTTGTTTAAATGTTGTACTGGTTACTCACACAGATCTGGGTACTGACAACTCGCTCAAATCTTGGTGTGAACAACTCGTTTAAACATTGTACTGGTTACTCACACAGCTCTGGGTACTGACAACTCCCTCAAATAGAATGTGAGGGTACTGACAATTTATTCAAGTAAGGACATCATATATTCACATAGGGATACTGTCAGGTTGTTTAACAAGGGCCACAGATATTTTATTTGGACAGGGGTACTATATATGAGCTAAATTGGGGTGGAGAACAAACTACAGGCTTACCTCACCGGTGAGGTCCATCATAACAAACAGCAAAGCCTTCAGGAAGAGAAACTGATGTTCAAGAACCCACTTAAGGGCCATTCTCTCATACAGGAACTTGATGGCATTGCACCTGTAAGTATGAAAAACCCCAAAAGCACTGCACGTCAATCAATGTATGCCAGAATGTACATTATTAGAATTTATCATCTACTTGCAGGACACCAGCAGTCTCTACCTAGACAGTACTTCAAAAATAATTCAAAAAGGCATTCACCACATAAAGTGCTGGTCTGAAATATAGAAATGTCCAGCAACCAGTTCCCAGTAAATTTGTTGCATTTAAAACTCATGTTGAAAAATTAACAACCATCTTTGTACTGATATGTACTGATATCTTAAGAGAACACGTACCCTCCCAGTTTGGCATACCAGGCCCTGTCGTAACACAAGGAGCACATCCTGTCCACCAGGTACTCAAATAATGGCAGCTGACAAGCCTGTACAAACACATAGATTGGTAAGTTGATTGACTGACTGTACTTTAATTCCACAGAAGGAAAGGCACCATAATGTTTTAATCATTCCATCTGAAGTGATATGCCGGTAGCCATTCCCAAGATCAGGCCAGACGTTGTGTGATTGCTTATTAAAGTGACATTTATTGAATGCTATACCTAATCCTGCATAAGCCATGGCGATAGGGGAGGTATCTGGGTTGCTACATCCTAGGTAATTACATAAACAGTCAGAATAAAACCCTAACTGATGTAAACTGACAAGAGGCCAGACTTCACCGGTAATACATGTGAAACTATCGTGTTGTCATCGCTGCTGTGGTTTTACTCTCTAGGTGGTAGTTTTTCATATCCAACCGACCTTTTCCTTCGATCCGAGGATTGTGGTGGCCGTTTCCAAGATGAGTTTTAAGGCCAGGCCTCCAGGCTTACACAACTCCTTCTCCTCGTGCCCCATGATCACAGCCAGGGCATCGATCAGAATCTGGGTGTCCATACCGTGCAGCTTGTTCTGCTTCTCTCCCACGGGGAATGGACCTGACATGGTGAAAGGGGGGTAAAGAGGAAGTGAACAAATGTTTTCTTTTCATTTTAGTCCTGGGTTCAATAATAATTACTCAATATGGTGTGACAATCATCTTAAGCCTTAAGGAATTGGGCACTTTATAGCATGCAAAAATTTTCTGCAACTACGAAAAAAACACTTTGGGCCACGGTTTGTATGTATTGTGGGTAATAATCTCACAATATATATACACATGTACTTATGTGTAAAATAGGCTTGAATTTTGCCAAAACATATTCAAATATCTATAGTCAAACAATGATTTAATGAATTACAGCTAAAATTGGAGTACGATGTCATAAATAAAAGTATTTGGTTGAAAAAAACACAGCATCCCCTGTGGACAGGGGAAATCTTTTATAAGTGTATACTGAAAGAAAGAGAAGCTATATGGGGAACTCACCACACTGATGTGCTATGGCCACCATGGTGTAATGTCTCACCATACAGGCCATGAACGGCAGGACGGTGGATCGTAACTCCTTAATGGCCGCGGCCACTGAAAACACAAACAAACAAGATTTTCGTTAACCGTATTAAGGCATCTTCACACTGGGGATCATGTGAAAATTACTGTACACAACTGATGTAGAAATTCAACTGAGCAGAAACAGAAGTAACTATTCAAACTAAATACCAATCAGACAATGTTTATTTGCTAGACGAACATATAAAAACTTGAGTGGGGAAGTAGTCAGTGAGGGCTTCACTCACCAAACATGCCGGTGAGAGCTTGTTGATGAACTTTCCTGGAGTGAGCGTCGGGGTTTTTATACAGCGGCCCAGTGTGGTCAGGGATGTCTTTCTCAGTAAAACTGTAAACCAAACAAAATGTAAACGTAATTTCATATCATAGATGATGGGTTACTACTCAGTTAAGTATGCACTACAGTTACACTCTAAAACACCAGGTGTCAAATTTCTTCCAAGTCAGTTTATTGCAATCATAAAATTAATTTTGTATGACAAACTTTTCCTTGAGAGTAGAATCAATTCACTAAAATTCTGGACATCAAAAACACACCAGTTCCTGAGACCACTAAACATGTTAACAAAGTTGACAATTAGGACTTGTCAGAATCTTTTGATCTAACTGTGAATCAACCTGAGCATTGAAATTTCATCTCATGTTTTATTTCTGATGGAAATTTTGTCACCTGAAGAGAAAACAATAGTGACCTTAAAGTTCAGATCAAGCCGCAGATTTTCCTACGTGTAAATCTCACTTACCTGGGATGAGTGAAGAGGTGAGCGAGTGATGGTTTATCATCGTCTAAGGTCATCACCGACACTAGGAAACACTTGATGAGTTCCCACGACTTCCCACGGCTGTATGTATCTGTACTGCTGGACTTGAGGGCCTTCAGAGCTGCGTCTATCGCCTGATTTAACAAGATACAAGAATATAATTAACATAATCAGCACAGTAGTTTTTCCTTCATACAATTTATCTGTTCATACTGTGTGTGTGTGTGAGTCAAGCACTTTCCCATCTTTCCATCAGATGCTCATGTTATCAGATGTTCATGTTATCAGATGTTCATGTTATCCGATGTTCATGTTGTCAGATGTTCATGTTATCAGATGCTCATGTTATCATAAGCACACTTATATTTCAGGTCTTGATGATAAGTAAAACTGGGCCTCTGTGGCTCAGTTGGTTAGCGCGCTAGCACAGTGCAATGACCCAGGAGCCTCTCACCAATGCGGTTGCTGTGAGTTCAAGTCCAGCTCATGCTGGCTTTCTCTCGGGCCGTATGTGGGAAGGTATGCCAGCAACCTGAGGATGGTCGTGGGTTTACCTCCCACCATAATGCTGGCCGCTGTCGTGTCAGTGAAATATTCTTGAGTACGGCGCAAAACACCAATGAAATAAATAAATAAGTAAAACTTATTTACAAGAAGTCCATTCTCTGGAAGTACGCAACTTCCCTATAGCCAGTGTCCACCGCACTTTACACTTTTTTTCCATCTCTAACACATTATGTGATGTATCTGCGCAGCCATGTATTTTTCTTTCTCTCTACTGCGCAGCAAACCTTTGAGAAATGGTTGATGCATGATGGGTTCCAAGCGTGGTTGTGTTGAAAAAGACTTTAAAGAAATTACAACAACAGAAAGTTTCATGAAAGGGCAACAATGTCTTTGATAGTAATTGTTTCATAGTTGCTTGGAAATATAAAAATAGTCAATGGGTTATTAACTGCATAGCAACAATGATCAGCGAAATCATAGTTTTCAAATATGGAGTTTCAATTTCAAGGTACGGCCAGTTCTTGTGGCAGCTGTATACATTAGATTTCCTATAATTCAGTTCATAATTACCACCCGAGAGGTTGGCATATTTCTCCTCCAGGTGGTGAGAGCTTCTACAGATGACGCAACATGTGTACTGTGCTGTGGAGACTAACTATAGGGAAGTTGCACACTTCTACGTAATGGGCTTCTGACTTTATCTAATGACTCCTTGTTGTCATACGTTAGACTGAAGAATTGTTGAGTACACACATGACATTAAACCCCAAGCATATGATTACACACGTAAACGTATGTAAAACTTTAGAGGCATCTTTCCGGTGTCACAGACATCCAAATGTTCAATATTTTGAGCTCTTCAGAGTTATGACCTCAACAAAAATTGAGATCGTCCAATCTGAAGGTGTGAAATGTAAATAGATTCCAGTCAAATCAATGTAAAACAACACAAAAGTCGATAAAATACCCCAATCATTCATGCATATGCCTGAAATTATGTATGTCTGCAAGATGCAAACTCATCTTTGTGATGACTTCTAAGTAATAAAAAAAAAACAATTTAATACAAAGAGTAAACAATTTCTCTCACCTTTTCTACAGGTAGGTAGATGGGAGTCTTACACTCTTGGAAGTGAACTGTGACACAAGGGCCCACTGTTTCCTTGTCATTGAAGTTCAGCTGGAATAGAAATGTTGAAAGGGCACAAGGATAAAACAGTGAGAGAGTGAGAGAAGAAGCAGATGAAAGAAATCATGCAGATGAGCAAGATGGTGAGAAAGATGTTTCAAATGAGAGATATGTTGTAGATGGCAGATGATACAAATCAACAAGATGTTTCAAACGAGAGATGTTGTACATGGTAGATGATGCAAATCAACAAGATGTTTCAAACGAGAGATGTTGTACATGGTAGATGATGCAAATCAACAAGATGTTTCAAATGAGAGATATGTTGTAGATGGTAGATGATGCAAATCAACAAGATGTTTCAAATGAGAGATATGTTGTAGATGGTAGATGATGCAAATCAACAAGATGTTTCAAATGAGAGATATGTTGTAGATGGTAGATGATGCAAATGAACAAGATGTTTGAAATGAGAGATATGTTGTAGATGGTAGATGATTCAAATCAACAAGATGTTTCAAATGAGAGATATGTTGTAGATGGTAGATGATTCAAATCAACAAGATGTTTCAAATGAGAGATATGTTGTAGATGGTAGATGATGCAAATCAACAAGATGTTTCAAATGAGAAATATGTTGTAGATGGTAGATGATGCAAATCAACAAGATGTTTCAAATGAGATACAATGTAGATGGTAGATGATGCAAATGAACAAGATGTTTGAAATGAGAGATATGTTGTAGATGGTAGATGATGCAAATGAAACATAATGCAGATGATGTAAATGAAATGTTACAGAGGATGCTTCAAGAACAGTAAGGGGCTTCATTCTTCAAGAAATAATATGACTATGACATTTTCAATGCTGCCTTTCTGATATTTATTGTCTTATTGTCCTTGCGAGTTGTCAACAATGTAATGATACCAGAATGTCATGCATTACTTACATGGCAATGGCAACTATTGTGCCGCTCTTTTTCCTCAAATATGACTGAAAATAATCATCTCTTTGCATTTGTTAGCAATTTGCTCTCTCATAAACTTCAAATGCAACAATGATTTGCAAGTCTTAGCAAAGATGCCATTATTGCTGTCCACTGTAGGCCAATCAGGCTTAGCTCTACAATCGGGTAAATGAAGCTAATACTATTCTCTTTGTAGTCACAGTATCAGGGTATGCTTCTCACCTTCTGAGGTTCTCTGAGCATCTTACGGTTTCCTCCCCCAAACTTGCCGAGCACCCTGAATGCCACCTGAGCAATGTTGTCAGCAGGGTTCCGCAAAGTTCGCCACAGCGCCTAAGAATTAACAAAGGCTTTGCAAGTTAGTGGGATTCAAAGAGAGTGCTGAGAATCTTCTCTGCTTATTTCACTGATGTTTAATTATAACAATTCCAGTAAAATCAAAGGAATTTGGGTCAATCAAAGTCTGACCAAAATGTGACAGGTATAAATTTATGCTACGTTACTTGTGCTAACACACCTGCATGAGTTCTGCACGGACGGGTTGTATGTGGTCATACAGGAAGTCTGGCTGGAGGTTGTCCACACACAGCTCCAGTGTCCTCAGGCCCTGGCAGGGGAGAGGAAATAATACATGGACACATTAATACACAAAACTGGACAGGAGACAAAGAGTTCAAAAGTACATTAGGGTTAGTGATCACTGGTAAACAAAACTGTTCTCCACTTTGCATTAGGATCAGACACTTTCTAAAAACCAGGCACAATTTTTTTTCTCAAACTTTAAAATATTATCAATCAAGAGTCAAACACTGAACATGGATGGTATTTTTGGAACATCAACCTTATCTTATTCAGTTCTTTCTACAGAATGCATTTGTTCTTTGTTCTCGAAACTGCTCTATCTGGAAAATGCCCGGCACTGTGCAACTACATTGATACACGATAAGTAATGGTTGATGGATTTAAATGTGATTTAAACCCAGACCTGAACGTCCTTAATCCAGCAGTTTACCAACTCAGCTAATTTGAAATTCTCTCATGCTACTGCTAAAGGAAGTACCAGAAAGCTACTCCCATCCCACACTCTTAACTTGCCCTGCTAAGCTAACCAGATTTGCCAGCTAATTCCCACTAACATAATTCTGGGAGTTGACTGATTACCACTGCCTGACTTCCATACACCTCTAACATGGACTCACCTGACTAACAAGGGTCTGCGAGCCATTGAGGGCTGAAACAAGAGGGTCCATTAGCATGGGTAGGTAGGGAAGGAGAGAGCTGAGTCGTACCGGCACTGTTAGACACAGCTCTACAAACAAGTCCTTCATGTGTTGTTTGTGTAGCCCACTCTGGAGACTGTTCAGACCTGTGCAACAACAACACCAGCAAAATCTGTCAACTGTAGTTTCTCAAGGTCATGGATGTATCCTATGGGTTTGAAAAATGTAACTTTTCGCACCAAAAGTAATAATTTATGACAATTAATTCCCTCAAAATATACCATCCTTTAAATGACAAAACTTTAGGTCATTTTAATTCAGTGCATGAAGTTATTTTGATTGTATTCTGCATACTTGATATAAATACATATGATTTACAGGTAACATTCTATGCAGGGCAAACAAACTTGTTTTCTGAAGGTTGAAAACCTTAAATAATCCCAGAGGTGACTTTGTGCTTTATTTAATTCATGCCAAGAATCATGGTGAATATTTCATAATATCATTAAATAATGTTACAATATATATATATATTTATACTTATTTCTTAAATACATACTTTATTATTCTTCCTTTGCTTGATAATGGTGTAAGCAGCCAAACCAACCGAGTTCTTATGCAATTACTTTCCTTATTTGTAAATCATAAACTGGTTTGTTCTACAGAAACATGATTCAAACTCTAGGCTTCACTGGTAAAAGCGAAAGTCATTCCAAAGCCTCCACATATAACTGTACACATACCTTGTAGTAAGTTCTCCAGCAGGGGAAGGAACTCTTGGTACAGGAGGTCATGGCTGCCTCCTCCAATAGATCGGAACAGGGCCCTCAGTAACAGGAAGTAGTTGTACGGCTCCTTTGCACTCATTGCCAGCTCCATGGAGCGATTCACAATCGTATGAAGGTGAGGCTGCAGATTATAGAAATAACTCCAACTGATATTTAAGACTTTAAAAAAAAAAACACTGTATGTCCGTAAGAGACTAGGACTAACTTCTGCAGAGGAGTTGAGTTCGGGCACGTTAGTCCTCATGTAAGTAAAGCTTACTTTTACTTTTTTTTTTTACATGTATCTCAACCATAATCGTTCTCCAGATTAAACTTCTAAACTTGATTCTAATTTTGGTTATTTGACAACAGTTAAAGGAAAAGACATCTAAAAATCAAAGTAGGCATCACTAAATAGGCCACTTAAAACTATGCACAAATACAATTTCATTTATTTTTTTAGATTTTTGTGAAAAGGGTCAACATTTGAATTCTAATGTGGGCTATAGACCTTTCTATCAGAGGTTAGGAACTCTGACGTCACATTAAGTTCATCCCACTCTAATCATGACACAGCATGCTGGAATAACTCTTTTTACCTATGAGTGAAAGATTACTGAAATAATGTTTCAAAAAATTCCTTCCTTCTCGTGAAGATAAGGAAAAAAAAATGCTGTGACGTCTAAGTTCCTAGATACTGTCAGTATGGCTCATAAAGCCCACCATAGAGCTGATGTGACGTCAGAGTTCCTAGATACTGTCAGTATGGCTCATAAAGCCCACCACAGAGCTGATGTGACGTCAGAGTTCCTAGATACTGTCAGTATGGCTCATAAAGCCCACTATAGAGCTGATGTGACGTCAGAGTTCCTAGATACTGTCAGTATGGCTCATAAAGCCCACCATAGAGCTGATCTGATGTCAGAGTTCCTAGATACCGTCAGTATGGCTCATAAAGCCCACCATAGAGCTGATGTGACGTCAGAGTTCCTAGATACTGTCAGTATGGCTCATAAAGCCCACCATAGAGCTGATCTGATGTCAGAGTTCCTAGATACCGTCAGTATGGCTCATAAAGCCCACCATAGAGCTGATCTGATGTCAGAGTTCCTAGATACTGTCAGTATGGCTCATAAAGCCCACCATAGAGCTGATGTGACGTCAGAGTTCCTAGATACTGTCAGTATGGCTCATAAACCCACCATAGAGCTGATGTGATGTCAGGGTTCCTAGATACTGTCAGTATGGCTCATAAAGCCCACCATAGAGCTGATGTGACGTCAGAGTTCCTAGATACTGTCAGTATGGCTCATAAACCCACCATAGAGCTGATGTGATGTCAGAGTTCCTAGATACTGTCAGTATGGCTCATAAAGCCCACCATAGCATTCACATACTTTAAACACTCTTAAGAAGATCACTTCCTTTCAGTTTAATATCAGTTATCATTCACAATGAAACACAACATTTACATTTTTGGTCTTTCAAGTTTTTCCAGAATGATTATAACTGCATGATATACATTTTTGCAGCTTAGTTTACACTATTACTTAAGTGCCCCAAACTGGACATAAATCCCCACACTTTGGTGCACCTAAACAACGATCGTTTACCTTGAGCATCTGCTCGTTATCCTGTGCAAAGAGAGACACAGACCCAAACACGAGCTTGAACAGTTTCAGGTACAGGTTTGACCTGTCCAGGTTTGCTAAAAACAGAGGAATAGAAAATCACAGTACACGTGTATATCAGGGTGAATGGAAACATGGTACATGGGTATATCAGAGTCAATGGAAACATGGTACAAGAGTAAATGTGGGTCAATGGAAACATGGTACATGGGTAAATTAGGATCAATGGAAACATGGCACATGGGTATATAGGGTCAATGGAAACATGGTACATGTGTATATCAGGGTCAAAGGAAACATGG
Source organism: Liolophura sinensis (assembly GCF_032854445.1). NCBI lineage: Eukaryota > Metazoa > Mollusca > Polyplacophora > Chitonida > Chitonidae > Liolophura > Liolophura sinensis. The sequence continues at coordinate 30,011,054 of NC_088305.1, read as the reverse complement.
CACATGGGTATATCAGGGTCAATGGAAACAAGGTACATGTGTCTATCAGGTTCAGTGAAAACATGGTAGATGGGTATATCTGGGTCAATGGAAACATGGTACATGGGAAGATCAGGGTCAATAGAAACATGGCACATGGATATATCAGGGTCAATAAAAACATGATACATGGGTATATAAGGGTCAATGAAAACATAGTACATAAGTATGTCAGGGTCAATGGAAACATGGTACATGGGAAGATCAGGGTCAATGGAAACATGGTCAATGGAAACATGGAACATGCATATATCATGGTCAATGGAAACATGGTACATGAGTAAATCAATGGAGACCTGGTACACAGGTAAATCAGGGTCAGTGGAAACATGGTACATGGGTATATCAGCGTCAATGAAAACACGGTACATGCGTGTATATCAGGGTCAATGAAAACATGGTACATGGGTATATCATGGTCAATGGAAACTTGGCACATGGGCATATTAGGATCAATGGAAACATGGAACATGCATATATCATGGTCAATGGAAACATGGTACATGAGTAAATCAGAGTCAATGGAGACCTGGTACACGAGTAAATGTGGGTCAATGAAAACATGGAACATGCATATATCAGGGTCAATGGAAACATGGTACATGGGCATATAGGGTCAGAGGAACATGGTATAAGGGTATATCAGGGTCAATGGAGACCTGGTACATGAGTAAATGTGGGTCAATGAAAACATGGTACACGGGTATATCATGGTCAATGGAAACATGGCACATGGGTATATTAGGGTCAATGGAAACATGGTACATGGGTATATCATGGTCAATGGAAACATGGCACATGGGTATATCAGGGTCAATGGAAACATGGTGTATGGGTATATCACGGTCAATGGAAACATGGCACATGGGTATATCAGGGTCAATGGAAACATGGTACATGGGTATATTAGGGTCAATGGAAACATGGCACATGGGTATATCAGGGTCAATGGAAACATGGTACATGGGTATATTAGGGTCAATGGAAACATGGTACATGGGTACATCACGGTCAATGGAAACATGGCACATGGGTATATCAGGGTCAATGGAAACATGGTGTATGGGTATATCAGGGTCAATGGAAACATGGTACATGGGTATATAGGGTCAATGGAAACATGGTACAAGGCTAACTGTTCGTCTGAGTTAATTAATGTGAAAACAGATGACAGAATTAGATTAGCTTCTATCGTTTCAGTTGTCCTTGTTACATGGTATTATTTCCACACAATTTCCCCTAGTCTATAATCAACAAAATCAGGACGCAATGACTAAGGTATAGAGTTGACTCAAAAAATTTTCAGCCACCTGCAGGTGGTCATGGCAGGTTTTGCTCGGTTTTCTCCCAACATAATGCTGTCTGCTGCTGTATAAGTGAAATATTTTTGAGTACGGCGTAAAACAGCAATCAAATAAATAAATAAATGTTTACCATCCTAACTCAAAAATACAGACCACTGCTCTCAGTGTTGCGTTAGATTTGCATTATATTTTTATTTTTGTTTCCTATATATTGTTTTGTGCGTGGAGGCCTTTAGGAACAAGATTCATTGTAAAAGTTGACCAAGCTACCTTCAACAAATAAAGATATTATCGTTAACCAAACAAGAATCTGGCTTTCTGAGTAGAGACACTGCACCACCACATGGCTAACATATCACCATACATGTAAACACATGTACTTACATCCCATCTCCTCCAGTCTGGCCAGCAGGTACTCCACCAGGATCGTTGCAAAGGTTGCCGAAGTCATTGGGTTGGCAAGAAACGAGTTCACAATCACCTAGGCAACCAAAGTTCACAGACATTGTCTTGGCAGTACAGTACACGTATATGTCAAGTTTGAGCGTTTTTGTTGAGAAATCTCTTTCAATAATAATTTTGCCAATTTTCACACATCTAACCAAACAGCACAGAGATTGGATCTGCTTACTCCTAGCGAAAAAAAATGTGTAGAGAAAATCATGCTTAAACATACCCATGCTTACAAACTGAATTTGATGTATCCATCAACGATAGTGATAGAATAAAAGAAAAGTTAAATATGCATTTTTTGACAATCTTGACACTTTAAACCTATCTAGTAATTGAATGACAAGTATCTTAACCACTAGGCCTTGATCGAGACAGGAATAATAATGTATACGTATATTTGCACTGAAGCTCATCGTGAACATAAGACTGGGTCTCACCTGGAGGGCATAGTTAGCATGGATTCTGTCCACCATGTACTGTAACAAACACCAAAAACGACAAGAGATTCCATGAAAAAAACCTAGGTTGTCTCCGACAAATAATCACAAGACATTCCCTTTGCTCAGTCAGATATAATTCGCTACTTTCTACATCTATTTTTAAGAAAGTGACCAAAAATGCTAAGTTTTCTTTTTTTTGGGGGAATTTGTAGCATATACTTTAATTCTTTGGGTAATGCAGAAAATGTATTAGTAAAATGTCATTTTTATGCAAAGAACAAGCAATTGAAAAAAAAATATACTAAATGTGGGGATTGTAAAATAGGGAAGTAGTCAAAGTTTAGCATCAGAAATGTTTCAAGCTGGAATCTTTACCTCAATGACGGTGGAGAAGATTTCCTTGAACGTCTGAGGATTTATCATTGTGAACTGAAAAGTAGAAACCGCAATATTTATCACAGAATGTATGTTATGAGTATTAGATTACTGTATATGTCACATGGAAATAAACAGTTATAGATTTAAACACAAAGTTTGATTCTAAATGCAATTTCAACAGTGTGTCCAGACAAGTTCTTTTTGCTTTTTACAATTATGTTATTGATGCAGAAGTTCAAAATACATAAATTTCAAATGTATTAAACTGTTCCAAGGTCATGTTTTTTCTCTACAGAATAAAGTATGATCAACACAACTTACCACGCCAGCAAAATGTTCCAAAACTTCCTTCTCTTCCTTAGTCCTTACAGGTTGTGTACTGAAAAATGGACATAAATGCACTTCTTACAGACTTCATAGATCCAGTCATAATGATAGCGTTTGTAAGATTACCGAATGAGGCAGAAAACATTCCCGATTTTACAGGTATCTAAAATCTTTAGCAATGTCCTCAAAAGACTTTGTTTAACAGACACAAATCATAAAACTGAAACCAATGACAAATATCAGCTTGAAGTTTTCTAGACTTCCTGTCTCAAAAACGTCTTGCAGTAGAGTGAGTGAGTGCTTGGTGTTTAACATCCTACTTAATTTTTCAGTCATACGACGACGAAAGAGTCCTTAGAGTGCATGTAATGTGCCTCCTTGTTGCAGGACGGATTTCCATGACTCTTTTATCTAGCACTGCTTCACCAAGACGACTCGTCTTGCAATAAGCTGTGAGCTTCCCATCATCAACACATGTAATGTCTTACAAGAAATCTTGATTCCTAAACAAATAATCAATCGCTGGTTAAAGTTGACTTACGAGGACGGTCTGATGACTGTTTGCCCAGTATTGGTCATATTAACAGTGTAAATGTCCAGGGCCTGGAGGGCGTACTTTACCAGTCTCACAAACACTAGGGTCTCCTTAGGCTGGAACTGCTTGTTCTGAATCAGGGATGCATCTGAAACCATGTCGTCAGATGGTCTTAACACAGGTATCAACACACCACAACTGAATGTTTTAAGACTTGTTTACAAGGTAGGCTAATATTCCACTTTAAAAACAAAAGGTTCAACACTAAAAGTAATATTTAACGATTTTACTTTGCTTCAAACACTGCTTTCTCTTTCTTTGTGTATTTTTACAGTGTCTTGGCTGAGACAATTCCACTTGTTACCTCAGAAAACTCACCTGTCCCTGTGACCTTACAGGAGACAACCCCCCAGGTAATGGTCTTCACCCCAGACACCAGTGTCTTCACCAAACTGCGACAGTCCGACACAGAATAGGTCGTTGACTGGGCTGATCCGGCTCCAAAGCGACTATGGGCCTACAAAACACACAATGTATCTGTACAAAGACATTCTGCAGTTCTCAAACCCATTACTTCTCACAGCAATCTTTTGAGAAATCAATACATAAAGCTGTATTTCTCAAGGTGAAAAATTTTTTTTCCAAAAAAAATTTTTTCCAACGTCAAATATTTAGAGATGAATACTTGTAGGTGAATCCAGGGCAACAATGGATGGATTTGTCGATTTCTGGATTTCAAAAATAGATAGCAAATAGGTAGCTGAGTAATTATACCTTCCTGCCCACCCCCGCCAAACAACATAACCAATTTTCTTGTCTCCAGAAATCATCCAGAATGAACAGCAGTGTAAGCAGAGTTTTTATAGCCAGTCCTACCAATCTCAGATGTGAAGCGGTTGACACCCATCTGCTCTTGAGGGCTTTTTCCCAACTTTGAAGGATGCATAAAACAGATTGGTTTTCACTTCTTAATAAAATTAACTATTCTGCCCTGGTTGGTGGGGGCTAAATTTGGGGTGCTATAAAGCTGGTCCCCTTTACCTAAGTTCATCTATGTCAATTTCAGAAATTTTCAGACCGATGACGTTTCAGAGTTCTTTTTCATGTATCCTCTAAAACATTTTTTTTGTTACTGACAGACAAGCAGACTTTATTTATCTGATTGGATTTACACCACACTCAAGAATATTTCCATTATATGACTGCGGCCAGCTTTATGGTGGGAGGAAGCCGAACAGAGCCCGGGGGAAACCCACAACCATCTGCAGGTTGTCATTATTAACCTTCCCACGTATGACCTCTGCAGGCAGTTTCTATTAAAAGTGTGTTACCTGAAACATGTTAAATGCTTGAAGTGAAACACAGTATACAACGGCAACGTGCAAAAAAGACACAAGACGGACAGTGAGGCACAACTGATCTGACTTACAGGGCTCTTATCCTCTCTGTCCTTCTCTCCTGACCCCTGGGCCGAGCCTTTCCCCTCCTCTTTCACCCCCTGAGCTTCGGTCAACTTCCCGTCTGTAGCCGCCTTCAGCTCTGCCAGTTTGTTCTCCTGCTGCTGCTGTTGCTGTTTGCTGGTAACAAAACCACCAGAAATTCACAGACAAGGAACTGCTAAGTATTTTATTTCAATGTCAGTGTTTATTCAGCTGATGTCAACAGAACACCCCATGATAAAATCTTGTCAGTAACAGTAGGACGTTAATATTTAATGGGGTCAGCATGGATAAAGAATTTTTCACAATGCACAGCTATCATGAAACATGCCAAACACAGCTGTCTTAGCCAATTTTATATTTCTCGTGTGAATGGTGGACCATGCTGAAGTATTCATATCTTACATGTATCCCATCTAAGAATAATTTATTTATTTATTTGATTGGTGTTTTTACTCCGTACTCAAGAATATTTCACTTATATGACGGCAGCCAGAATTATGTTGGGACGACCCACATGTAGAGGAAGGAATCCTTTTCTGAGTGCATGCATGTATGCAGAGTGTATGTAGAGTGCATGCATGTATGTAGAGTGTATGTAAAGTGTATGTAGAGTGTATGTAAAATGTGTGTAGAGTGTACGTAGAGTGTATGTCTGTAAGTATGTCTAATCCTACACGTTTCTCCACAATCATTAATCAGATCTTACTTCACATTTGCCTGGCATATTGATGAGAACAAAAGGAAGTATTTGAAAAATCACGTATGCAAATTTGGCCATGATGACAAGACACTGCACTCACCACTTCTGTAGAATCAGTGGCAGCTGTAGACTGGCAATGGTCTGGAACTTGAGCACAAACACCTCAAGCATTCGCATCAACAGTTCTCTCCCCTGAAAATAAATGGAGCATGAAAAACACATGTATAGAGACAACATAATGATGCAAAGTGAGGAAAGATTCTGCACAAAACATTGACAATTTTTCAACGATGATTGGCATTACTAGAATCACCTGAACAGGTTGACCCATAGCTCAAAACAAGTAATGATCAGCTTATTTCCTCTCCGTTTTCCCACCCGTCCCCAGTCCTGTTCATTCCTTTATTCGTGCTATCCCTTCCTCCCCAGAATCATGACATCCCAGCCTGACTTACATTGCCTCCCTCCTGGTCGCTCTTGCCACGAATGCACTCCACCAAGTTAAGCAGCAGCTTACAAGACATGGTTTGTATACTGCTGGGTAAGGACTCGTCATGGACGTTCTTAGAGAAGAGGTTCACGGCGAGGGAGAGGTCATTCAGGGGCAGGGCCGTGCGCACATGGTGGACCAGGTCAGCCAGGGTACTATACGCCAGTGGCCTGCCAACAGAACAACATGTAGTTCAGCCACATTAGTCTCACCAACGAACGCAGTAACTTATTCATTTATTTGACAAAGGTGATTATACTCATACTCATCATTTTACTTGAGGGGCCTCCGTGGCTCAGTCGGTTAGCGCGCTAGCGCAGCGTAGTGACCCAGTAGCCGTGAGTTCAAGACCAGCTCATGCTGGCTTCCTCTCCGACCGTACGTGGGAAGGTCTACCAGCAACCTGCGGATGGTCGTGGGTTTTCCCCGGGCTGTGCCCAGTTTCCACCCACCATAATGCTGGCCGCCGTCGTATAAGTGAAATATTCTTGAGTACAGCGTAAAACACCAATCAAAAAAAAAAAAAAATCATTTTACTTACAAGGCTGTCATATTAGCGCCAGGAACCCAACAAATCACTTGATTTACTGGCATAAGATAATCAAAGCTGCAACTAGCGGGACCTGGGTTGAAACACACAATCTCCTTGAACAAAAGCATGTCGACTGCTTTGAGAGTGCCTTAGATCACTGAGCCAACCAGTCCATTTGTAGAACCAAGTAATTGTTTAAACGTAACTCATGGTAAAACCACGCACTTCCATGTGACAGAAAAGTTCAATATACACTACATGCCACATTATCCACATTTACATACATACCGCAGAGACTCATGGGTAGTCCAGCCAGAGCCAATCAGAATGTTTTCATTGAAAAGTTTCTCAATATGAGGAACAAATTCTGAAAAAAAAACAAAAACAAAAAGGCATTTAAATGGTTTATTGTTGTTTTCAGGTGGAACATTAGCCTTGAGCCAAAAATAAAATTTTTATGATATAAAACTGGATGCAGACATGACAGACGAAAAAAAACGCTGTAAATATACCGTGCAGAACTATTCACAATTTAAGAAAAAAAAAGTTTTTTTACTTGTAAAAAAGGTGTTTACTTTAAGAGCATTATTCTGTCTGGATTAGCAAAACAACACATTCCGTTAAGCTCTATAGTTTTCAACATAGCCAACGTACTTTCACCTCAATGTTCAATTTTCTGTTTTATTTATTTGCTTTATTTTACTGTTTGCAGATAAATTCCATTTAAAGTTGATATTTGGTTCAAGATTGAAGGTATCTACTGGGTGTGGCACTCACTATTGCGAAGATCTGTGGCAAGAATGTGTCTTGCCGCGATCAGCAGCTCTTTCCTCAGATGGGCAACTTCCTGTGGGCAGAGCGAGAGCAATCCCAGCAGGCCATGGACAAGCTGGCTGGAGTATTCATTCACCAGCTCCTTAATAACAAACAATTAGGCATACATCTTTTATGGTTTTCCAGTTATATTTCACCGAATTTATTTTCATCACTGGTTGTGGGATTCTTGTTTACATGTATGCTAAGCACCATATACCTGAACCAGCAACGGCAGAAAACTGGAGAGTCATTAATTAACACTGTTAACAGTTACATCATACTTGAGATGTTTGCACATTGTTATCACATATTTTTTCCTTTCAGGACAGTCTGTAGGATACAGATGAACCAAACTACTTCAAAGCAGTTCTGAAAGAATCCAAATTACCTGGTAAATTTTAATGATGTAAGCCAGGAAGGACAGAGTCTTGATTTGAGCAGCGATGAAGTCCACAAACACTTCCTTGTTGAAGGCAGGGCTTGTTCTGTGATTGACAAGGAAAAATATGATCCCATTGGCTCGTCATCTAAATTGACCCTGCTCATTACAGCAGTTTTTTTTTTTTTTGCTTTCCTGCAAAATCTTTGAAAAAATGCTTAAGTTTTTAATTAAATCTGAGAACCAATCAAGTTTTGATGTATAAGAAATCCTGTTTTAAATGAGCACAAACTGCACTGAAAGTTACTCTTTTGTATGTGAAGAGGTAATAAGGGTAGTATCAACTTTTAACAACTGTTAACAGCAACAATTACCCTTTCCCCCATTACTATTAGGCATATCAAATTCAGCTATGCACTGATTTGTTTTCTCTTTTTGATGACAAGATTCCAAACATTTACATGTCTTTTAAGGATTTCCGCCATGATTTTCAGCGGATATGTCTTAATTTCAACACCAGAAGATACCACTTGGCAAAACTGCCTCAAAACTTCGTCAACCTCACTCTTAGCACACACTACCTGTGCTGTGGGGATGGCTGGAGAGTCATGGTAGTCATGATCAAGGGAATGAACTCTGCAACTCCCTGGTGGACACTCTGTTTGTACAGCTGGTACATCAGAACCACAATGATGGGCAGCTCAGCCAACACCTTCAGGGAGAGGACAGCCTTAGGGATCACCGTGAACTGTAACACAAATGATAAGGTCACTACAAAGGATATATAAAACGTTTGGTGTTTTTTTTATAAATACAAAGTATACGATGCCACCTAACTAAAAAGTACAGAAAACAAAAACTTGGCTTTATACTAATTTTCAAGACATCTCAGTGATCAGTCCAGAAACTAAGTAGCCTGCTATCGTGACGTCAACAGTGAAATCTATCAACGTCATTTGTGCCCACATAATGAAACCTGCAATCAGAAAAACACCTTTGGGGGGAGAGCCCAAATTCAGGCTGCTAGCCAGTCCCACGTTCCCAGTCTGTTCATAGATGACATCATTTCCAAATATTCCCAATCATTCATGGAAAATTTGTACAAAATAGAATATTCGCCTCAAATATCAAACAGAAATCAATTTTTAAGCAAATATTTCTTCATTTGACTTAAAGCCATCCTTTTCGTTCTAAAACACCTTTTCATGTATCCATACTTGATAAGAGTACTTCTAAATACCACAGCAATACACACTGACATACACAGTCATGGTATTTACAAATCAGCTGTTAAATCAGGAGGTTTTATGTAAATCACCTCTGTTTACTTGTTGTGATTGGTCAGCTACATGAAACTATTCCTGACTGACAGGCCAGCTGAGATGTTCCCACCCCTTATCCTTACCGTGGTACTCTGGCCGTCTTGTTTGGTCTTGTCTGTGGGGATAGAGGTCACGGTGAAGGTCTCCTGGAGCAATGCCTCTATATTCACCTCAGATAAGTCCTTCACCTTCATCTGGGTATGCGGTTCAAATATCTTGGGCAGCTGATTGGGCAACTCTTTGTAGATGTTCTTAACAAATAGTAAGAATCTCTCAATCTATACAAAAATAAAATACAAAAGTCAATAAACAGTGGTTCCAGCTGTAGACTCGATTCAAACAATGTCTTAAGTTTAACATTCATAATTTTTATCATAAATTTCATTGTACTTGGGTGATGTATCATCTAAGTCATTATTCAAAAAAACTTCAGCAGAAAATGGATTCATAAAGCGTGGCGGGTGACATCGGACAAAGAAGCTCATTTCTGACACAAGACATACCAAAGCATACTAATTCCCCAACCTTCAGGCATGTTTACATGGTGGCGTATCTTGAAATGACAGCTTTCAATGAACCCAAGAATTCAGAAAACTTGAAAAACATCAGAGTATCAATTACATTCAAAGCTGAATGTTTTATTTATTTATTTATTTGATTGGTGTTTTACGCAGTACTCAAGAATATTTCACTTATACGACAGCGGCCAACATTATGGTAGGAGGAAACTGGGTAGAGACCAGGGGAAACCCACCACCATCTGCAGGTTACTGGCAGATCTTCTCACATACACTTCGTGTTTTAAATTGACAACATTTGGAAGAGAGAACAAATGATTCACGTGCTATGATGTTAAAATTGCTATTCACTTTACAGGGCAATGTCTAGGTTACACTGCTATAAAACTCAAAGCACAATCTCACCTCGGAGTTCATCTGAGGTCTGTATTGTTTGTGAAGTTCAATAATGATCCGCAAACACACCAGTACATTCTCCTCATTCTCCACCTAAAACACAAGATGACAGTAAAACACACAGATACACCCTAACTGCACTAAAACTTTGTTAATGACCAAGCTGCTCATCTTTTCAGCATTCCGAGAGTTCTGTTGACTGTAGAAAGGTGTTTTGAGATTTGTGTAGAAGATAGGATGACAACGCTCTGGAAAATGTAAGTTTCAGCACCAAAAATAATATCTTATGACATCTAATTTGTCTCTAAAAATACACTTTGTTGGGCAAAATTCTAATGATCTCAGGAAGGTATCATACCTTATAATAAAATTGATTATCTGATTCTTGTTTAACTAAAAAATACTAAAAAAAATTTATCACTTTAACAATGGCAGTCAGGAAATGACCCACTCTTGGCTAGTAAGTGACAAAATGTAAACTGCATTAATACAACCTGAGATTGCATCATCCAAGTTTTATGTCATTTCAATTGACATTTCACAAAAATTGAAATGCAGAAAACACAGAAACGCTTCGTATTTACAGCAGAATCCACTTACCTCCAGAAGCCTGAACATGACTGACAATATCGGCTGGACATATTTCTTCAGGTGTTCGTTACACGGGATCCGGTGAATGATTTCCAACAAAAGCTTCCTCAGTTGCTGCACAGGAGAGACAGGGGCATTACAATGATCAACCATGTAATTAATTACGAGGCAGAAAGATGAGAAAGAAAAAAGAAATGCTATTATTGGCCACATTCAAGGGTGATTAACCTTTGGATCTAGTGCAATGGCTTCAGTGAGTTTTCCCTTTATAAACTGTTACTTACAAAGGTCAAAGGCCAGCTTACACAGCTGTTTACATACACGTGCCAATGTGACAAGACATGAATATAAAATTACCTGGGTGTGCTGTTCAGCTAAAAATTGTGGTTCGCCGTCCCCTAGGATCTTGAGAAATGAGCGGATGGCGTCTTGTAGGAATTGTGGGTACTGAGGCGAGCTCACAACACGCTGAAGGACAAACAGTGGGCGATGGTTTCATTACAACCTCGTGTAAACAGTAGATTTGTGCTTCACATTTTTTCAAATTATTCATTTATATGACAGTGGTAGCATTTATGGGTGGTGAAAATTGGGTGGGAATGTATTATTTTATTTATTTATTTATTTATTTATTTGATTGGTGTTTTACGCCATGCTCAAGAATATTTCACTTATACGACGGCGGCCAGCATTGTGGTGGGTGGAAACCGGGCATAGCCCGGGGGAAACCCACAACCATCCGCAGGTTGGAAATGTATTAAGATTTCTCCAAAAAATTTCATCACATAAATCCTTCTGTATTCTTTTAAATTTTTCTTTTAAACTGGCTTTCTAGTCATTACATTTAAAATGGTTGTGAAAACAAACTGAGTTCAAAAATGCGGAAAATGATGACGTTATGCCTGAGAGGAATAAGTATCTTATTACTAGATTCAAACTGAAACATCAAAGAGACATCAAGCTATTGCCTTGTTCAACTTTTAAAACAAGGGTTTAGTCTCACCTCAAAGTTCTCACTGAGTTCCTGAGCTGCTTTCAGCTTCTTCTCAGGTAAAGCGGGGTCTACAAAATCAAAACAAGCAAAAAAACACACATGTAATAAAATGAATCAAACACACACATAGTTATGCATAAATTCCCACTGATATTCAGCAACACCTAAAAAGATGACTTAGTTTACATGGAAGAACAAAGAAGTGCCACCAAAATTCGTCCAAAAGATGACTTATTTTACATGGAAGAAGAAAGAAGTGTTACCAAAACTCATACAAAAATGAATAATTCTTCCTATGTGAAATGTGTTTTCATTATTTTACCTCAGGTAAAATACATCAGCACATGTCTAAAGTCCACTGAAATCTTCCTCTATTATATGCACATTTTATGTGAAGTGATTTATGATGACTGAGCAGTCAGATCTTATCAGCAAAGCTTCACAGCTACCTCAACCCAAGAGAAGGGGGAGATAACTCAATGTATCAAATCCTAATCATTCTGCTCAACGGAATCCATAAAAGTGAAAAAAAAAAAAAATACTTACAAAGAACTATAATTGCCTGTTTAAGACTGAAACAAAAGCTGAGTGCTGAGAGAATCTCTGCCAGAAAATACTTTTATGCGTAAAATACCAGGGTGTGGACAATTTATCTCACACATTTTCCACTTTTTCTAAAATATTCACACGTATCAAGGTGTATACAAGGGGAACATTTCCAAAACCTAATGCAATGTACATGGATCTAACTGCAATACTGGACAAGCCAGATACAGAAGTTTATACCCTGACAAAATTTACACGTATGAATGTAGGTGTCCATAAAAGAGCGTGAAAACGTGAATATCATCAGAGCTTGAATATAGAACAAATGATCAGTCTGAATTTAACTGAGGGACGTACTGCCTGGTGTAAGATCGGCAATCAGGGAGACATATGTCTTCAGGGTTGTCACTTGTGCCGTAGCATCATGGGGGCTCAGTGGTGGGGAAAACATCTTTAGCCTTGAACCCTGGAAAAAAATACAACTACGAGAATTTATTTCACAAGTATCAACATTTAAAAAAGATATCTGCTCAACCATGTATTATGAATCCAAACTTAAGTCCTATTTAGCAGCTTAACAGTAATAACACATACCACAGTCCATTCATGTCAAGATTTTGCAATAATAAAATAAATTTAAAGCAACTCTTGCAGTAATGAAAATATTGTGGATAAAACTACAAATCTGCAAAATCTGTCCATTTATCATTTTGTGCTCAAAACAATGGACTAATGCCTTCACTAGCCATGAAAACCAGCTATACAGGACTGATGCAAAGTCGCATCATACCAAAGTAATTTTCAGCTCGTTCGTGCTCAGCACTAACAGGTTAAAGCAAGGAAACATGATTGGTTGATCTGGCGTCAGTATAATGTTAGTGGGTGAGATGTCATGTCTGGTGTTTTCGGCATAATACTTCTGCGGCGGCAAGGCCTTGCAAGCATGGACTCTCTGTGTCACAAGAGGACAGAAGATATGTATACACAACTAATAACTCTGCGTTGTCATATGAAAACCTCAACCAAACATACATACATGTACATACATATATACATATGGACATACATACATACATACATACATACATACATACATACAGGACTGATGCATGTTCTCTTTTCTGTATGGTGGCACTCATACAGAAGTTGGGAGAATACATGTCCAGTGATACCGATCAAATCTAGACTAGGCCTATATGGGAGTTTGGAGAATCCAGCATGTATTCAGTCACAAAAATCAACTTACCATCTTTGCTTGTGAATGTTTAAAAAAGCTGCAGCAATAGCAACACGTTGAGTGTATGTGTCAATAGTTTATTTTGATCACAGAAAGCATGATATTGCCTACGCCCAGGGTATTACCTGAAGTACCATGAATAATTTGGTGGAGTAAAGTCAAATAGCTAAGGCGTCGATTTCTACAACCATATGTCTTTTATTCTACATTGACAGCTACCACTGGTCTCAGCATTGTATAGCACAGCTGCCTCATGGTACTTTGCAGCAAATTGCGCAATAAGTCACTTTTGCATTTCAGACAGCCCCCCTTTCTTTTCAACAGAAATATCACGAAATTTCACATTACGCTGAAGCTGGGTGCTAATTTTCACTCAACAGCCTATGCTTTAACCTAGAAGCCGCATGCTTACTACACTAAATATGTTTCATTGAAATTCTACATTCAAAATTGTGTCCCCATTAGCAGTAACTTATAGTAAAAACAATGGAGAAAATGAAAATGCCAAGTAGAAAGCGTTACTTTGAAATGTTGCCGTTTTATTGGCCGTGAAAAGCTGCTGAAACCTAAAAGTTCAAAGGCCACTGTCCGCAACTGGTTGCTAATTTGACCACGGCTGCTCTGTTGTGGCGAGAGTAGTGGTGTGCATCCTGAAATGCAAATGTCGCTTATTTGGATGCAGATTTGGGCTGATCATTTCATAGTGGTGGTTCGTCATGACGGAAGGAAAGGCTGACTGGGATGGATGTCTTGGCTACTTGGCTGTGATCTTTTAATATGGTGTTAGGGCTAGTTCACGGCGCATCCAGGTTAAATTAGTGGTATTTAAGAAGAGCAACAAAATTTGGTGCAAAATACATGCATTAACCAGGGAAAACTCCAATTCAGTACGTTCACCTAGCCATTCTCTCTTCCTGTGCCATTTTTCCAATTTCTGTAGCCTTTACTACCAGCAAATCCAGGATAACTCACATTTGTTACTTACGCTCACATGCCAGGACAACATCATGACCTAATAACCGGTCTGTTGCTCAGCGTGCATGAGTGATTAACCTTTCATGACGTCACTATGTTTTGATCAGCTGGCTGTCCGTTTTGACAGATAGAAAGCCATGTGACCGCAGATACATGAATTTGCAACTGAGTGAAGGGTATGGAGCAGAATGATGGGTCCCACAGTTTTGGCGAACTGTCAAATTAAGTTTGGAGTGAAAAGGGGGGCTTATTTTTGTGATCCGTTTCATTCAATTTCACGGAAACGTCAATCGCTGATGTGCATATGCCCCTCGCCGACCCAAATTTTAAAAACATGGCAGCGCATGGTGACAAGGTATACATGAGCCGATTTTCAACTTCGGCTAAACTTTACAGGAGAATTGTGATGTAAAGGTAAATAGTGATTTTGGCAAAATGTGTGCAAATATTTCAGCTTTCAGAATTGCCCTGCTTTTTGTGTACTACTGTGGGCGAATTTACAGCGCCTGCATCAGAATTGAACGAGGAAGCTCTTTGTACACATTATACCGGAATCGGGTATGCATAGCTCTCGGGCTAAGGGTGGCAAGCGGTCACGGCGTATCAGTATATGTAAGCCACCCTTAGACCGAAGTCTCGGGCTAGACGGTGCACAACACATCATTGCCATGGTAAAAAGTGTACTTGATACAAACTACAAAGATAAGGGTAATTACCTGCATGTTCTTGTACATAAAAGAACATCGAAGTTATGCAGATGTAAATCAATGAAAATACATCCTAAGGCCGCTGTTTCAACAAGAAACGAACAATACTTTCTGCATCAGATAACAATGCATGTTGTTGTTGTTGCACAAATTCGAGCCTCACGAAACCATCAATCATGCATATACATTTCCCCAAAAACAGATAATTCGTAACAACATACAGTTAACATGAAGCACGTGGACTTCTGTTAGCCACAGATACAGTCGCCTTACCGCGATGTGTAGCACTTTTCAGTGTAATTTATCCTGAGAGTCACGCCTCGCCCATATTTCTGTCGGCCATTTTGAAATAAATTCAATACCGGAAGTTGAAATCTTCTTCTTCTGCATCTAAAATACGTTGCCAATGTGTAATTTAATGTCAAAATACACCCATTCCATTAAACGTTGTGTATATGTCCACCTTAAGAAGTAAGTATTTACAAATATATTCGTTCGAATAAAGTAAAAAGGGAAACCCTCAAAAATGAGGGTTTAGCATAATGCCTTCTGGGTAAAAAGATTTTAATGGTAAATATTTTTTAGAATCTAAGAGAATATCTACAAAAAAGACACTTTTATATTTAGACCTCGGAATATTGCACACAAACTTGTCTTTAAAATGCATAAAACTTGACAGAAAAACATTTCTTCAAAGCGTTGTGGTATTCCAAATATAGGAGTAACTCTGTGAGTTGGAAAATGGAATGAAGTGAACTCATGTTCAAACTTTTTCGCTGGGATCACTAGTCATTTAAAGAAAAGAGGTATACATGCACACCTACTAGACAATCCATGTAGCCTTCTGACTGCCAAAACACTGTTGTTTTGTTTTATTAACTTTGTTTCGTTAAAATAAACCCGTTTCCGGTTTACAGGTTTTTGTAGTAGGCTGTTTTTAAGTGACCTGCCACCTGCATGCGTCAAAAGACCACGGGGCTTTTGCAGTGGAATCGGTGTGATTGTGCCGGATTTGTGGTTTGACAAAGTACGGTGCACTGCAGGTTTGTAAGTTTGCTGTAAATAGAAAACTGCTTTCATGAGCACAATAGTCAGTGTAAGCCTGTTCTTTAGCTCTCTTCGTCATCGACATAATGACTGGAATGACAACACGGAATATATGAAAACCTGGAATAGCAGTACCCAGGTATCTATAAACGGTATAAAACTACTGCTCGTATCTCACCAAACTCAACGGATTTGGAAAGACCAGTTTTTAAGCTTTCAAACATACTATATTGGTGTTATTGATCATCGATTTTAGTACTTTAATTCTGCCCGGAACGGGGTCGACTGTGATGAAATGCGATTACGGTCATCTAAGCTGGCTTCTGCAGGGAAGATAACTGGTATGACGGTCTCCAAGTTAGATTATATATTTTTTTCAATAGTTAAGGCAAATGGGAAAAGAAGGTTTTTATGCAACATGTACATATATTTTTGAAAAAATCGATAAAACATTAAAATTTTCATAAATTGAATTTTTATAGTTCTATGTTTTTTAAATTAAGTAAAGTATTGAAATGAGTGTTTTCCTGTAAAGTATGTAAAAAAGTCAAGCTTGTCAAACAGTATTTGTAATGCTTCAGACATTTACTGAGGCTTAAAGTTAAAATTACTTGAAGCGTTGGAGGGGGCCTCTTTGGGCGAGGGGGTTAGTATGCCAACACGACCCAGAACTGGGATAGGAGTGTCTCACTCATGCAGTAGTTCATATCCAGCTCATGCTGTCTTTCTCTCTGGCCATACCTTGAAAGGTTGGCCAGGAACTTGCGGATGGTCGTGGGTTTCCTCCGGGCTCTGCCAGGTTTCCTCCCACCATAGTGTTGGCCGTGCTCACTCAGAAGTGAAAGGGCTCTATGTACGGCCCTGAGTAATAGTGATATCAGAATACACACCCATTTCTTGAAAATAACTATATTATATTTAACAATTTAACCATGTTAAAAAAATGAAAACAAAAAAGTAACATTTTCAGTTTGCAGAAAACTATGCTGGGAAAAATAAAAACAAATTCTAACCATTTTCCATTTGCAGAAAAGTATGTGAAATCCACCAGTTGCTGCCCGTTTGTTAACTGACTGATAATGGAAAACTATGAGAAAGGAGAGACGAGAAAAGTCTCAGAGGATTGCCTCCCCTTGGCACTTGACAACAACACAGTAGCCATGAAGGTTAACTATGGCAGCAAAATACGCAACCTCATGGGATTCGCCATGAAAAAAATTAAGGTATGATGAATTGTCCAAATCTAATTTATCTGATTGGTGTTTTACGCCGGACTCAAGAATATTTCACTTATACGACGGCAACCAGCATTATGGTGGGAGGAAACCGGGCAGAGCCCGGGGGAAACCCATGACCATTAGCAGGTTGCTGTAAGGCCTTTTCATGTACGGCCGAAGAGGAAGCCAGCATGACCTGGACTTGAACTCACAGCGACCGTCATCCAAATCTGTTTCCATATAAGTTCTACATGCATGTAGTTTATTCTAGTCCATGTGTTCACTTGAAATTGCATAGGACCTAGGTTCCATTATCAGGATTATTCACAATATGATGATAAACCTCTATATAAGTAAATATATTATCTCTAGAGTTTCATGGGATATTAATATGTTAGTCACCCTGCAACTTACAGATGGTTCCATCTCACCATAATACAGGCTGATGTTGTGCAAGTGAAATATTCTTGAATATCGTTTATCTGTCATTGTTCCTGTGAAAATAGATATGCCTAAGTATGTGCAAATTAATAGTCATTCTCAGAAAAAAAAATAAGACATGGGTTGTTTGTCAAACCCTTAACTATTGAGGTTGTGTGTCAGACTCATAACTACTGATCGCCATTTTGGTGGCCTAATGGTTAGAGTGTCCACCTCAGAGTTGGAAGACCTCGGGATGAAACCCAGGTCAGGTTTTGCCAATGACTAAAAATGGTACTTGCTGCTGCTTCGCTTTGCACTCAGCACTGAGAAGTTACAGCAAAGAAACCTGACTTGTTGGTATGCCTGGTGTCAGTATAATTTGACTGGGTGGGGTATGATGTCTGGCGTCTTTGCCATGATATTTCAGTTGCCCAGGTATTTTGGCAGCATGGGTTCATGTCAAACCTTTCACCAGTGAGGCTGTGTGTCAAACCCTTCACCAGTGAGGTTGTGTGTCAAACCCTTCACCAGTGAGGCTGTGTGTCAAACCCTTCATCAGTGAGGTTGTGTGTCAACCCCTTCACCATTGAGGTTGTGTGTCAACCCCTTCATCAGTGAGGTTGTGTGTCAAACCCTTCAGCATTGAGGTTGTGTGTCAAACCCTTCACCAGTGAGAGTGTGTGTCAAACCCTTCACCAGTGAGGCTGTGTGTCATACCCTTCACCAGTGAGGCTGTGTGTCAAACCCTTCACCATTAAGGTTGTGTGTCAAACCCTTCACAAGCGAGGGTGTGTGTCAACCCCTTCACCAGTGAGGCTGTGTGTCAAAAACTTCAGCATTGAGGCTGTGTGAAAAACCCTTCACCAGTGAGGTTGTGTGTCAAACCCTTCATCAGTGAGGCTGTGTGTCAACCCCTTCACCAGTGAGACTGTGTGTCAAACCCTTCAGTATTGAGGCTGTGTCAAACCCTTCATCAGTGAGGTTGTGTGTCAAACCCTTCATCAGTGAGGTTGTGTGTCAAACCCTTCATCAGTGAGGTTGTGTGTCAAACCCTTCAGCATTGAGGCTGTGTTTCAAACCCTTCATCAGTGAGGCTGTGTGTCAACCCCTTCACCAGTGAGACTGTGTGTCAAACCCTTCAGTATTGAGGCTGTGTGTCAAACCCTTCATCAGTGAGGTTGTGTGTCAAACCCTTCATCAGTGAGGTTGTGTGTCAAACCCTTCAGCATTGAGGCTGTGTTTCAAACCCTTCATCAGTGAGGTTCTGTGTCAACCCCTTCATCAGTGAGGTTGTGTGTCAAACCCTTCATCAGTGAGGTTGTGTGTCAAACCCTTCAGCAGTGAGGTTGTGTGTCAAACCCTTCATCAGTGAGGTTGTGCATCAAACCCTTCAGCATTGAGGTTGTATGTCAAACCTTTCACCAGTGAAGCAGGGTGTCAACCCCTTCACCATTGAGTTTGTGTGTCAAACTCTTCAGCAGTGAGGTTGTGTGTCAGACCCTTCACCAGTGAGGTTGTGTGTCAAACCCTTCAGCAGTGAGGTTGTGTGTCAAACCTTTCATCAGTGAGGTTGTGTGTCAAACCCTTCAGCAGTGAGGTTGTGTGTCAAACCCTTCACTGGTAAAGGTCTGTGTCAAACCCATAGACTTCACTGGTTTCCATCAGCACAGATTCCTTCACAAGCACAATAGACCATATCTTCTATGATGGTCCATTTATATAGCAAGGAGCGTCAGTAGAAGATGTCACAGATTTTTTGTGTGGTAATGTGGTTAATGTGGTAATCTTGTTAATGTGGTAATGTGGTTAATATGTGGTAATGTGGTTATTGGGAATTTTGTGCTCGTTTGACAACAAAGCAGGTATGAGACAAATATTTGTGTTTCAGGAACCAGATGTGCCCTGCATAACGTGGGAAGGCAGTGGGAATGCCATCAGTAAGACGGTTACCTGTGCAGAAATCATGAAACGTAAAGTACAGGTGAGTGATGTATGATGTGGGAAGGTAGCGGGAATGCCATGAGTAAGACAGTTACCTGTGCATAAATCATGAAACGTAAAGCACAGGTGAGTGATGTATGATGTGGGAAATGCCCTGCATAACGTGGGAAGGCAGTGGGAATGCCATCAGTAAGACGGTTACCTGTGCAGAAATCATGAAACGTAAAGTGCAGGTGAGTGATGTATGATGTGGGAAGGTGGCGGGAATGCCATCAGTAAGACGGTTACCTGTGTGGAAATCATGAAACGTGGAGTACAGGTGAGTGATGTATGATGTGGAAAGGTAGCAGGAATGCCATCAATAAGACGGTAACCTGTGTGGAAGTGATGAAACGCAAAGTACAGGTGAGGGATGCATGAGGTGGGAAGGCATCGGGAATGCCATCAGTAAGACGGTTACCTGTGTGGAAATCATGAAACGTGGAGTACAGGTGAGTGATGTATGATGTGGGAAGGTAGCAGGAATGCCATCAATAAGACGGTAACCTGTGTGAAAGTGATGAAACGCAAAGTACAGGTGAGTGATGTATGATGTGGGAAGGCATCGGGAAAGCCATCAATAAGACGGTTACCTGTGTGGAAATTTATTTGATAAGTGTTTTATGCCGCACTCAAGAATATTTCACTTATACAATGCCGGCCAGCATAATGGTGGAAGGAAACCGGGCAGGCCTTCCGACGTATTGCAGGAGAAGAATCTGTGTGGAAATCTTGAAGCGTAAAGTACAGGTGATTGATGTATGATGTGGGAAGGTTGTAGGAATGCCATCGGAAAGACGGTTACCTGTGTGGAAATCATGAAATGTAAAGTACAGGTGAGTGATGTATGATGTGGGAAGGCTGCGGGAAACCATCAGTAAGACGGTTACCTTTGTGGAAATCGTACAGGTACAGACTACAGGTGAATGATGTATTATGTGAGTTGGTGAGGGGTTTCCCCGGTGTTGTCCCACCGTATTGCTGGTCACTGTTGTATAAGTGGAATTTTCTTGAGTACGGCTTAAAACACCAATCAAATAAATGACAAAATACATGTAGTTGTCCATTTCACATAAACCAGGGGATGTTTGATATTTTGTGTCCTAATTAAAAAACAATACACTATTTGATGTGATAACATTTTTTTTATTTCATTTTCATTAGGGATTGCACCAGTTCAATTATGCAAGATATAGAAGGTAAGTAATTGTAGAGTGGAGTTTATAGATTATAAATATGGATTCTAGGAGAGAGAAAAATATTGAAAATCCATTTGACTTGAAACTTTGAGTGTGGTGTTATTTTTTCTATTCTGACAAGTTATCTCATCTTCTCCTAAAGTCTTAAAGAAGTATTAGAGTAGTAAAATAACATGAGAATTGTCACAGAGTACTAACTGCAGAAAAATAAAAAGGAAAGAAAGTGATGTTGAACCTGTATTTGAATGAATGAATGAATGAATGATCATGGCTTAACGCCACATCGGCAATATTTCAGCCATATCGTGGCGAGAACAAGGTGAAAACCTGTATTTGATGTTTTCTGTCAAAGAGACATAATTATGTGATAAAAAATGTTGATCGGTCAGTCTACTTTTGCAGGAATCTCGGCCAATTTAACAAACTGTTTTCGTTTTTAATTAGTTGACATAATTCCTCTTTCTTTGAGATATCTTTAAAGGTTGGCAACTGCACACTGCTCAAAATTTTTCTGTTCCATATTTGCCCTAAACTTATTTTTTACAGAAGATTTACCCCGTTGTTCAGTCATTTGTGTTTCCTTATTTTACCTCCAGTTTTGAAGAGTGCACAAAGAGATGTTGTGAAAGGAATGACTGGATATGGACAAGTTTGGGGATGTGTGTTAAAACTAATGGTCATTGTCACATGACTGAAATAACCGATGTAAAACTCCACACATGCATACAAGTAAACATACTTTTTAGTGATCACAGTACCGGTTAAACATTCTTATCTTCACTGTTTGATATTTCATCCACTACTTCCTTTTGTTTATTGTAGAATAGAGGAGTACTGGGAGCCCAAACTGGAAGGTTTAGACAGGTAATGGCAATTACATACACTGACTTTTCTTACTGGATACTGAGAGTTCAAATCCAGTCTCAGCAATATTTTGTGACTTTGTTTCTTGGTATCCTATGACTGAAGACATCCTACCGAAAGTTTGAACTGTGATTGCTTTACATATATTTTATGATATTGTCTACATGTAAATTCCTTATGAATAAAAAAAGGACAATGGCACGGTAGTATTGATGTACAAACTATCGTACAGCAAGTGTACAATAAAACCGTGATGTACGCCGCTTTGTGAAACTGGGCCCTGGTCAAAGTACCTGTGAAACGATAGATGAGGGCAGTCAGGTTTATGGGTGGAGGGAACTCTGCGTGGAGGAAACCAGACAACCCAGAGTGAACCACCACCCTGCTGTCTGACAAACCTCCTCACTAAAGGCCGCAGCCAAATCCTGATTAGACAACACCGTCTCGTTGGTCAGTAAATTTGGTGGTTATCTTCCAGTGAAATGTTTGTTAGTACAATGTAAAACCTCAGCTAAATTTCAGCAGATAAATAAAAACCTGTGTGTGTTTTTAGGTTAAAGGTGAATCGTGATATCCCTGTGTTAACTGTGGTGCTGTCAAAAGTTCCCCTGCAGCTGACTAATGAAGGGTACGCTTGATCGTTGGTTTGTTTATTATTTACACATCGTTAACACAAGTGGTGAACTCTCTATGCACTACTTGCACATAGAGAGTATTGCACAAGCATTATTTAATCATTTTATAACTAATAAGTGAATCATTGTATGGTAATTTTTACTATCTCACAAACCACAAAGCATATTTCAAGTAAAGCATAACTGTAATTTTCCAAAGAAGTAAGTCACAACTTTTTGTTGGATTTTATTAAATTTTATAGTTGCAAACTGGGCTCACTGTATGATAGATGTGGTACATAACCGATTCCATGGACCCGTTTATTTGTATTATAGATAAAGTTTGTTAGTTTTAGTACAGTATCTGTAGTTTCAAGGAAAAGGCAAATATGGGCAGATGAATTTGTGTTGTTCATGTTGACAGGGAAAACAGAAAACTTGTAAAACAACGACAGAAATCCACTGTGCGTTTTTGATTTTATATTGGAGGTCCTAATATTTGATCTTAATATTTGCAGATACCAAAAACCAGGTTCTAGAGAATCGTTCTGGGAAAGTGGCGAGCGTGGAGAGAAGAGGCGTGCCAAGCAAAGCGGTAACCATAGAAACCCACGACAGAGGAAGGGACCTAAAGGCAGGGACTCCACCAAACAGGCCAAGTTCTCCACAAGCGAGAAGGGCAAACAGCAATCGTTCAGCGGAAAGACAAAGAAAGATACAGACAGTAGTAGTGACAAAAGATAGCACTGACTATTCTATGGCAATGGTGGTGACAAAAGATAGCATTGACTGTGTTTCCATGGTGATGGTAGTTATAAAATTATAGGACACTTACAATTATACGGAAACTGCAGCGTCGCTATCTCAGCCTAGCCAGATGTGTGACATTAGTTATGTGATTGGTCCTCATAACTTGGCAACACTAGTTTTTCCGCATAATCGTAAGCACCCATAGCATTGTGTTTCCATGGCAATGGTGGTTATGGGAATGACAGTGCTTTGAGTGATAACAAAACCACTACTAAAACGTGGAAAGAGAAATCCGAAATGAGCTGGTCAGAGATTGACAAATGTTACTGTGAAGACATGTGGAATGTTTTAGTTATCTAACCAACGGAATAAATGTAATTTAATCATCATAGTATTGGTTGTATGAACACAAACTGACGTGACATACTTCATGGCCAAACAATATATTGTTCAATCTGGGTAGTTCAGTGGAGCCATATGGTCTCATCTTGTGAAAGGTACCCCAATTCCTCAACCTTTTCACCTCAACCATGTGAAAGACCAAATTTCAGTGTAATTTATGCATATTTATGAATTGATTTTGGAGACAAAACTGCATTGGTTGGCTTGGCCAGTTTCAGGACTTCACAAAAAGATAAATTTTACCAGTCAACACAGAATATGCAGAAAGGTTGAAGAATTAAAGTAAATATTCAGACGAGATAATCCAGTTATGATACTTAGTCCCAGTAGATTTGCTGTCTTCCTGCACAGTGACAGTGATGTTAAGTGAGTTTACATGTACGTGTACTTAACAGGGTCCGTGCTGGCTTCCTGCTAACAAAAAGCCCTTGACCCATGTGGTCGTGTTCAAATCCAGCTCTCTGGATTTATCAGCGTCAATGCGGTCTCTGTGAGTTCTCGCTGGTTTATCAGCATCAATGCGATCTCTGTGATTTCAAATCCAGCTCTCGCTGGCTTATCAGCGTCAGTGTGGTTTATCCGCGCCAATGCGGTCTCTGTGAGTTCAAATCCAGCTCTCGCTGGTTTATCAGTGTCTTTATTTATTTATTTGATTATTGCTTGATGCCATATTCAAGAACTTTTAAATTCTGTAATGGCAGTCAGGTTAATTTATGGATGGAAGAAACTGGTGTACCCGGTGTAAACCATTGACTTCAGGCAATTTACTGACAATCTTCCCCACATGTGAGGTACAGATATGCGCACTATACTGGCAGGACACAAGTAGACCGTCTACTGTCAGCAACGCCCAGAAAGCTGTGAAAGCGAGAGAATCTTAAAACCTGGCGAGTGGTACCTGGCATAAGATGGAGTATTACCCCTGGCTCTCTGATTTCCTCTAACTACAAACGAGACTCTTGATTACATGGTAGTTCAGAAACTACCTAAAATTTCATCAAAAAAAGTGCATTTTAGAGGCACGTAAACTAAATTTGGTGCTTGTGCTGCTGACGCTAACATTGTTCCAGTAAGACATTACCCTACCTTCCAAACAAATGCGTTGACATCTTAGTAAGATCAAGAGAACTGGGTAAAACTTTAGGGCATTTACACTAACTGTAAAACTATGGCAGCATTTATCCACCCAGAAAAAAATGACCACAATGAAATTAACTGAAAAATATGGCATTAAACAATAAACTGAACCGTATGTTTGTATTCTGTTCAAGATTCGCTTCACCTTACCAGAAACATTGGCACTGCCAACCTAATGGCAGAGTGGAACACTTGGGACATCAGCCTTTTTACTTTTTACATGTCTGGAATAATCCTACGGACCAGAAATATTTCAAATCAGACAAAAATAATTGTTACGAGTCTAAATGGGTAAAAAGGTAGTAAATAAAATATGTGACTTTGTCGAAGAATAAAAGTCTCAAGATCAACTGTCAGCAATTCTGTAAAATCAAAATAACTCAAAAATAACCTAGATTGAACTCATTTTATTTTTTGCAACTGAAGCAGTCTGCATTATCAGAATCCTGATACAATATAATACATACCTTTAATAAATCTTACAACAATTAACCTGGATAATGCAATTGGTTCAGTAAACCTCTTGAATTATGACAGGACAAAGGCAATTTGACACCATTTATAAACCTTCGGCTGAAGTCAAACTGCAAATGGAAATGACTAAATGCCAGTAATGTTACTAATGTCAGTAGTACAAGTATTCGCTGTACAGGTGTGTCAGTCATGTTAGGCGAAATCCCCCTTCAGAGTGAGACTGGCAGGTTATTGGATGGACTTGTGTTCACGTGTCAGTCCTATCATTTTGAATTAATATCACATGGAGAAGCGGGACTTTACATTACATGAACCACATCCCACTGTCCACCTGAACAGAGTATTGCCACCTAACAGCACCTACGAAGACAGTTTTTTATTTGACACTTATGTTTATCTCTACCTGCACTGCTACAATGTTTGTAAGTAGGCAAATTTATTTATTTATTTGATTGGTGTTTTAAGCTGTGCTCAAGAACATTTCACTTACACAAGCCTGCATCATGGTGGGAGGAAACCGGGCAGAGCCTGGGGGAAATCCACGACCATCCGCAAGTTGCTTGCAGACCTTCCCACTTTTCGCCTGAGAGGAAGCCAGTATGAGCTGGACATAAATTCACAGCTACCGCATTGGTGAGAGACTTCTAGGTCATTATGCTGCACTAGCATGCTAACCAACTGAGCCATGGAGGCCCCAAGTAGGCATAAAGTCATGGCATTGTGATACATGTGGACTTAGTACACAGCATCTTTTCTCTTGTCATGCTCAACCAGGATTTATCTATAGTACCCACTGTCTATGAAGGTTTTACTTTCTATTGTGCCTCTTGCTGATTTTGTTACATTGTTGCTTGAAAACAACAGTATTTGTTAGCCAATGATTGACTGGATCAAAACAACCATGTCAAGACTCTATCTCATCTTCACCACCAAATAATGTTATCTAACCCTCCTCAGTGATAAAACAACATTTTCCTTTGTAACACAAAATAGTAAATTCAAACATAACAATGTTTACATGTGACAAAAAAAACAATGATTACATGTGACAAGCAAAACAATGTTTACATGTAACAAGCAAAACAATGTTAACATGTAACAAGCAAAACAATGTTTACATGTGACAAACAAAACAATGATAACCTGTGACAAGCAAAACAATGTTTACATGTAACAAGATAAAAAAAAGTTTACCTGTAAGCAAAACAATGTTCACAACACTACATGTCAATTTCTTACATGTATATTGAGCACATATTACTCTAACCATGCACAAATATTTCCAGCTGTATTCTCTTCAGATTGTTACATTCCTCCATCCAAACTAGATGTACCAGTAATCCAATCACTGCACACCAAATATGACACCTACAACATTCTATATGAAGCCAAACTAAGCAGCATAAGTTGGTGGTGGAGGAAACTGAAGTGCTGGTGGTAAACCACCAACCTTTGACAAGGTACTGACAAGCTTACACATGTGATCTATGGATATGCACTCCATTTTGGTGGAAGGCACGTGCTCCTCAACTTCCGCAAATGACCACACCAGTACTGTCATCCACTTATTGTCACAGAGGCCACACAGCCTGTGGGAATGAGGATATTTTATAAACTCCCTATCAATGGCTGGGTTTAAGCCCACATCCCATGTTTCCTAGCTATCTATTGAAAGACAACTGCTTTTAACTGACAGACCCTGGTTGCTTGGTGTATTACTCAATATACATGTGATGATATTGTTGGCATCTAAAAATCTATGTATGTATTGAGGTGAAGTTTAGCATTTATACTTCTTATACAGGCAAGTTCTTGTGCACTATCAAATCGGGTATTCTTATCTACATGTACTGCATGTTTCATGATACCTTACATTATCGTCTTAGGGACCGCATCTGAAGTCCTTGGGGGGTCACTTTGGCAATGCACCAGCTCATTCCTTTGATAGATCACAAAGCAATAAAAAGATGTGAACTGTATGTGAGCTGTTCTCATTTCAGGGTAAGTACATGCTGGTCATCATTGTCACCGTGGTGATGTTGATAATGTACGGTAGAACTGAATTACACAGTTGTTGAAAGCTATTTGTCTTCCACCAATAATGGTGTGCATATCTGTATGTCAAATAATGCATAAGTATATCAAAGCTCTGTAGTTTACCAGTTTCATTCACCCATAAAACTGACCAGTCCACCATTGTATAATTGAACAATTCTGGAGTTTGTAATTTAACAACAATCAAATATATAATGTCATTGATCATAGATCTCAGAATGTCCCGAGTTTCCCACAAGCACCTATATTGTCAGCCAAAAATTCCCATATTTCTCCTACATTTCTCTGAAAAACCTCCTATATTTTATCCCATATACTTGCTGAGAGGCACTCTCAGTGCTGCATACAGATATACAAATCAAACAGGTAGAAGACAGCCTGTCTTCATTATGAATGCTAGGCTGCATCAATGGCTACATGGTTAGTGTTAATAACTCTGAGAATTTCCTTGTCCAAGGACAGGTTTGAACCCACACCTATAAGGGTCGTATTGATTGAAAGGCAAGATGATTTAAGAGTTACCAGTAACCTTTCTAATTGCATTTTTAATACATTCCAGTGACAATATTACTTGTCAAGTCATGTCACTAGGGGAGAACTCTTTTGTTGTTTTGTTGTCCTACAGTATCCTGTGACTTGTCTAAAATGTTGAGCAACTTTTGATGACATCATTTTACTGATCACCCTGTCTCACCATGTCCTAAAGGCACAATTTCCACCCGGAACTGATTAAGTTCACAAACAATCAGCTCCTAAATTTTCTCCTACATTCGTTTACCCCAAATAAATCCATAGACGTCCATATTTTAGTATATGTAATTAAAATTGCCTCACATTTCTGACAAGTCACATTGAACAGTTTGGTAACTCTGTTTTTTTAACTTAGGTGATAAAGGAGTTCGAAACTCACGTCTTGTATAACGGTAAGTGCTCCATATGGAAGCCTTTAAATTTCACTCCTTGTGCCGTTTAATATACATGATGAACACACTAAATTACTACATACTACAAATCATTTACAGCATTTAGACAACCACCTACCAAATATACAGTCCCTTGTATAATTTGTACAGTCAATATTTCACTTTCTTCGATAGCACTTCATTTTTTACTGTTCAATTTTCACCGTTTCATTTTACGCA
Organism: Liolophura sinensis; assembly: GCF_032854445.1. NCBI lineage: Eukaryota > Metazoa > Mollusca > Polyplacophora > Chitonida > Chitonidae > Liolophura > Liolophura sinensis. The sequence continues at coordinate 29,982,629 of NC_088305.1, read as the reverse complement.
CAGTCTGTTCAGCCACAGACTCCACATCAGGGCTGGCCTTAGGGACGGCCCCAGAGATCACTCGAGGGGACCTGGAATGTAACTGGCGGAAGATATCCTTGAACTTGTTATCGGGAAACATGGTTTCCAGCATTCCTTCCAGCAGAACATACACAAGGCGCTTGTTCAACGCTTTGTGCTGGAACATGTTGAAAACGCGCATCACGCCGCGACGCACCGTGTCATTCCCCATCATAGTTTTCATCTCATCTGTTAGGTGGGAAAAAAAGGCGAAAGATTAGTATCACATTTATTTACTGTTTTATATGACCGTCATTTACACACCACACTTTTTCACCTATGTGACGAGACCTGATTTATGGATGGAGTATGTATGAATGTATACTTTGTGTTTAACATCATACTTAACAATTTTTCACATGACGATGAGGAGCCATTAGGTGTTTGTACATATACTGTGTCTTCTGGTGGCACGGCAAGTCCATGCTGCCAAAGTGCTGCTGCCACAGAAATGTCATGCCAAAGAAAAGCAGACATGACACCCAACCCAGTCACATTATACTGACACCAGGCCAACAGGTCCTGTACCATGCTCCAACCTCTCGGTTAGCAATGATCAATAAAGCAATGATCACAAGCCTGCTGTCATAACTTTGAGACTTCATACCCTTCCATACAGGACACTGGTAACAACAACCAGCTGACCAATCATGTGGAGATTCTCATCAATGTCACTACGATTGGCTGGTGGTTGGTTCAAGGTTCAAGGTTCAACAATGAGGGCTTGTAGATGCAACGCAGAGGGATGTTGCGACAAGACAATCTGCTCTGTTACCTACTGACCCCTTACCTGGCATGCTACCAAACATCTTGGCCTTACAGACAACTCGCGTCCTCATTTTGGTGTTGTTGTCTCTCGGAGGGCGCGGCTCTGCCAGAACACCACATGGCCAAAATGATTCCCTGAAAAAAGCAGAATGTAATAAATGGACTACAGACAATGTTGAAATGGGCCAGAGGCAATGCTGAAATGGGCCAGAGGCAATGCTGAAATGGGCCAGAGGCAATACTGAAATGGGCCAGAGGCAATGCTGAAATGGGCCAGAGGCAATGCTGAAATGGGCCAGAGGCAATACTGAAATGGGCCAGAGGCAACGCTGAAATGGGCCAGAGGCAATGCTGAAATGGGCCAGAGGCAATGCTGAAATGGGCCAGAGGCAATGCTGGAATGGACCAGAGGCAACACTGACATGGGTCAGGGATAAGGGTCAGGGTCAAGAAATGGACTATGGGCAACAGTGAAATGGTGAAATGGGCCTGAGGCAATGCTGAAATGGGCTAGAGGCAACAATGAAATGGGCTGGAGCAACACTAAAATAACTACACTGGCCCATAACTAAATTATATATCTGATGTGGGACGAACACTATGATATCATAGGCTTCTATCCACAAGTCACAGAAATCTTCATGTAATAATCCAAAAGTCACAGAAATCATCACATAATAATCACATACTGAGAGTCATGAACACTTCATATCACAAAATATATTACACTTTTGAAAGATCTGTTTACGTTATATAACTGTTGCTTTCCCAAAATATATTAGTCAGTTCGAGACTGTGTAACAGAACCATCCAAATGCTGTTTCACCAAAGTATCACTGCGTGGACACCAGGCGCTCGATATAATCAGAGTATACAAACACTGCACTAACCAGACCAGGGTCTGGGCATGTTGAGAGCCAAGCAAAGTGGTGCTACTCTTAGGCTCACCACCTGACTTTAATGACAAAATGGTGACTTCTAATGATTGCTCACCTGAAATTCTTCACGTATTCTGCGATCTGCTCAGCAGACGTCAACCATTCTACATTGTCCACGATTTTCCTGAAAAAATTTAAAGCAGAAAATTGTTTTCAGAAAAAGTTTGGCAAGCTTTGTGGTGCCAGGTACGTCAGCTCTTTGAAGGACACTGCCAAAAACCCAAATTTGCGCTTGTCTTAATTTCATGCAGTTCCCAATTTTGCACACCTATACATGCACAGAAAAAATTTCAATTTTCAAATTCTTCAAAAATACTTCATGTAAAACTATGTGTTAAATTTGACAATGTCCATGTTGAATTAAAAGCAACTATGATCAGATAACTGGGAACCACAGCTCATGAAAGCCAAGCAAGCTGAATTATGGTTGGTCAACATGAGCAAGGGCAACTTTGATTGGACATCATTTGCAAGCTGAATTATGAGTGGTTAAAAGGTGTAAGCAGAGCTATATCAGCCCCCACTGACCTGTTAATGGTGTCCCCAAAGGTGGCCTTGATGAGGTTGCGCAGGATGGCCACGATGCGTCTCCTTAGCCATTGGTTCTTACTCCTGAGGTCAAACACCTCATCCATCAATAGCAACATGATCCTCATTGGAATGTTGTCAGCAGCCTAAGAGGACAGTAAAAAAAAAAACAAAGTAATCATTTGATCATCATTTAATGCCATACTGAAGAACTTTTCACTAATACGATTTCACGGGTGGAGGAAACAGGAAGCTCCTCATGTTAAACCAGTGACCGTTGGCCAGTTACTTTTCGTGACCAAACCTGATAAGTCACGGCATGTACCCAGCAAACTGACAAAATATGAACGATGAATTAGCCATCACACCACGATTAACAGTCAAGAATTACAAATGCACTGACAACAGTTCATGCCATGTCCTGATCATTGCTATACAACAAAGATGTAAATATGGTGATGCTTTTTTGTGTTTGACTTTCTCTGAAATTTTAAAAAATTCATGACCTTTTATTATAACTGATGGCTGAAACATTAATTCAGGACTATTCGGGTTTTTCCATGACTGTAGCAACAATGTATAAAATAGACCTATGACCTGAGAATGGTTATCATTCCTGAAGTCAAGGTCAACTCACCTCTGTATCCAGAGCAGCCCCAACCTTCCCTCGCTCCACAATTTTCCCTAGCTGGGAAGAGCCCTGAAATCAGTCAATCCAGCTTCATGACTTCAAAAATTTTTAGCACAATATTTAAGGAAGAAATGTTTCAAAAGCTAAGACTTTCTCACATGCATGTTCCATGACAACAACGGAGCTTTTTAAAACTAAAGATAGCTTTAGCACGTTGTCGAGTGAGCATCATTATATTCAATCAAACACCCTTTCTCATCTTAAACTGGAGTTGATAAGCTCTTTTACACATGCCATTCTGTTGTTGATGTCAGTAGAACTTAAGAAAGAATTATGATTAAAATTTTAAATTAGAGACACGTTCTTTCATATTAAGATGTTCTGTAAAGAGTGCTTTTTTAATTGTTTGGAGTTAAATCACGGTATTTATTACTAATAGCCTGTAATGTATGTAATACAGGAATCATGTGATACTAAATGTGAACTTTCAGCCACGTTCTCGGTGAAAAAATTACATACAGTCACAGCCTCAAAATCTTGCCTTATTCAGTCCCTCATGACAATGTGTAAATCAGTGTGGTGTCAGCTTGGTGATCTTAGGATAAACCATTTAAGAGATATCATGCTACCAACAAAATGGACGAATGGCAGAACAGACAAAAAAAAAAGTGCCCCCAAATACCACAATACCCCTGGGCCAAAATTGGCCAAGGGATGAAAAGTGTTGAACTCGTGTCAATCTTAAGTAATCATTTTCAGCTCACATTTTTCATCTTGAACACGCTGCCCACACCGTCAGCTACGGTGTCAGGCATGTGTTTGACTGCTGATCCCATGTGCTTCACCGAGCTCCTCAGGGGGTTAAGTATGGTGTCCATCTGGGAAGAAATAAAATACCATTTCATAATTATTTAAATTTCAAATCTTCATGGGACAAAGACTGAGGTAAACTTTAAAGAAAGTGGTCTTTGTACAAACTACTGATTTCCATTACAGTGATCAAAATTACATGAAACTATCAGAGAGTATTGATTGATTTTCATGTTGGCATCTTCCCACGGCTTAAGTCTGTAAGAAGTATTTACATGTATGCATCAATGCTTGAGTTTCATGTTGTACTTCACAATTTTACAGTCATATGACGAGGAGTCATTACTGGTAGGTTTGTGTACCTATAATACTTCAAGTCAACGCCGCCAAAGTTCTGCCGCTACTGAAGTGCCATGCCTAGCTGTTTCCTTGCTGTAAGCACCATGACAGGCAGCTACAAAGTACTATTTTTAATGAAGTCAGTAATTAACCAGGCTATGAATTCTACCACACATGTTAGAGTTATACCTTTCTTGCAAGCTCTGTTTTATGTTTTTCCCAGATTTTAGGTGACAGGAATAAGACCATGAGCTCAAATAGGCCTAGGTAATTCTGCAGAACATCTGCGTTCATCAGTGTCTGCAATACAAAAAGAAAAGATACAAAACTGACCCAATCATGGACATCACCTTTTGTTTACTTCTGTATCTGTTTGTCTTTTACACTGTACCCCTCAATCTATTAGTTATTCATTTATCTATTACATTGTTTTGTAACACCATGCTCCAGAATTTTTAATATTTTAACTTTTAAAATGCAATTTTTAATGTCTTAAATTTTAAGATAGCAGTCAGTTTACAGTCTGAGGAATTCAAAGGAATGGCAAGTTAACTTTCCCACATTTGATGTACCGGTACAGAAATGCACATTTTATTGGTGAGAGACAAAGTGGTTTTCAATGAACAGAAGCCTATGCCAACAACCACAGAAGAGTTATCTCCCATGTATTGTCACCACACAAACAGTGAATCACAACTATGGTAAATGTAAAAAACTCCTTATGTAAAGCCACAGCCTACCATGTTTGCAAAGGTCTTTATTCATGCTTATTCTGAAGGCATTATTCTCTGTAGACTCATAAAACTATACTTTCTGTGAAGCCCTGACATTGTCCAACCCAACCAATATAGATTTGTCTTCCAAATGAAATTTAAAAAATGTGCATAAATTGCACTGAAAGTTACTCCTTTACATGCAATTAGGGTATTCAGTGAAAACTAGATTCAGACAGAACAATAATTCTTTAGCTACGCAGAAATCAAAAGTCCTTCACATAAATATGCTGGACACTGACAAACCCTGGTGGAGCACTGACAAACCATGGTGGGGCACTGACAAATCATGGTGGGGCACTGACAAATCATGGTGGGGCAACTGTTGTTCCACTTTACTAAAATTAATTCTGGCTCGTACCTGTATATATTCCGACACAAAAATTTACCAGGTATTTCACGAAATCCTTAGGCTCTCACAAGATTTTCACGGAACTCAAACAGGACTTAACTTCTTGATGCAGGTCTATACATGTAAAGCTGTATAAACTACATTATACATTCAAAAAAGAAATAGGCCTAATAATAAAAATACATTACAGTTTAACTACATGTATCAACTGTTTATGGCAAAGAAAAATCATATTAGTGCAAAAGTATGCTAGTTAAATCTGCAATATTTCTTGCCAATAAACCCAACATTTCCACCATGAGTATAGCTGGGTGTCTGAGCTACAGACAAAAACAGTTGTTGTTGTTGAAAAATTCATATTCTTGATCAGGTAAAGAAGAAACACCAGCACATAGTTGTAATTTGCAGATGACAACTGGTGCTTCTTACATAGAGGATCTCCAATGAGTTATTCAGTGGTATCAAATTTAATAACCCTACTCAAGTTGGAGATTACTTTTGTGCTATAAATATAAATCGAAAGAATACAATACCGCGCCTTGACAGAATCTTAACAGTCCTGACAAATGTGGGCATGAGATTTTCATCCCACCTCCTTTATTTGATATCACAGATGCCCCTACTGGTGACATGACACCAACCTTCAAGTATACATCCAAAGCCTTCCTCCTTTTCTCTAAGAACTCAGTGTTCATGTTTTTAAAAGCTGTCTTCCCTGGCAGGATCAGACCTGGTATAGCATCAAACTGAATGACAAGAGAAGAAATTTACTTATTTTTTAGCATTTTACACATTTTATCTATTATGTTGTCTGCTATGTAATACATGAAAATCACATAAATGTTACTAAACTATCTAGGTCTCATTTGTAATTCAAATTATACCATTAAATACAAACCATAAATCAATACAATCTTGACACTGGAAGCTCTGCTGTGAGAATTTTAGCCATATTTTATAAGCCAGATTTAAAAATTTTGTCTTCTAAAGAAGATAAAAATGTTGGACTTATGAAACATGCCTCAGCACACAAACACACCTCAACTTTTCTGTGATACACATGTGAACATTGTGGCTGAAGTGTCTCTACATAAACACACCTCACCTTTTCTGTGATACACATGTGAACATCGTGACTGAAGTGTCTCTACACAAACACACCTCACCTTTTCTGTTATACACATGTGAACATTGTGGCTGAAGTGTCTCTACACAAACACACCTCACCTTTTCTGTGATACACATGTGAACATCGTGGCTGAAGTGTCTCTACACAAACACACCTCACCTTTTCTGTTATACACATGTGAACATCGTGGCTGAAGTGTCTCTACACAAACACACCTCACCTTTTCTGTTATACACATGTGAACATCATAGCTGAAGTGTCTCTACACAAACACACCTCACCTTTTCTGTGATACACATGTGAACATCGTGGCTGAAGTGTCTCTACACAAACACACCTCACCTTTTCTGTGATACACATGTGAACATCATGGCTGAAATGTCTCTACACAAACACACCTCACCTTTTCTGTTATACACATGTGAACATCATGGCTGAAATGTCTCTACACAAACACACCTCACCTTTTCTGTGATACACATGTGAACATCATGGCTGAAATGTCTCTACACAAACACACCTCACCTTTTCTGTTATACACATGTGAACATCATGGCTGAAATGTCTCTACACAAACACACCTCACCTTTTCTGTGATACACATGTGAACATCGTGGCTGAAGTGTCTCTACACAAACACACCTCACCTTTTCTGTGATACACATGTGAACATCGTGGCTGAAGTGTCTCTACACAAACACACCACACCTTTTCTGTTATACACATGTGAACATCGTGGCTGAAGTGTCTCTACACAAACACACCTCATCTTTTCTGTTATACACATGTGAACATCGTGGCTGAAGTGTCTCTACACAAACACACCTCACCTTTTCTGTGATACACATGTGAACATCGTGGCTAAAGTTTCTGTACAAACATGCCTCACCTTTTCTGTTATACACATGTGAACATCATAGCTGAAGTGTCTCTACACAAACACACCTCACCTTTTCTGTTATACACATGTGAAGATCATGGAAGTCACTATAGCGCCTGTACACATCCCACACATCTTCTTCACCATCTACTGACTTCCTGTTCACGGTGATTGCGTAGACAGCATAAGATTTACCTCCCTTGTCCGGATCCTTTAAAATACCTATATTGCAAATAAACAAATACTGTAAATGACCCCAAATTTTGCCCCGAAAAGTGTATTTTTAGAAGCAAAGAACTGCATTTAGCACTAGTTTTGGTGATAAACGCTCAGAATCAAGAAAAATGGGCAAGTTAGTCCTGGACTAAATGTATGGTCATTGTGTCTCCTTGTAATAAAAAGGTTCCTAAGACAACTTGCTATACAGGACTACATAACCTTGTGGGCCTGCTTGATTTGCGACCAACTAGCTAACTGGTGCACGCCGCTTCTCACTTTGCCATGGCGAGATCGCCTGATTTACCGGAAGTGATGTAAAACTTGAGCGGGCGACGCGCACCAAATGCTCCGATTTGGCAGGACCAGCCAGCACTGGCACAGAATTGTGGACACATGACTCGCTGGGGCCTTATAATACTGCAGAGTCACAATTATAATAATTTATAATTTATAAATTATAATAAATAAATTATAATTCCCCGTTAGACAATGATGTCATGGTGTTTATCTTTTGACTTCAACACTGAAGCAGTATAAAGCACTAAAGTTTGAGCTTTTTCGTTGTTACCGTCATCTGTATCGCTGATGGTTTCACTGATTTGTAACATCGCAGCACTCAGTACAAGATTTAACACCAAGGCTGACATCATCATCAGGTTGTTTGTTTCATCACAGGTGATACGTGACAAATCACTTACAAGCAGACCCTCAGTCCTCAGTTTTAGAGCACAGATCACTTTTTCCGGCCATTTCACTTACCTGTCTGAGAGATATGCGCCGTCAATGAGAGAATGTCGCTGCCGAGACAAGTTGTGTCCCCGGAAGAGTTACTGCCGATACTGCGTGTATCTTCGTCCTTCTGAAGAGAATTATAGTGATTATAAATTAATGGGTGACTGATTTTGGTGCAGAATGATTTTTAAGTAAATCATATAAACCTTGGTAAACTTTGAAACTGACTGAACTTCTTTATTCATATTTCATTGATGATCAAAGCCACTCTCAAGGATTTTTCATTTACATAGTAGCAGTCAGATTTAATCATAGGGGGAACCAGCGTTCCCAGAGTGGAGGCCAGCGTACGGGCAAGTATAATAGACAGTGGGCTAAATACCAACTTCAGAAACTTTTATCAATGTTACTTATATTTTCACGGGTTTTATTTACCTACTGTCCTTTAGTTCACTGTTTCTTAACATTGTTTTCATTCATACAAGATTTATAAACCGGGTAGTAACCAGGGGAAACCACTGCCCTTCTCAAGGTTCCTGACAACTGAACCTGACAAAGGGCTGCAGACAAACCAGCCAGAGCTGGATTTGAACCTTAGACCTCATTGGTCTGGGGTTAGCCAGCTAGGGATCTTTCAGCAGAAGCTATTGTCCGCAAGGTCAGTGAAGGCACCCTTATGGTTACTATTGCAATTTATGTCTTAAAATCAAGGATAAAATATGCAAAAGCCGGTAATATATCTTAAGGCATACAAAATGGTTGTAAGTTCAGTTCTAATAAAGCAAAGCCAATGTTTAACCTGCAGGTGTGTTTATCACAAGGATAATCTGGGTTAGGTGTACTAACTAACAACTACAATAAATATTTTGTTCGAAATCTCGTAATTATCAAACCTTTTTGGGCAATGACCTTTTATTAAATGTTGAACTGATAAATTAAATGAGGTCAATAAAACTTAGGATTTTTAATTTAATAATGGTTCTAAGCAGATTCTACACAAATGCATAGACAAACAGCCAATAATCATGGGTGTAAAATGTAAGAAAAAGATTAGGTTGTCCCTCAAAGCATTCATTGACTAAGTTGACTGTAACTACATGCACAATAGTGAAACATATTACAAACATACATGTACATATATGTAACCACGGTAGTTACAATAACTTAATACCCACCACCAGGAGAATTTGGAGATTGAACTCTTTTATCACTGAAGGTAAAAAAAAAAGTCCTACTGTATCATGTGACCTGACAAAAATGTTGGGCAACTATTACTGATCACATCAGACACAAGTATTGGAACAAAGTTTCACAAAAGCTTATTTAGAGTAGACAAATGATGAAGAAAACTGACGACACGAAACATCTAAATTCATGTCAACAAATGTTGCCCAACATTTTGCCCAACATTTTGCACACATGCAATGATACAGTAGGACCCTTTTTATCTTTAACAACAAAAAAAGTTTGAACTCGAAACTTGCCTACTGCTTTGTAGAACAACTAGAGCTGGAAGCATGCAAGTAATACACAAGTACTACAATGAGTCTTAGCAATGGAAGCATCACAGACAGAGATCGCTAACTATAAACTTTGGGCAACTTAATAAAGGTGATATTCCAGTGCTAAAGCGTTATTTATAGAGAAGAATTAAACGACAAAGCCTGACATCATTCTCACAAACATTTAGCACATTTTGGGGGATTGAAGGAAATCAACATTTTTCTGTCATTCCAATATTCGGGGTGTGTTAGGTCACGTAGGAATACATCACCTGTTGTCAATCTTACCTCCCCCTCAAACAACATTTTATTCTCAAATGCCTGTAATCTCATTCCTTGTCTGGTTTTCGACACCATGTCAGCTCGACATTGGGAATATGCCAGATTTGCACGATATATATTTACACCAAAGCTTTTGCTTGCTGAGGACACTTGAGGACACAGCCATTGAAAGATTTTATTTTTCTTGAACCATGATTCTAGCATTGTTTCATAAACTTTTCAGTCTACTTTCTTCAGAACTGGTAAAGCTCTTCCAGAAAAGGATCCCGTTCTACAGAGCCAATTTAGTCTCTCTATGATCTTACATGAATGTCAGGGTTTAAACTAAAATCATACAAAGGTGCTGATACCAGCTACATACGACATTTCCTTTTATAATACAGTGTAGCCTTTGCTACAGCACGCAATCAGTTAAACGCGAATCAAATCTTGTCCCTCAAAAATCTGTGGCATAATTTCATGTGAGAAGGCTTAGATTTCAAATGACAACAGCTAAAACTGCAAGAGAACAAGAAATATATGTAAATAGTTTGACATCAATCGTTTCATTTCCTACAGTTGATTTGTGACCCATGTATTATTAGACAGTTAGTTTTAATATCTTGAATAATATGCAAGTATAAGCAAAAAGAATAAGAGTTTTCCATGAATAATGGAAGAGGTTATAATTGGTAACAATTCCTTGCTGGAGAGTTTGATTCCAAATGCACGCATATGTGCGGCAGGATGGTCTTAACCCTAACATGCTGCCTTATTGTAATGTTATGTCAAGGACACCAAGCATGACATCACAGAATGTATCAAATCCACTTGCTTCTTTCATTTGTTGAAGATCACATTCAAACACAAACTTTTCAACCTTTTGTTACCTGTGCACAGTCAAAACTGCATAGTCTGCGTCATACAAAAACATTTTGAAAAAGCATGCACTACTCTTTTCATAGGAGTTAAAAATTATAGTGATATCATATTTTCCTATAAGAGTCATTATACCCGAGGAAAAACTTTCCTTTTTTTTGTAAGATATCCAGTGCTAAAATGGCTTTTTAATAGGATCCTGTTTGTATCAAGGCCCCATACGCACTGCATGTATTTCTAATCTAGCTATTAGGAAAATGCAAGAACTAAAACTATGAGTATTAATTTACATGTAGGCTCACCCACACATACATCTATTTTCTGAGCAAATATTAAGTGCCCAGAAAACATATTCCTGTAGACACAGGTACTCATTTGCTCCAGCTACAAAGTTTCATATTCATTCATTTATTTATTTATTTATTTGATAGGTGTTTCATGCCATACCCAAAAATAATTCACTTTTACAACGGCAGTCAACATTATGGTGGGAGGAAACCGGACAGAAACCCAGGGGAAAACCCACGACCATCAGCAGGTTCTTTTAGCCTTTCCACTTATACTTGCTTTATGTTCAGTACATTATAACTACAGTAAATCTTCAACCTTTTCAACCCCTAAAACACCTTTTTCAGTGGAATTTATGCATAAAATTACTATGAAAATGACGTTAAAAATGATTTCTTTGTGTCAGTAAAGATACAAACACCATAAAAAAAAATGTGCGTATCATTGCTCTACACACCATAGTTGTCAGAATGTTTCAAAAAATATTGCTTGTCGTGGTGGGTGAAAAGGTTGAAGAATTAGAATAACTACACAAAAAAAATAAAAAATTACATTGATGACTAGTAAAAACAAAAGTCAGCATGCAACTAACATGCAGTGAATTCTGTAAATGCTGAAGAATTAACTATTTTGGAACATTTATGGCAGGGTTCCCACTTGCAAATCATTTCTTTCCATTAAAAAAAATTTCCTTTTGACAGATGCTTTGATCAACGCATTTTTTAAACAAAGCTTAGTGGTTCATCATCCGTGAAGAATTTTTTCCACAATTTCCGTTTTAAAGGAAATTTTGATAAATACATTTCGCAATGACTATATGACTAGGAACTCAAGCGAATTTTTGTTATTATATCACTGATATTCCAGACCTGCAACCAAAACTCTAAAATTATTGGCAGGAACTGGGATTTGACCATGTTATCCAGCTATTTCCAGGCTTTTCTTCCATGTTTTCCAGGCATGTGGGAATCCTGTATAAGCTAATCCCAAGATAGCCTTAGAATGCAGGATCGCTTAGCACTCAGATTACTGGCATGAGAAGAGACATGCATCATTATGCAGGCGAGGAAAAATCAAGGGGAAACAACTGTAACACAGACCGTGCGGTGTCTGAACTCAAGAGAATAAACAGAAGCTGTACTTGCCTTGCTTGAGAAATCTAAGCCAAAGAACAAAGGGAGTACATCACAGATCAGCAGACAGAAATCAATGCAAGCATGTCATTAACTTAAAAAAAAATGCAAGCTTGACATTAAATAATAAAAATGCAAGCTCTTCAATAAATAAAAAAATGCAAGCTTATCATCAAATAACAAAGTATACAAGCTCTTCAATAAATAAAAATGCAGCTTGTCATTGCCTAACAAAGAATTTGAGCTTGTCATTAAGTAACAAAAAATGCAAGCTTGTCATTAACAAAAATGCAAGCGTGTCATTAAAACAAAGAACAAAACAGCAAGCCTCTCACTACATAACACCAAATATGGCTCATTCGCCAAAAAAATAAGGAGAATGCAAGATTGTTATTAAATGACAAACAAATACCCATTTGTCCTTCAATGACAAGAAAATGCAAGATTCTGCTTAACCGACAAAAGATTATAAGAAATCTCTCCGATTTGGCAAAAAGTGCTAAAAAGATAAATCATGTTTGCAGACAGCTGCGAAGTCAAAAAGCTTTGGCAAAGTCATGGCCTCTGAAAGACAGAAAGCTGTTGAGAAAAAGGTTAAAAGCAATATTATGTTTTCTTCCATCAACTTGCCACAGACACAAAACTGAAAGAGAAAAATACCATTAAAATTTCCACTTCAGACCACTCTCTTCTGAGATGTCTTTTTATTCCTGCTACTTACTTTCTTTTTAGTGGCCAAAACCTGCAGATCTGTAACTGAAAACATCAGGAAAATGCAATGTATCAGTAGAATATTTTCTGGTATTTATTCTAATTTTCACCAAATGCTGAATTTGAACTCGTCTTTAAAAGAATAACGTACAGGAAAATGTCTCACAAAGGAATATTCTGACAAGTTTCACTTTCACCGGCACATTTTGGTTTAGTACAAGAAGAGACTGCAGTGTAGCTACATCACTGTTCCCACTAAATAAACAAAGAACTGTTGCCAAGAATGAATGAATGAATGAATGAATGATTATGGCTTAACGCCACATAAACAAATATTTCACCCATATCGTGGCCACTGTAGCCAAGACACATTTGCAGACAATATGTAAAGCCTTTCTGCTAAGATGTCTTCTGATCCAGTGTGTAAGGAACACTTAAAGCCTTTCTGCTAAGATGTCTTCTGATCCAGTGTGTAAGGAACACTTAAAGCCTTTCTGCTAAGATGTCTTCTGATCCAGTGTGTAAGGAACACATAAAGCCTTTCTGCTAAGATGTCTTCTGATCCAGTGTGTAAGGAACACTTAAAGCCTTTCTGCTAAGATGTCTTCTGATCCAGTGTGTAAGGAACACTTAAAGCCTTTCTGCTAAGATGTCTTCTGATCCAGTGTGTAAGGAACGCTTAAAGCCTTTCTGCTAAGATGTCTTCTGATCCAGTGTGTAAGGAACACTTAAAGCCTTTCTGCTAAGATGTCTTCTGATCCAGTGTGTAAGGAACACTTAAAGCCTTTCTGCTAAGATGTCTTCTGATCCAGGGTGTAAGGAACACTTAAAGCCTTTCTGCTAAGATGTCTTCTGATCCAGTGTGTAAGGAACACTTAAACAGTTCACTGTTCATGAACCAACCAAGAGACAGGTCCTTAGTGTCTTGTGACTTACTAGTGCGCTTGTAGCAGGCTTTTAGCAGGCTTTTAGCAGGCTTCTAGCATTCCACTACCATTTGATTTGTATTCATCTCATACGTTGATCAATTGAGCAATCTGTCAAGAGTTTCAAAACTATGTGCACATCACTGACACATCAATGGTTTCCAGAGGCTCTCTTTTCACTTAGCCTGACCTGTATCAGTCCACCAGCCTCACGATCACACAGCAATCTTCATAGGTTTAACACAAACTTCAACAGTCTGATATATCACTGTTTCACACTCTTTAAATCCAACATCCAAATGCTGATCTAAAAATGCTCATATTCAACAACTTCATGTACTTTAATGTACTTTTAATAGATTGCCTTTCAGTGAGTATTTGTTCATACATACCACTCAGGAGTTAAGATTAAATTTGTCCCTGGCTGAAGTCTTTTTTTAACAAAAAAAAAAATGTAAACAAGCATTCTGAGAGTCCTGCAAAAACCAATACATTCCCTACCCCTTTGAGTCATCAGAACAATAGCTTCAGGTACAAAATCGGTCAGAATTGTGTTGAAAAATGCACAAAACAGATCAGCACTTGAACTTGATTTGCAACTTGTTAAAGTGATGCCACGCAATAAGACGGTATCAATTCACCAAAACCAACCATTTAAATAAGTTGGAAAATGTGTGAAAGACCAAAACATGACCACAAATATTACCATAATTTTGTTTACACTGGCTAAAATGGCATAAATTTGATCTTTATCTTGTCATATTGAAGCTATGCAAAGGTCTTAATCCATTGAACCATTTTCATAAATAGGACTGGAAAACCTTTAATGTCCAGAAGTAGGAAAAAACCATAAATTTGTTGCCATTAGCTAAAACGGCCCAGGCCTTGAACATGATCTGTAACCTTTTTTCATGCTGAAGCCATGTAACATGTTTCAATTCATTACGATCCATGCTGAAAAAAAGTCTGAAAAACTGTTCTGTGACATATTAATGAACTGACAGATGAGGTGTAACGCTACAGACCCCTTAGGTATCAGCAGCTGACAGACGAGGTGTAACCCTACAGACCCCTTAGGTATTAATAGCTGATAGACGACATGTAATCCTACAGACCCCTTAGTTATCAATAGCTGACAGATGAAGTGTAACCCTACAGACCCCTTAGTTATCAAGAGCAGGCAGATGAGGTGTAACCCTACAGACCCCTTAGGTATCAATAGCTGACAGACGAGGTGTAACCCTACAGACCCCTTAGTTATCAACAGCTGGCAGACGAAGTGTAACCCTACAGAACCCTTAGTTATTAACGGCTCTCAGGCGAAGTGTAACCCTACAGACCCCTTAGTTATCCAAAGCTGACAGACGAGGTGTAACCCTACAGACCCCTTAGGGATCAATAGCTGACAGACGAGGTGTAATCCTACAGACCCCTTAGTTATCAATAGCTGACAGATGAAGTGTAACCCTACAGACCCCTTAGTTATCAATAGCTGACAGACGAGGTGTAACCCTACAGACCCCTTAGTTATCAACAACTGACCAATCAAATGCTGTAGACTTACCATCACTGAGGCTGACGTCATCTCTATCCTCTTCCTCGTCCCTATTCCCGTCTGTGGGAAGAAGGTTGAGGTCGTACAGAAGCTTGATGTACTGACTGCTCTGCAGGAAGGCTTCATAATACTTCTCTCCATGTAAAATCTGGTACACCTAAAACATCAAATTGCAAAGCTACCGCTTCTGGTACACTTACAACATCAAATTGCAAAGCTATCTCTTCTGGTACACCTAAAACATCAAATTGCAAAGCTACCTCTTCTGGTACACTTACAACATCAAACTGCAAAGCTATCTCTTCTGGTACACCTACAACATCAAACTGCAAGGCTACCTCTTCTGGTACACCTACAACATCAAATTGCAAAGCTACCTCTTCTGGTACACTTACAACATCAAACTGCAAAGCTATCTCTTCTGGTACACCTACAACATCAAATTGCAAAGCTATCTCTTCTGGTACACCTACAACATCAAATTGCAATGTTGTCTCTTCTGGTTCACCTACAACAGGAAACGGCAAAGCTACCTGTTCTGGTACACCTACAACATCAAATTGCAAAGCTATCTCTTCTGGTACACTTACAACATCAAATTGCAAAGCTATCTCTTCTGGTACACCTACAACATCAAATTGCAATGCTGTCTCTTTTGGTTCACCTACAACAGGAAACGGCAAAGCTATCTCTTCTGGTACACCTACAACATCAAATTGCAAAGCTATCTCTTCTGGTACACCTACAACATCAAATTGCAAGACTATCTCTTCTGGTACACCTACAACATCAAATTGCAAAGCTATCTCTTCTGATACACCTACAACATCAAACTGCAAGGCTATCTCTTCTGGTACACTTACAACATCAAATTGCAAAGCTATCTCTTCTGGTACACCTACAACATCAAACTGCAAGGCTATCTCTTCTGGTACACCTACAACATCAAACTGCAAGGCTATCTCTTCTGGTACACCTACAACATCAAATTGCAAAGCTATCTCTTCTGATACACCTACAACATCAAACTGCAAGGCTATCTCTTCTGGTACACTTACAACATCAAATTGCAAAGCTATCTCTTCTGGTACACCTACAACATCAAAAGCCATTCCTTCATTCTTTCATAACAATAGGTCAAAGGATATATCAAATATATGGTTTTAGTTTCTTAAGATGCAGTTAAGAATGTGTCCTAATATATAAAAAAAAATGCTCAGAATTGTTTCTTAGCAGTAAAAATGCATCAAAAACTACACTTTCCCCAAGGTCCTAGGGGTCAGTTCGAAAATTAAATGGCCAGCAGTTGTGACTTTTAATAAGTTTTAATAAGTTTTCATCTCTTTCAAATTGTAGCTGTACCTGAATCATTTTAATTTTTACTGGGTATTGATAGTTTTTTCTCCACGGTGTTTTGTTCAGCCATAATCAGTCAGTAATTACAAGGCCAAGACAAAAGCCAAAACCGGTTGTATCATCCAGGCCCCAGATGTTCAGTTCAAACATATCATCTACTTACCCTAGACTGGACCTCATCAAATACATCTTCTGACAACATCTTGTTTTTGATTTGTTGATGAGTTCTTCTAACTGCCGGATCATCCACTCGGATTCTTTCTGTTGCCTTCATGGGAAAAAGAGAGAGAGAGCGATGTCTGTCAACCAAAAACTGTGATGAAACATTTATGAAGCACATACAGTGTACATCTGTACAATATGTACTGTGTAGTATTAGTTGTCCCCTTGTTGGGAACACCTGCGATTCAGGATTATAATGTCAAACCCAGGGTTAAAATCCTCACATACATTGATATCTGTATGTTGGTATTTGGACTTGTCTAATCAGCCGAGGCCTCCGTGGCTCAGTCGGTTAGCGCGCTAGCGCAGCGTAATGACTTAGGAGCCTCTCACCAATGCAGTCGCTGTGAGTTCAAGTCCAGCTCATGCTGGCTTCCTCTCCGGCCGTAAGTGGGGAAGGTCTGCCAGCAACCTGCGGATGGTCGTGGGTTTCCCCCGGGCTCTGCCCGGTTTTCACGCCGCCGTCGTATAAGTGAAATATTCTTGAGTATGGCGTAAAACACCAATCAAATAAATAAATCAAAGTCTAATCAGCCAATAACTATCAAGAATCACGGGGAATTTAGTGACAAATTTCTGTATTAATTTATTTCTTTGATTGGTGTATTATTGCAGCATTTAAACATTTTTCACTTATATAAAAGCAGTCAGGTTTATGGGTGGAGGAAAGAAAAATGCAAAGGGAAAACCATTTTGGGGAAATTCTTAACACAATTTTGCAATCCGTAAATGATCTAAAATCATTTAAGATCTGAAAAGGAATATTTTTTGGACATTTTTTGGCCTCTAAAATGGTTGTTTGTTTCCTTCAATCTTTGCCAAGTTTCTTGTCACCATACTTCTGGCTGCCATTGTAAAAACAGAGAGATATTCTTGAATCTGGCATGAAACACCAGCCAAATAAATAAATAAATAAATACCTTGTCAGAAAGGTACTGGTCATATATAATGGACGCCAAACGTCTCAGAGACTCCAAGTCTGGCTTTAGTGCCTGAGCGTCTTTCTTCTTCTCCTCCTGAGCTATCACTATCTGCTGCTCGGCTGCTGTTCTGTAACCCTGGAAACATGTAAGATAATAAATAACATGTAACATGTAAATGACCTAAACTTCATCAAGGCAAATAAAATGTCAAGTATTACTTTTGATGAATATCACTCTGCATTCCAAACAAACCTCAGAAATCTTTCAATAAGACAATTTCAGCACCAAATGTAATGTTTTATGATCTTAGATTGTTGTGTATCTTTTCTATCAACTGGATTAAAAAAAAAAGGATTTAAAAAATTTTGAATGTGAACCATGGGTTATTTTTTTCAATTTTACACGTCCATGATTCTTACGGAAATGAATTTGGTATAACTGTCTGTTTTAACATTTTTATGATACACATACTTCTGACATGCAACTGATTCAGCCAATAATAGTACTAGATTTTCAGTATATATATACATTTACCTGGAAAGATTTTATGCTAAACTTTACTTACCTAAGTAAGTTATATGCAAGTGATATTGGCTGTTGATGCTCCGAGGATGACGTAAGTAAAAAAAAGTCTAGGGATTCTGTCATATTTGTAGCTAAACCAAATGGACTGTGAAATTAATCTTCAACGTTACTTTATTTAGTAAGCCTTACCTCAACATTTAAATAAAAGAATAAATACTGCTGTCCACCCCTGCTGCTTAAAAATTCTGCAAATAAAGGTCAAACGTAACTGACAAAAATGAAAGAGATAAGAAATTACAAACAAGGATCCAAATTTTAAAAAAAAAAAGTACATTGTATTAACAATTACTGTAAACAAACTTTAGTTAAAGCTACACCACTGAGTTTAAAGAATTTGAAAAAAAATATAAAAAACTTTCACTTAATTTTTTTTGTTGTTTTTTTTTTTGTTTTTTGGAATGAAAACTTTCCCATAATTACATGTACCTGGATCTTGCTCAGTTACTTTTGAGAAAATGAGCTAGAAAATATAAGTAAATGTACATCAATTTGAATCTGTGAATGCTGGTGGAAAAGTTCTGGAACTTCTGGAACCAATTCTGGAAGACAGCCTTCAAAATTCCATCAGATTGCCTCGGTAACTCTTACCAATAAAATACTGTAAGGCTATGTTGTTGTTGATGACATCATCAAGAGACATGATAAAGAGGTGGGATCCTGCTGACATGACTCGGCAAAACTCAGGATCCTGTAATTCAGACAAAAGGTGCTTTATTTACAGTTCACAATTCTGAAGAAAATACAAAACTTTTCTCTAGTTTCTCAAATCAAATAAGAACCTTTAATTTCGCCACACATAACACATCCGTGCTATACCATTCCTACAACTTAAAACCCCAATCACTCACTCACTCACTCACTCAATATTATTCCTACAATATAGCAGAAACACAGCTGCTACAAGGAGACAGGCAGATCAAATGACAGCATACATTAGTAACACTAATGTTATCTGCTTCTCTACGGGGTCCAGGGGTCAACACAGCCCTTGGGTAAAGGATCTGTAGATTCCCCCTTTCCCAATGTTCACAGTGGCTTTGGTTACAATACGTGGTCATGTGCACAATGTAACATTCGCACAAGATCAATTCTGACTGTCACCTGTGAATAAAGCTCATAAGTAGCTTGCCAAGAGCCACTGATTTAACCTGGGCACTCCAAGTTACTTGATACACAACACTAATACAGATAGATGATAAAGCATCATTAATATCAGGGGAAAGCCAGGGGAGATAACTCACATCATTGTCAGCATCATCTGGACCCTCTTGAAGCCTCTTTGTCCTTTTCTCACACACATCCTTCACAAACAGTAAACTACTCAGGTTCTGCTTTATCACAGTATCTGAGAAGGAAAACAGCGTATGCTTTTCTTCAGCCAAGGTGCTTTAAAATGTAAAACTAAAAATGAATTAAGGCTCAGCCAACAGACAACTGAAAACTGAGCATAAAGATGCTTTCAATTATTTTTTTTTTTATTTTTAGCTATTTGAATTCTATGGTGGCTGTATGAACCATATAGCCAGCATTTAGGTACAGTACTCTGAGGCTCACAAGAGCTTTCTTCCCACTTTAAGCTCAATTTTCTGCATTGGAGTAGTTCTTATTACCCATCTTTATTAAATTAAACCCTTATTACTTTAATACTGTAATCAAAAAATTCTCCAGTAGCTGAATATAACAAAAACAGAGTTATGTAACATCATAGTATGATACTGATACTGGCAGCATGGTTCATAAATGCCAAATTTTTATTTAGAAATTTGACATCATTTAATTCACAAACCTTACTCTGTTCAATTAAAAAAAAAATAACAGTAAATAAACAAATTTTTAGAGACAGTATTCAATTAGCCTTCTCCTGATTTTTAACCAATCTTTTTCTTTAATAAAGATTACGTGTACTTTAAAACTTAGCTATGCAAATTAAAAAAATATTAGTTCAATTCTCCACCAATTAACCATAATTTTCAAAACCAGCCAGAAAATGTGATGAGAAAACACACACAAAAAAAACAACTACCAAAACTGTTTATTCTATCACTTTTGTTAATTTGATGCAATTTTTAAGGTCGTTCTCTGAGAATTTCTGTGTCACTCTGAAGAAGCGAACTAAACCTAACCATCATCGCCACCAGAGTCTTTGGACCGCCACTTGAAAATATCTCGCTGCACCTTCTCTTTAACAGCCGTTAATTCCTCAATATTCTCCGTCGTTTTCAGCACACTCATGAATGTTTCATTACTGAAACTTGTCTCTTTACACTGTAAGAAAAGAAAATTACACAGTTCTTTTAGAAAATCTATTACGAAACAGAGAAAAACAATTCACAGATATTGAAATATATATATCAAACACATTATCATTATCTGTGTATATCTTCTGAAAATTTCAGTCTTACAGAAGTTTTGGGATATATGTACATACACAGATACAGAAACAGAAAGCCACGATATAGCTGCAATACTGCCCATTCTGGTGTTAAGCCATAATCAATCTTTCACGGTCACAGAAATTGATCACATTGTGACTACTGGAAGAATCTTTATTCAATTTTACTTCTGAAAACATCCCGATCTATCTTTATAAACTAAAACAAACCATTTCTTTGATAGAAATTCAAAATTTTATGGATGTCAGAGAATAACAAATTGAAAGCAAACAAACAACTATGAAAACTTGGCATTCTTGGTAGAAGCTGTGCTGCATGAATTCATTTAAAGCATTTCGCCTTAAGTTTAACATTATTTAAGTGACACAGTCTGCTTGATCTTGGCTGATTCATCACCTTATAAGGCCACTTAAAACTTTTTGTGTTTGATTAAATTTTGATAGAAAAATGTGTGTTGGCATCAAAAGAATCATTTTAAGGCTTTAATGTGCTTCTGAAAATGCTGTCTTGCATACCAAACCTTTGGTATAATACAGCAACTTGTGTCAAAACACTACAAAATGGTTTCCAGTTGCCACAAAAGGGTAACTGTAAACAGAAATTGTGTAGCAACATATAAGTACATAAGGGTATAAAAAATCTTACAAGAGTGTTACACTCAGGAGTTATCTCCCCTGACAGAGTTCGGTGCACATGTACTTACCCACCAGGCGATTGTCTGATTGATGTAATCTGGGTCTGAGGCTAAGTCAATAGTTGGGATAAATATACCATTGACCAACACTTCCTGTGGCGAACAGGGCGAGAATGAGGAAAAGAAAAAGAGGAGAACAATTATTTACAAGTGTATCTTTGTGTTCTAGGGCCGTGTTACATGCAGGGAGGTTCTTTAAAGAAAATGCAATAGGGGAGTTTCCAGTTCAAACCATATCATGTGATTTGTGAAAACTGTAGGGCAATATTTGTCTTGGCAACCTTAACTTAATGATCACCTGTTTCCCTGCGAAACTTTACCTTAGGAACTTCTGATGTTCACAAATGTTCAGTTCCTCAATTTTCTTCATCGTTCGTCTAGTCTAAATCATTTTTTCTGAAACTTTTTTTTATAAAAAGCGACAAAAGAGTTTGAACTTGAAATTCCATGATTCCACTAGTGCAATATGATAGCTGCATGAGCCCTACTATGACAGGATGTTGCCACTCGGTACTGTACAGTTTTCTTCCTTTGGATTACTATGCATAACAGGCGATTAAATATTACCTGCTCATTCAGAAAGAATTAAATACATGTCATTTATGTTATTAAAGCTTTGTCTTTAGTTTTTTAAAAAGCTTTAATTTTTTTTTTAAAGTTTCTACTGCAGAAAACAGACACATGAGAATTGAAGATATTCATGGAAACGCACCCTGACTATATACCGGAATGGTTTGTTCTGGAAGTCCGATTGTGGTAGCAGTAAAAACAACAACACCTCACTCAGATCCTGCAGATATTCTGTAACATTAGACCAGAAAAGTTACATGTACATCTTATTCATTTATGAGTTATTCATTTATGCAAACCATTTTTATGTGATCATCTTACGGCTAGCATTGTGGGCCTCTGTGCCTGAGTGGTTAACATAGAACAATGGCCAACGAGCCTCTCGTCAATGCGATTGCTGTGAACTTATGCTGGCTTTCTGTCCAGTCCCACATGGGAAGGTCTGGCAGCAACTTGCAGATGGTTGTGGGTTCCCCCCAAGGATATATTTAGAAAAACATTAAAGGCTCTGATCCCAAACTTGATGGTGACATAGTGACTGTGCATAAAGAAATTTCAAAACGCAACTCAAAATGATGCCTTCTGAGAGCCTGAAAGTCTGCAACTGAAAGATATTTGTATGAAAATTTAATTTGTCATCAGTAAACCATCATATTTTTGTTCAATTCCCGTGTTAGTGTTGGTACAGCTTGTTTCGTTTGTGAAGCTGACAGTTTGGGAGCCCAAATGTTTTCCAGAATGGAGATGACCCAAGATATGGCTCTGCCCCTCCACTCTGTATGCTTTCCCTGCCACTGTTGTGTCAGTGAAATATTCTTGAGTACGGATGGTAGAACCGCTCCTGAACATAAAATGCCTACTGACTGACTAACAAAGGCGGCATATTTCTTCTGATCAGCCAGCAAGGTTTTAACTGAGCAACCAAGAGTGCATATTTCTTTTGACTGTCCCAGTAAGGCTGCATATTTTTTCAGACCGAGCCAACATGAGTCCCTATTTCTTTTGACTGAGCCAGCCAGTCCCTATTTCTTATGAATGTGGTATTCCTTGTTGCACCACTGCCAATGTAACAAAGATATATGTATGTATGTATGTATGTGATTGATCTCAGGTTTTCCGACTTTAAGGCAGACGCTCTAACCATTAGGCCACAGAATGCAACAACCAAACTACCTTGTACTAAATGAATGCTACATTTAACACTTAAATAAGTCTTTTTGATCTGCCTGTTGATTACTGAGCACTTTCACGCTCACTTTCAAGAAAAATCATGTCCTTGGTACAAAAGCTCATACTTACGTCGTTCATCTTCAGCACTTGTACTGATCAAATCTCGGCACACACTGTTCTCCATTTCCAGCTCCAGATCAAAGAAAAAACTCTCCTCATCTTTCTCCTCTGTAATGGGAAAGAATGCACAATTATGGGCTACATTACTAAGTTATCTCCCTTTATTTCCAGATGGCGCTGTACCTATTTTGGTCAAGGTCCAGCTCCTATTCAGGATAAACGAAAAGGAACCCTTTATTATGTCTCTAAGCCAAATAAACAAAATTGTGGAAAAAATTTATTTTTTTTACTTCTCATTTTTGGGGTATTTTTTATTTCTGTTAATTACATCTCTATTTTATACATATTTTTTAATACAACCATTATGGTTGATACAATAGTCAATGATATTTCAGTTACAGTGCTTGTGAAGCGAGTTTTATATTTGAACTTGATGTGTTATGTTATATTCAACATTATTTATTTATGATTGTGAGAGTTCTACTGATCATAGAAAGGTGTTTTCGGGTTTGTTTGAAGATAGTATGGCATCCTGTTGGGAAAATGGAAGTTACAGCACCAAAAGTAATACTTTATGACATCCATTTGCCTTTAAAAACTCACTTTTTTGGAAAACACTTTAGGTCATAGTTACACAAAAAAATGTGTATGGCAACATTTACCTGCAGTCTACTCGAACAACATTTACCTGCAGTCAACTCAAATAACATTTACCTGCAGTCAACTCAAATAACATTTACCTGCAGTCAACTCAAACAACATTTACCTGCAGTCAACTCAGACAACAGTTACCTGCAGTCAACTCCAACCAAACAATATGAGTATATTTCATATTTTATTCACCACCTTTCGATGGTCATGGTCTACTTGAACAACACACATACATCCAGTCAACTCAAACCAAACAGTATGAATATTTGTTTACCATCTTTTGAAATGCGTGACAGATCCAATGCTCTCCGGTAAAGCCGAATGTGAGAGGCGAAGTCGTCTACCATGCGATTGGTGAAGTAAGGCAGCCAATCAATAGACTTCGTCCTGAAGCAAGAAGACATACACATACATTAAAAAGCTGTGCATGTTGAAATCATGATGACAATCTGCTAAACACAGTGTTTACCTGTGAGCAAACATGATGACAATCAGTTGTTTACCTGTAAGCAAACCTGATGACAATCTGTTGTTTACCTGTGAGCAAACATGACAATCTAATGTACAGTGTTTACCTGAGAGCAAACATGATGACAATCAGTTGTTTACCTATAAGCAAACCTGATGACAATCTGTTGTTTACCTGTGAACAAACATTCTGACAATCTGATGTAAAGTGTTTACCTGTGAGCAAACATGATGACAATCAGCTTAAAACTGTTTACCCGAGAGCAAACATGATGACAATCTGCTATACACACTGTTATACACACTGTTCACCTTTGAACAAACATGACAACAATACGTTGTTTACCTTTAAGCAAAAACGATGACAATCTGTCATTTACCTGTGAGCAAACATGATGACAACCTGCTGTACACATTGCTGGATCTCCACCAGGAAACCGTCATGTTCAGACACTTGCCTGTACCAGGTTTTGATGTAATCCCTTATTGCATACTCCAGTACCTGTCAGTACACAGAAAAGGATTTGCCTGTAAACACCTGACTAAGTAAATGAGTCGCTATAATATTCCGGTATTCAATTACCTATTTTTTTCGACCCTTTTTCTGCTTCACCCTTAAAGAATCTAGTCATTTCAAAACCAAGCTGAATCTATAAATTTCAGTGTCACTATAAAACTCAGGCTCAGCTGCATGATATATTTTATTTATTTACTTGACTGGTGTTTTACGCGGTACTAAGAATATTCCACTTATACGACAGCGTCCATTATGGTGAGAGGAAACCAGGCAAAACCCACAACCATCCTGAGGCTGCTGTCAGACCTCCCACATACGCCTGGATAAGAAGCAGTCTAAGCCTGGGTCACTGTGCAGCACTGGTGTGCTAGCCACTTCACCCACAGAGGCCCCCCGCTGCATGACATAACCCAATCCCCTGACATGTGTACATGTATGGTACAAGAGCGAGCAACACACAGTTTCTCTGTCATGTAGCTTCTAAAAACTTTCTCCTCTTTGTCTTTAGTCTCAGCCATTCTAATCATTATTCAATCAGATACAGGACTGACCTCTTGAAGAATAGCATCCATGGTGGCTGCTCCTGTCATTCTTCTATCAAAATTCTTACTCTTTGTGGACTTCTCAAGTTTTTCTGAGATCTACAAGGAATACAAAACAACATGGAGGTGCACATGTCTGTAATTTCCTGGAACACATTTTTCACAACAGTTAATTCAATCCATGAGCTAGAAAAAGTCAGATAAAGATCGCAATAATTTATTTTAAAAATAGCTATTCAATTCGTTTGGTGTAAAGCCATAATCATTCAGTTATTAATTCAATTAATTTTTGGGAGGATTTTATTTTCTTTTATCCACATGTAGAGTTGACTTTGTACACTTGATGAAGGCAAGGCCACATAATGAAAGTTTATTCAGTAAATTTGTTTCTGTTTTAATTTTATTTCCTTCCAGAAAAGTATACAAAATAATCTTTTAAAAGTTTTCAGAAAAAAAAAAATTAAAATTTGCACAAAATTAATTGTCACAGAAGCCACTCAGACTACTAAAGTAAAACCAAACAATTCAAAATGATAATCATGAATACTTCTCAAATAAAATGAACAAATTTCCGACAATTATATCTTTAGAACTAGGTCTACTTTTACCAAATTTTCCTGAATATATGATGTTACCCTAGAAACTTACAGGGACATACGGCATTTTCACAGAGATGCAAATATTTCCTAATAACAAGAGATTCTTGGACTTTTGAAACAAAATTTCACAGCATAAAATCCTAGAAGTCACTTTCGTCTAAGGGACGTACCTTGTCGATGCCCGGGTGAGGACCCTCGAGCCGGGTGTAGCGAGTGGCCAGTATCTGTAGGGACTTCTGTTTACCATAGTGGTACGCTATGGTACAGCCGCTGACAAAATGAATAGGTGGGATCAGAATTCACAACTGGTCTTTCATTTGTTTTACATTCATATGGTAGACTAGATTCATGGTTTGAATTTATAAACTAGGCTATAGAAAGAAATCAGCAAACAAGAAATTTTTATATTTTTTTACTCCCTTGGAAAAGGACAAAGTCAAGATATAGTTGATAATCAAATTTCTCTCGTAGGAAGCCTGCAGAAGAAATTTTGATTTAAGTCATCAAGGATTTCCCTTAAGTGAGAATAACCATACAGAATGGGAGATTCACAGACAGGCTACTTAAAACGGTCTAAACCACAGCAGAACGCATCATTTTCCTTTGTGATGATGCAGTGCTGTTGTATTCCTAGGTGTTTTATTAGCACACATACATCAATAAGAATGATGAAATAAAGGAAGCAAGGACAAGTTAACAGCTTTGGACCCTTTTATTACAGGTGGGAAGGAGTTTTACGAGTTCCCCATAAGCACAATATAAAAAAATTTGCTTGACCAGCAAAGTGTCATGCAAAGTAGTCCACAAACGCTAACAGGAATGAACAACAGACTACACAGCCTGGACCTGAAGCTAATAGCTGGGATGATCCCTCATTTAATAACAAGGCGCTAAGCACTAAAATACATCCTGTGTGCAACGACAGCATTTATACTTCAAACTCACCCAGCCAGTGTAAGGATGACATAGGTTGCCCCTAGGAAACCGAACGTGGTAAGGAACAGCAACACCCCCAGGGCTGCCCAGTGCCAGCTTTCCATTGTCATCTACAACCAGGAAAAACGAAAGCAGATCATGACATTATGTAGAATAATTAGTATCGTGCTGTTTCAGTTTTCATTGATTTATTTATTTATTTGATTAGTGTTTTATGCTGTAATCAAGAATATTTCACTTATACGACAGCGGCCAGGATCATGGTGGGAGGAAACTGGGCAAAGCCCGCTGGAAACCCATGACCATCCACAGGTTGCTGGCAGACCGAGTTAGTGTTGAATGTGAAATCAGATAAATTTAAGAATGAAACATATCTTTCTGCCCACAGTTCACACTGTTTGATGTGAAAGTGAGCATTAATTAATATTATTTACTAAGGGTGTAACATGTTTATGAAATTATAAGACAACCCAGAAGCTAGAGACCACATGGTTTTCTTGGTATTTTTTTTCTTGATGTGAGGGGGGGGGGTGGGTGGGTGGGGGTGGAAATGTCTTTGTAATGTTATAGCAAACTGCTATTTGTATTTGTTGGATTTGCATAATTTTCAGCTCTCCAGATAGTCTGAGTATTTCTGTAGAGTTTATATGATATTTTCTTGTACAACCAGGACATTACTAAAGGCTGAGGGACTGGCGAATATGGGCCTTTGTCCTTATGCTTCGACATGAGTGTTTGAATCTTGAATAATGAAGCCCAATCACACAGATGCAGACGAGAGAAGGTCGGGGCTCTCGCAAACTATTGTACCAGGTTGGTAAAAGGCATGATTTTATGATAGTTGCTAGACTGAATATAGATCTGTCTGTCGACTTGATGGTGCCAATGGTCCCAAACCAATGTCAGAGCATGCACCATTTAAAAATCTGATGCTGTGTTCTTGGCAGGTTGGCACTACGTTTGAGAAAAAAAAATTACTTATCAAATACATCTCCACGAACTTCAGTTTGCAGACACTTGTGTTAATTATCTTTTCGTCTGTTGATGTATCACAAGCACAACGTTGATCCGTTATTTTCGATGCTGTGTGAGCTCGAGATTCCTTGGTGACGCTGAAAGCGAACGGCTTACTGACAGCCTCAACATTACCAAACTAGGGCAGACAACTTCATCAGATTTTCAAATGTAGAGCGCTCTGGCGCTGGTTTGAAGCCAGTGGGCGGTGGGGGGAGGCTAGTTTGAGCAATCTCCGACTACTCTGAGAGTACCGGTACCCATGAAGTATAAATCATTCAAGCTTGGTGATAATATGTTTTCATTCACGTGTGAACAACAGTTTAACATTGTGTAAATTTTGTCATACTCTACTGGGAAGCCAACTTAAATTCATCAAACTTATCTAAATAAGAAATTTACCTGGACAGGATGCCTTCAAGGCTCAACGAATCACTAGGGTGCCAAATATCGCCACACATGCAGGTGTCTCATTTGGAATGACCATATGACTGTTAGTACTTTGGTATCTTCACAATACAAAATGCACGCTTTTCAACCTCTACAAGCCTTGAATCAAACTTTTCTGAAAGTAAGTCTGTGCAGTGATAATGCACGACTTTGGATACCGCTTGACAGTTCAGTGTAAATCATAACATTCTCAACTGCCATGCGCCAATCGGGGGCGGGTGTGTAAAAAATGACTGATTATTAACGAAATCGGACTGACCCGTTAAATTCGAATTCACTTGGCTGAAAGGAAGGTCAACATTGACTGGTTTTGTTGGAACTTTCAGTCAGATGGTATCTTTGCCACTTGACGATGGGGGGTAGTTTTCTTCCCACTCTAAGGCCCGGTTTATGGCCTACAGAATCGTTGCTGATAGTGATGGTGACAGGCTGGTGTGACCGGTGATTTCCTACCCGGCTGGAAGGCGTGGCAGAAGCCTGCGGATGGTTGTGGGTTTCCCCTAGATTCTGCCCGTTTTTCTCCCACCATAGTGCTGGACGCCCTCATATTAGTGAAATATTCTTTGCATAACACTCAAATCAAATAAATGAATTGCTAGTCCCATGAAATATATACATGTACAAATCAACTGATTTACATTAATTACACATGACTGGCAATTTACACAGAAAGGAAAAAAACCTTGAACATGAAATCCGTAGAACCATTCCAGGGCTTGACTTACATGCTGCTGAAGCTGAGAGCATGTTGTAGTTCATGTAAGGTGACATGGTCTTATTTCCCGAATAACAGGACTGTTGTTTTATGCTATAAAAACCATTCACCTTGTTGCTAGGGATAAACCAAACCACATTATTAGATCTATAGGGCCTACATAGCTAATGCTTCATCTTCTGCATTTTTAACCAGTGAAACAACAATCAAATAAATAAATCAAAGAACAAAGACAAAAAGACTGGTATTACATGTAGTACATACATGTTTATCACATGAACTTTCATTATCATATACGCATTATATAAAGCAGCAACGTTTATTCTTCAACGGAGCCATGTATTACAATGTCTAATTCATTGAGCATTGTTGCATTATTGGTAAATACAAAATCAGAATGTCTTGTTTTGATACTAGAAAATAAACTGTATTATTTATAAGAGATAAGGCAAAACAACAACACATTCAATTCCGCTAAATACATGAAGCAATCTAAATGGATATTCATAGATTCTTATTGTAAGGGTTTCCCCTGGGTTCTGCTTGGTTTTCTTCCCACCATAATGCTGGCTGCTGTTTTCTTAAGTACAACATAAAACACCTGTTTAATTAATAGATAAATAAATCTCTTCGGAAGTCAATAAAATACAGGCCAAACATGAGATTAATTTGCTTTTGAAACTGAAAGAACAAGATACTATTATTACTTTTAAACACAACTCTGAATTGCATGATTCTGGTACATTTAGTTCTCTTATTTTCAACATTGTTTTCATTAAATGATCAGCATAACATACACTGAAAATTTGTTCACATATACAGAAATCAAGCTTTGTGTACAGCAGCACATCAGGATTGGAGAAATAAATGAGTAACACGAATTTACATATGAAAACAGCGCTGTCATTTAATTGTGCAGCTATAGGGTGCAGTATCATGCATAACATACACTTTGAAAATCAAAGTTTCAATGTCTGCCCAAAGAGAAGCCATACATTAATAACTTTTCACTCTTAGAGTCTGTTTTCCAGTCCATAAGCCTGTTAAGTTACTGTCAGTTAACAGCCTGTCACCCTTAACTATTGATCTACTGGTCAACTGGTCTACTAAGTCGTTTGCTCCTCCTTCAAGTAGGATTCTCAATAATCCTCATTCCTAATGTTATCGTCACCTATCCACCTCATCTGCATAATGCTGCACTCTCTCTCATCGTCTGTCTCCCAATCCTCCTCATCCTCGCCTTTCTTATCAACCCATCCTCCTTATCTGCTTAATGATCCATCCTCTCTTCATCCTCAGAGTTTGTCTCCCAATTCTCCTCATCCTCGCCACTCTTATCAACCCATCCTCCTTATCTGACTAATTTGATCTCATTTGATTTGATTGGTGTTTTACGCTGTACTCAGAATATTTCACCCATACGATGGCGGCCAGCATTATGGTGGTAGGAAACCAGGCAGAGCCCGGGGCAAGCCCACAACCATATCTGCCTAATGATCCATTCTCTCTTCATCCTCAGAATCTGTTTCCCAGTTCTCCTCATCCTCCATGTTATCCTCAACACTGTTATCAACACAATCCCCATCATCCTCATTTTCTTCCTCCTCACCTGTAAAGTAATAATTTAGATTAACTGAACACTATTTAGCCAGACCTCACCAGTTTATCACACATTGTCATGCTTGATATTTTCTCCTCCCAGTTTATAACAAACTAAAAGTAAAATGTTGACAAAATCTACACACTATTTCTATAAATCTCTAAACTATACCATATGTAACAATGGAGTATTTAAGGAGGTGTACAAATACAGTATAAATTCCACCAAAAGTCCTTCTTTTTTCAGTGTCAGAAGCTTGAAATCTTGGCTTGAGTTTACAAATACCTGGGAGACAAATTTAAATTACTTTACTTTTAAGTAGCTTTAGATACCTCCACACCTTAACAAACACTACGGGGTAGAGATACAGAACGGTCTATTTTATTCTCTTGCAGTACTGCCGGAGTTCTATCAACTCTCACCTCAGGCATTTTCCTCATGGCTCCTTTAAAAGTACATGCCAACACGCTACAAATCGGTTCTCTTACCTTCAGTTCTTAAAAGACTGCCAGCCTCAAAGATCATTGCCTCATGTTAAAATTAAACCAGCCTGTAATGACAGCCGTGTTCTGTATGTCAACAAAAACTAGTGACTTCCAGAGCCTTTGGCCACGTTTAAAACTTTGCAGAACTGAATAATTGACTTCACAGGTGGACCAGCTTTTTTTGGCTATTAGTTCTTATCTGTTTTAGTGAACTACTGCAGAACTTGTAGGTTAACAATGAACTACATTCAGGCAGCTTCAGTGGAACTCTCCACACACTGGAGGTGACATTGTTTACACTCACCACTCTCCACACACTGGAGGTGACATTGTTTACACTCACCACTCTCCACACACTGGAGGTGACATTGTTTACACTCACCACGGCCATCATGACAGGTTGCGTTGTAACATGTGGCAATGATCTTCGAAGCACTCTTGCAGAAGAATCAAACAGAACGTTCTACAGCTCTACCCCCGTATTGTTAGTGAAGGTAGAGAGCTATCTAGAGCTAACTTTTAAGTAAACCCATTGTGAGATATATCTACACTCCAGTTCTTTCTTCCAAACGCATTGTGTTCCAGACTCACCAGGTCCTAATTCTACCAGCAGCTCCTCTGTGTGCTTCAACAATGGTTTGTCTTCACATTTTGTCTTCTTGTACACCTGGAACACAAGACATTCACCCAATTTGCTTTCATTTCCACAGGTAACTTATTGCAGTTTCATTCCTCATCTGAACTGCACATATGTGCAAAATGGCGTGTTCTTGAGAAAAGAAACATTTGGATGTTGAATATTAATATAACAATACAATATAATTGCTGTGTTGACCCATTGTCGTCACAAATGAATGAATGAATGCACACGAATGTACATGTGGCTTGTCTATAGGAGGGAAAAGGCAAATTACCACAGCTCTCAACAGCAGTAGCAAATCTAATTAGCATCAGTTTTACCATTTATAGCTACCACTTGGACAAAAAAAAATTGACTATTTCTAAGGAAACCATAAAAATTTCTACATTAAGGTCTTTTGATTTTAACACATTTAGCAATGGCCAGTCCAGATGTTTTTTAAATATTTTTCTATAATTGTCAATTATGTACGAACTTCAAGAACTATGATTTCTGAAATGAGAAAAGAATGAAATGTGACCTATATTTCCTCCTTACCCTTATATCTCCTTCCCCACCCCCATGCAGGTAGTTCAGTCAGGCCAGTACGTATCACACTTCTGTCCCCTCCTCTATATTTACCTGTGCTGCCTTCCTCAGGTATTCCTCCCCATGTTGGTAGTTCAGTCAGCCCAGTAAGTACCACACTTCTACCCCCTCCTCTATATTTACCCGTGCTGCCTTCCTCAGGTAGTACCTAGT
This sequence comes from Liolophura sinensis, assembly GCF_032854445.1. NCBI lineage: Eukaryota > Metazoa > Mollusca > Polyplacophora > Chitonida > Chitonidae > Liolophura > Liolophura sinensis. The sequence goes on along the minus strand of NC_088305.1, from coordinate 29,949,824 downwards.
GCTATCCCTATATTCCTCCCCATGTTGGTAGTTCAGTCAGCCCAGTAAGTACCACACTTCTACCCCCTCCTCTATATTTACCCGTGCTGCCTTCCTCAGGTAGTACCTAGTGCTATCCCTATATTCCTCCCCATGTTGGTAGTTCAGTCAGCCCAGTAAGTACCACACTTCTGCCCCCTCCTCTATATTTACCTGTGCTGCCTTCCTCAGGTAGAACCTAGTGCTATTCCTATATTCCTCCCCATGTTGGTAGTTCAGTCAGTCCAGTAAGTACCACACTTCTGCCCCCTCCTCTATATTTACCTGTGCTGCCTTCCTCAGGTAGTACCTAGTGCTATCCCTATATTCCTCCCCATGTTGGTAGTTCAGTCAGCCCAGTAAGTACCACACTTCTGCCCCCTCCTCTATATTTACCTGTGCTGCCTTCCTCAGGTATTCCTCCCCATGTTGGTAGTTCAGTCAGCCCAGTAAGTACCACACTTCTGCCCCCTCCTCTATATTTACCTGTGCTGCCTTCCTCAGGTAGTACCTAGTGCTATCCCTATATTCCTCCCCATGTTGGTAGTTCAGTCAGCCCAGTAAGTACCACACTTCTGTCCCCTCCTCTATATTTACCTGTGCTGCCTTCCTCAGGTAGTACCTAGTGCTATCCCTATATTCCTCCCCATGTTGGTAGTTCAGTCAGCCCAGTAAGTACCACACTTCTGCCCCCTCCTCTATATTTACCTGTGCTGCCTTCCTCAGGTAGTACCTAGTGCTATCCCTATATTTCTCCCCATGTTGGTAGTTCAGTCAGCCCAGTAAGTACCACACTTCTGCCCCCTCCTCTATATTTACCTGTGCTGCCTTCATCAGGTAGTACCAAGTGCTATCCCTATATTCCTCCCCATGTTGGTAGTTCAGTCAGCCCAGTAAGTACCACACTTCTGCCCCCTCCTCTATATTTACCTGTGCTGCCTTCCTCAGGTAGTACCTTGCGTTACCCCTATATTCTTCCCCCTGCAGGTAGTTCAACCAACCCAGCAGATACCAAACTTCTGTCTCCTCATCATTTTCGTCCAGTAAACCTTCCAAAATTTCTGAAGCAGTCTGAGAAAACAAACAAACAAAAATCAAATAGCGCAAATTGATCTTAATTAGGACATAGATGTAAGCCTGGTTATAACATTAGCTTTGTGAGATGAGACCAGGAATAAGATTTAAGCCCAGGGGACCGTTCCTCAATTTTGACTTTACCACGGCAAAGGGTATTTTGGACAGGCTAACTTTTTTCACTACATCGGTTTCTCAAAGAACATCTTTAATCTCTCCTGTGAGCCAAACTTCTACAACCTATCAGCAACCCAGTTCTGGACAAGTACTGGAACTCTTCAATTAAAATATGTACTGAAAAAAATGTACTCGCACTGACGTAGAGAAGACAACAACTACATAACGTTTTCATTGTTACAACAGCTCCTATAACCCTATCAAGGGCAAAAAATCTATGACCTGTGGAGTGCGTAAATTTGTTTTGAGAAATGATGAAGATGAAACAGGGTACTGAAACATAGATAATGTCTTGACAGGTGCTTATTGCAGCACCCTGGAGCACATTTACTGACATATTTGCAGATTTTCCATTGTTACGACCAAACTACCACACCTCAATGTGGATGCAAAATTTGTGACCTTGTGGAAGGCATAAATTTTATTTTGAGAAATGTTCACGTTGTAAATTTTATGACTTGAGAAGGGCCTAAGTCTGCGACTTAAATCCCTACTGAGAAAACTTCCTCCAGATAACTTCAGGTTATCAACACTGCGTATTTAGAACACCTGTCACATGATCCCAAAAATATTGATAATGAAGTTATATGTTAAAAGAATCTCTGTTTAACAATGTTTTTCAAACAAAAATGTCATCTTCTTTCAAGAAAATAAAAAAAAACATTCACCTCAAACTCTTCAACTTCTATCAAAATCTTTGAAGCTGCCATTCTTGTTTCAAATGTCAAAGGGCACATCTGAAATGGAGACAAATATAACATCTGGTAAACTTGACCGACCAACTTTCTCACATTCCATTTTCTTTCCTTGGCAAACCTCACATGCACTTTTTAGGGAGCTTGTGTCTTGCCCAAACTTCACAAAGTTTTGTTGCAGGCACATACTCCTCACAGTGCTCTCCACACAAGCTTCATATCACTGCCACCACTAGACAAGATTATTACCCTGTGTGACACATGTAGATTTGCTTTAATTCCCCCCCCCCCACACTACTGAAATATATATGTACTGTATTAATAATAACTCTCACCTCAGTGACCCTTGCACTGTTCAAGAGTTATGTTCAATCTCTGCTGGTGGTAGCAGAGATGTAAAGCGCATGTAGAGAGCAGGGCATGCGCTGCTAAGAGTATGCTCCTTTTACCAGATACTGGGATTCTTGGGGTACACACTCCCTCCTGCTAGCATGATAAAATCATTTTTTCTTGATTTAGCCACATAAGACGTAAATTTTGTAAATAATTTGACCCAATTGCCACAGTATCCTGTTTCCATTGAAGCCTCGTGTGGCTACTCTCTGGACTTACATGTATTTACCGGTTTTAGCCCCCTTCATAAATGTGTTCACTATATGTACAACCATAAGAATATCAATTATAGATACTTGTAAATGTTTTGTCACATAAAGGCAATAATAAAAATCTAGTGTTGCTGTTTTTGTTTGTTGTTTTGTCTTTTGTAAACTGATTGTCAACTGTAACTCGCTGTAGATATGTGTCCTTTAAATTAAACTAATTTCTTTATTTCAACTTTTCTTTTTACCTGAAGTGGATCAATCTGTTCCGATGGCTCCTCTGCATTCTGGGAACAGCGATACTTTGGTAACCATAACGACACACTTTTGTTGATATTTTCTTTGGCAAGCTGGAACACAGTTTATGGAAACATTTCAAATGCAGACCACACCATTATCAGAGATGTATTATAGGAAAAAACACAGTAAAATTATAGTACACTGCTTGGACCAACTTGTTTAAAGGCAAAGAACACACTAGCATGAAGTACATGACAAATGAAACACCATTAAACAGTGTCCAGAAAAATAGTTTGATTTATTTTTTATTTATTTTTTCAGAATGTTATTCGACCCAAACTTTGGACTCTACTGTGGCATTTTCTGACCATACTAGGAAGAGTAATCTCCCTTCAGTTTTTTTGTTACTTGACACACATACATTGCTTTATCTCATAAATGTTCATTTTTCCGGGTAATAAAGGCATGACCTATCGTTTTGATATGCACCAGTGTAATATAAATTCCGACATTTTGATTGGTTCGTGTATCTTTTCATTCATCAAATCAACCAATCAAAAGTTACAACTTGGCTGTACAGGCACTACTTTTTTTTTCACAACTTTTTCCTGTTGTCTGCAAATGTCAACATGGGCAACTTTCGGAGAGGAGATATCATTCAAATTGACAAAAAAGGACGCGCCAGAGTTATAAATGTGACAAGAGATAATCGAATCAATGTGGAAATCCTCAGCATTGACGACGACATAGAGCTATCGCCACGAAGGCTAAGTAATGGCGCCGATATTTTGCGGTCCCCTATCGGGCGGCGTCTTTCACATGCATGTTCATTACAATCACGAAGTACCCAAACGGCGACGAGTTTGTATTATTGACATGACAGTCATCTGAATCTTCACAAGAACACTAGCTGATACCGAAATTCCAATTAGCCATTACAACTCTGTAGACTGTTTCGCTTGTTCAACCTTCATTAAGATAAACTGTCAGTTGTGTTTCGAAAGTTGCACGGCTTGTACTCGGTGCACGTGAAAGTAGCTTTCATTTTTCTTCGAAATAAACAAATGAAAACTACTTCTCTTGTTTAATAAATTTGATATCTTCGGGTCATTTCTCATCATTCAAAATGCATTTTCATTCAAATGAACCATGAAACAAACTATTTCAAGTCAAAAACATTGCTGTGACGTCATAGATACCCTCTGGGTCCCAATCGACCACCACAGAATCCAATGTTTTAAATGCATTTCAGTCGGTTGAAAAATTCTAAAAAAATAAGTCCAATTATTTGCTTGGACAGCGTTCAATGGTCTTTCATCTGATGAATACTTGACTTTAGTTTTATCTTTCCCTTTAAGTCAGGTTATGTTCTCCTTTTGAATTGCTCATTTGAATTTGACTTCTTTTTTTTCCGTCGACGGCGGCCAGCATTATGGTGGGTGGAAACTGGGCAGAGCCCGGGGGAAACCCACGACCATCCGCAGGTTGCTGGCAGACCTTCCCACTTACGGCCTGAGAGGAAGCCAGCATGAGCTGGATTTGAACTCACAGCGACCGCATTGGTGAGAGGCTCCTGGGTCATTACGCTGCGCTAGCGCGCTAACCGACTGAGCCACAGAGGCCCCTGAATTTGACTTCAGACATATCACTAATATTTCAGATATGATACCACTGATCTTATTTTACGCAGGTATCTTTACCAAGATGTCGGTGTGGGAAGGTTTGTCAGCAACCTGCGGATGGTCATGGGTTCCCCTGGTCTCTGACAGGTTTCCACCCCCCATAATGATGGCCGCAGTTGTAAAAGTGAAATACTCTTGAATACAGGGTAAAACACAGATCAAATAAATAAATAAATTTACCAAGATTTCACACAAGTTTTCACATAATTTTCTGCTGATAAAAAAGTGTGATCTAAACAACTCAATAAACAAAAGAATACAGTGCTTATAATAAACCAATTTATTTTAGGTGGTTTATATCCCCCTTCTCATTTGCACCCAGCTTTTTTTAGCTCAGAATTATCACTGATATTTCAGCTCCTGTACCTGGTTCTATGCAAAGTAAATTTACCAAGATCTGAAAGAAGATCTCATATGATTTCTTTGGATAGAATTTATTTGATTGGTGCTTTGCGCCGTAGTCAAGAATATTTCACTTAAATGCCAGCGCCCAGCATTATGGTGGGAGGAAACCGTGTAAAGCTCAGGGGGAAACCCACAACCATCTGCAGGTTGCTGGAAGATCATCCCATGTACATCCAGTGGGGAAGCCAGCATGAGCTGGACTTGAACTCACAGCAACCGCATTGGTTGGAGGCTCCTGGGTCATTGTGCCACGCTGGCGTGTGAACACAGATGTTGCCAGAATGGAATAAAACATGAATCAGATGGAAATAAACATTAACGGAGGAAATGTTTTGAAGCCCTCAATACCCATGCTACAAACACAATAATCCACTCGTGCCTCACCTGTGTTTGTTGTTGTGACAACTGTAAACTGGCCATGAGCTGATACGCCTCAGGGTTTTCTCCATCTGCTTCTATGGCTTTCTCCACAGCTGTTTTACACAGTTCTTCGGCATTCTCTTCAAAACTGTCACAATTAAAAACCTTATCAATCACTTTGCTTTCATTCCTCTAGGGACAATACCATGTAGAACAGCTTACAGACAGACCCAGTCTACATTTCTTACCAGAAAATGCAACTTAAGCCTTTTAGCGATCAACCATGCAAAAATATTTTTTCACAATACAGTCGCAATCATGTTTTGACATCGTCATCTCATTTCTTTGCAGAATTGTAGAACTGTGTCTCAGTAGATGTTGTATTTTCTGCCAATCAAATTAACACAATTTCTAATCTTGACTACACCCTGTTCTTCAGTACACAGACTGAGCCCATCTGATACAACAACAACTCACCACGAATCCGTCATATAAATCTCTGCTATGGAACAGTAGGCACTAGAGATGTCTCGTTCTGAGATCGTCCTCCCGTCTCCAGATGCACATGCAGCCGCTACCTGCAAGCATCACCAAACAATTAGATGCATTATTTGTTCAATACCACCCTACTTAAACAGCATTCCATTGACACTGACTGAATCAAACAGATGCATTCCACTTTTCAGAAACTTTCAAGTTGAACAACAGCTTACCTAAACAGCATTTCATTAACTGACACTGTCTGAATCATGTGAACTGAACAAATGAACAAACTACTTCTCCAAAAGTCGAATATATAGAACATTTTCTGTTTCTACTAAATGCCAAAAAAAAATCACAAACACAAGTTACATGTTATTTAGTTCAAAATTACACAAAGTTAGTTTCTAATATCCATTTCTCCACGAAAAAATTTTTGAAGACCATATTTACAATTCAGTTTTTCAGCTTTTCGTCTAAAGTTTGCATCATTTTCATGTGTTCATGATCTTGTCAAAAGGCAAATCTTCAAGAAGAAGTTCATGCTATTGGTTATTATTATATACCAGCGCTGTCACAAATTTTCGGGGCCTCAGAGACAATGATCTGTTCACTGTGCTTGTATGGTCACTTGCAAAGTCTTACATTTGCTCAAAATGCCCTGTTTCTTTACCAATGTGGCCTGTGAGTCTGTCACACACTGGTAAGATCATCAGTATCTGGCCAAAGGTCAGTGGTTTATCCAGAGACCTCGCATTTCCTCCCCCCAGAAAACTCATGTGAAAAATTCTTGAGTAAGGCATAACACAATCAGTTAATCAATCAATAAATCACCTGTATATGTATACTTTGTGTAACAGTCTTGCCTTACCTCCAGAGCTTCCTTGGCCTCTTTCTCAGCCACCATCAGCTCTATCCCCTTCTGGAAGCACTGAACAGCCTGAGCTCCTTCAAACAGCTGCCCTAAGTACATGTACTTAGAGTAACCTGTGTCCGGACTTACTTCTACTGCCCGCCCAAAACACTGCAAGGAAAAAGCACAAAAATTACATCCCATGTTCAATATTCATAAGGTACGCATGGAGAAAGCTGGGCAATGAACGTCATCTGAGAGGTCACAAAACAAATCCACACACAATATTTTATCAAAATTGGACTTTATATGAAAGCCATTATTGCACACAAATCAACAACCAATCAGAATCAAGAAGATTGTATAATATGCAAAACTTATGAATAGAACCCTATTATTAGCAATGTTTTGTCAAATTTAGCCGGGGCCTCCGTGGCTCAGTCGGTTAGCGCGCTAGCGCAGCGTAATGACCCAGAAGCCTCTCACCAATGCGGTCGCTGTGAGTTCAAGACCAGCCCATGCTCCCTTCCTCTCCGGCCGTACGTGGGAAGGTATGTCAGCAACCTGCGGATGGTCGTGGGTTTCCTCCGGTTTCTGCCCAGTTTCCACCCACCATAATGCTGGCCACCGTCATATAAGTAAAAATATTCTTGAGTACGGCGTAAAACACCAATCAAAAAAAAAAAAAAAAAAAAATCCAATTTAGCCAACATTTGGAGAAGTTTTTGCACGCAAAGAAAAGCGTCACATACAGGCAGACAGACAGACGGATGACCAGATCCAAATTAATACATTTATTCCCCAGATAATAAAGATCTACCCATCGAATAAATATTTTGGCCAACTGATGTTTGCCAATGACAGAGGTCAGATAGGGAGGTCAATATAATCTAGTGCCTATTTAAACCTATTGCCTGGATATATTATTTCCATAAGCTTCCATCTGATTAACCTCAGTTGTACTATTCTGCAATCTGATTGGTCACCAGCACAAAACATGTAACCTTCTATTTCATTGGTTCTCTCTTCACCTGTCTGGCAGATTCTGGGTTTCCAAGCTCCAAGAGAAGAGTCCCTGTTGTTTCTAAGACTCGTACATTGTCTGGCTCCAACTCCAGAGCTCGTTGACAAAATTTCTGTGCTACTTCATATTCAAATCTGTCTATACAATCCTGGGCCTGCAAAGATACAAAAAAAATCTGCCTTTGAGAAAGAAATTACCTTTACATTAAGATACATAAGATGATGTTTGTCATTATTAACATATCAAAATGCATGAATTTTACAGTATTTGCCCTAAAGATTCACTGAAAAAAGTGCATCTTTCAAGGCAAATAAAGGAAACAAAACATTGGTTTTGGTTCAGAAATTTACATTTTGCCCTTATCTGTCTTACTTTCCAAACAAAGCTTAAAACACCTTTCAAAGATCAATAGAACTCTCAATTACAACTCTCAACTTACAATTTTTTAATAGAATATCATTCCATGTTCCAACCAAACTTCAAAACACCTTTCCAAACTCAACAAAACTCCCAGAATCAGGAGATATAGGCAAGTTAGTCATGGACAAAATTTATGGTCATTTGGGGTAATTTACCATTAAAATGCTTTTGATAACTACCGGCAGAATTTCATATCTGACTTTCGAAAGTACACTGTCAATTTGGAAAATGTATCAAATAGCACATTAACCTTTGTGGTTTTTAATGCAAAATAGTGCTTTCACATGGGGGGAATATCGTGAAAGGTGACGAAATGATGTGATTCTTCTTATACTATGGCGGTTTCATAGCTGCTGCAAACTAAAATGTAAATTCCTTTTGATGTTTCTGGGGGTTACTACATCTATATGTAGTATCATTGTTCACAGATGTACATGTATTGCCACCTTCAATACATGTACTTCCACACCTGAATTTAAATTCTGCACATGTATATGTAAATGACAAGACATTTCTTTTTAATTCTTTGCACCTGCAGCTTTCGCCACCCAAAAGGTCAAATGCTCCACTTGACCTGAACATTTTTGACAAATTGATTTTCCAAAAACTACATCAAACCTTGGTGCATTCTTTCCTTTTTTTTTCTTTACATACTCATGCTTACAACAAAATTTTATCAAAAATGGGCATATTGTGCTTAAGACACGTTTTTTTTGCCTCTACTTTAATTTTCTACAATTCTATAAAAAGCAATTTATTTATCTGACTGTAGTGTGTTCATTCTCTATACATTATTAAACAATTACATAAAAATGATAAACTTTGAAAAGAATGTCCTTGACTGTTTACCTTATCTAACAGTTGGTCGATTTTGTATTTTGCAGCAGTCTTCTTTGTGGCATTTTCTTTTGAATTAACTTCTGTTTTCTTTCTCGCAACTGTAAGAGAAAATCAATGACATTTTCCATCCAAGCACTGGCAATATAATTTCTGTGAAAATTAGAAGAGTAAATTTTCTTAAGACACATTAATTTATTTATTTATTTATTTGGTGTTTTACTTCATACTTTCACATATACAATGTACTGCAGGTGGTTTTTGTGATGTGAGAAACCCGGGAAGAGCCCATGAGAAACCAGACAGAACCCAGAGGAAACCCACAACCATCCGTACGTTTTTGGTAGACCTTCCATGCATAACTGAAGATGAAGCCAGAATAATTTGGAATTGAAAAAATTTCAAAGAGGTGTTTAACTGTCAAATTGGGGATCAGTTAAGAGAAAAACAAGGTAAAATGTCCGATTTTTTGTCATGGAGCAAAGTTCAGACACCAATTACATGAATAATAATACCTCAAAGTGGTCAGACTTTCTTCTGCAAATTGTCATATACATCAATAATATTAATCAGGCAACAAGTATCTCCTAAATTTATCACATGACCTATGGCAGCTCACTGAAAATGCAAAATAGAGCATATGCATTGAACGAAACACGATTTTTAGGGGTACATATCTCAAAAAGTATTGAAGATATTTATTTTTTGATAGCACATTCTGAAAGCCAGGGTAGAAAATGCCCTGTAGGTAGATTTTCAGACTTCTAGGCCGATTGCATTGGAAGTTATGGTCATCCAAAAATGCCTCCAGAACAGATATTCTATTCATGACTGTTGAAAATGAGCTTTACAGGGTGTTTTTAGATGGTCATATCTCAAAAACTACTTGGAATTTGGGGCTATAACTTGGGAAACCTTCCTCATATATGTCAAGGAATTTTTAAGAATTTTTTCAGCAAAATCCAAGAGAATCACAACAACAGCCGACTGAAAAGACAGGGAATGACCCATTAGTGAGAGCACACTTGTCACTTGTCCAATTTATTTATTTATTTTATTTGATTAGTGTTTTACGCTCTACTCAAGAGTATTTCACTTATACAACAGTGGCCCCCAGATCACGGGGATAAGTTTGAGTGTAATGACTGCGAGGAAAAAAAAATGAGACACTTGTACCAAGCTTTGCTGCGTATGTGACAACAACAAATATCAAAATGTTAATATGGCACACGGCTTCGTTTTGATAGCAAGGCCTAGTTAATTTTCTGAATGCCTTCACTCCAGAGTACAGTACAAATGTCTGGAAACTTTTGATTAAGACAATTCACGTCGAATGAGCATATCGTACCTTATATTTATATACATAAGGACAAAATAAATACATCACTGGCACCTGATCATCTCCCCTTAATATCATGGCAACGTGTGCAGGGAATGTTTATTAATAAATTTCACTATTCTAAAATATGTTACGTTGTTGTCGTCATAATGTCTAAAAACGTCGCTCTTATCATTTTTCATGAAAAACAGAACGATCATCAGATAATACACAAGGATTACCTGCTGTTCCAGCCACTGTTTTCTTAAATTTGCGTTTGCCCATGACTAGGTAATCATGTATTGTAACTAAATGTTATGGGAAAGGAAAATGTGACACAACTCCAAACCACGTGTATACAACATCAACAATTCTGCTAGAAAACAAGATACGAGTTACTCTTTAAAGAACACAGATCATGTGACGTCACCAAGAAGTGTTGGCGTAAAACCAAGACGTTTATAGCAGACAGCATTTTGGAAAGCGACATGCGTTGGTCGAAGTTGTGACCGTGGGAACGAAAACTGTTTTGACACCTGTCTTTAGATGTGAAACTTTTGGAAAACAGACATCGTTACGGGCGGATTGCAATGGCAAGGATAGTGGAATGTGTGCCTAACTTTTCTGAGGGCCGACATAAAGAGGTGAGAGCTGAAATATGCAGTGAGTCACTTGTGTACATAGGCAGATAAAGTGACACGATAGTCTGCAGTTATTACGGGCTGTGTTGGCATACAGTAGCCAGACTTATGGCCGAGCACGCTACCTATCGCTATGCTTATTAGCGGCCTGATCAATAATGCCATGGTTATTGTAAACAGTTGTTCTGCACACATACATACATACAACAAAATGGCATCGTGTATGCCTAGTTTCACTGTTTTAAGCGTGCATTACTTCAGTTTATTATGTCTGACAGTGTTTTAAATTTAACAGTGCAATAAAAAATAAACTTTGATTTTATTTAATGTTCTACAATATGGGGTATATGTGGAGAATTTAAAGTATGGACAAAAGATGTATATGTACATGATTTATTATTTAAAGGTAGAAAGTGTGTGTCACAATATTTTAGTGTTGAGTGGCTGTGAATGTATGTCTAATATTATTTAAATTTATTTAAGTTTCATTTGTTTTTTTTTTCTTCTGAAAACTATCAATTTATTTATTTTATTGAATAATGAAGATAACCAGATGAACTGAATGACCTTCCAGCATATGCAAATATAGCCTGCGTTTGACAACATATAATCCATAGCTTTTTCTAATTGCTTAATCAGTAGTATGTGTGGTAAAAACCACAGTGAAACATTGTAGTTGGCCTCTTCTCTTCTCTCATCACAAAGGATAGCTGATCTGTGTATAAGTATAAAGTGGCAAATGTAACTGTTCTGACTTTATAATGCATGTAATTACCTTCCGTCTATTATTCAGGTCATTGAGGCAATAGCCAACGCTATTGGTTCCACAGAAGGATGCAATTTACTGGATGTAGACCCAGGCATGTCCACCAATCGGACGGTCTACACTTTTGTTGGACCTCCGGAGGCGATCGTCGAGGGTGCCTTAAGTGGAGCCAGAGCTGCATATCAGCTTATTGACATGTCTCGACACAGTGGTAAGGATGCATTGGTTGTCATTTTTCAGTGACATTTCACCAGTAAGTTCACTGGTACTTTGTTAGATACTCCTAGTACCCTGCTTTACCTCAAAGTCTCCTCTCAGAATGGTTGAACTCATCCGTCTCATCCAGCCCTTCTCCCAGATCCTACTGAGGCCCCTCCTAGTGCCTGCTTAGTCACCTCCAGACCCTAATCAGTCTCCTCCCAGACCGTGTAAGTCTTCTCCAAGATCCTGCTGAGGCTCCTCTCAGGCCCTGCTAAGCCTCCCCCCACACTTTGTCCTGGTCTGCTCAGACCCTGCTCACTGCTCTCAGACCCTGTTCAGTCTCCTCCCAGACCCTGTTCAATCTCTTCCCACACCCTGCTTAGATTCTTCCCACACACTCCTCGTCCCAAGGCCTGCTCACTGCTCCCAGTCTCTGTTCACTCTCCTCCCAGACCCTGCCCAGACTCCCCGCAATCCTCTCAGTTCAACCTACATGTAATTCTTCATGATCTTCACCCAGAAGTTGCCCAGTCAACTTCCAAAGTGATAAATCTCTCCACAGTCTCTATTCTCTGGCCATTATTTAAGCATATAAGTGAAAATCTTCAGTATGACATGAAATAACAACAGAAAAAAAATCCTACAAACCTACAAACCATAGAACACTGGGTCTTATATGGGAAGATGGTTGTGGGTTTCCCCCAGGCTCTGCCCTACCTGTTTCCTCCCACTGTCATGCCGACTGCCATCATATAAGTGTAATATTCCTGAATGCATTGTATGACTTCAGTCAAGTAAATAAGTGAATGAATAAATAACTCTTGTATGATCAAGTCTGTGATGTTGAGGTGTATAGCTGGTGTCTGATCAAGTCAGTCATGTTGAGGTGTACTGGACTTGTCTGAGCAAGCCTGTCATATTGAGGTGTACAGGACTTGTGTCTGATCAAGTCTGTGATGTTGAAGGATATACCTTGTGTCTGATCAAATCAATCATGTTGAGGTGTATGACTTGTGTCAGATCAAGTCAGTCAAGTTGAGGTGTAAAACCTGTGTCTGATCAAGTTTCTGATCAAGATTGTTATGTGAGGTGCGTAACTTGTGTCCCTCTTCACAGGTGAGCACCCTCGTATGGGGGCGCTGGACGTGTGCCCATTCATTCCCGTACAGAATGTGACCATGGAGGACTGTGTGGAGTGTGCGCGTGAATTCGCAGAGAGGCTGGCCACTGAACTTGGCGTCCCGGGTAAGTGTCTCTGACACACAGGGTTGTGTTAATGTCAAAACACCAAAATGTAGAATATGTCAGATAGACGACCATTGAACAATGTCCAGAAAAATAGCTCACCGCAACTGTCTGACGCTTGACTTGCCCTGAATAAACCATTGCCCTTCGGATGGGTACTTGACAAGTATCTCAACTTAAAGCCTCAGCCATACCTGGGCCCGTATATATCAGATGTCTTAAGACTTAAGTCAGAAATACAGTCAGAGATACAAATAAAATGCTTTGCCCAAAATGTATACACTGATTCCTTACAATTAAAATGATGTACTAACCACAATTTAAATTCTTTCCATTTGTTTTCAAGTTTAAGATGTGAAAACGTGTTGGTACAATGTATAATAAATTGCATGCACATACCCTAATTCTGTAACCTTTTCAACTGCCTCGGCAACCAACGTTTCGAAACATTCTGAGAGTACTATTGGGCGTAGAGAAATAATTTGCAGTTTCTTGAAATTTGCATCTTTAATGACACAGATAAATTAATTTTGGCATCATTTTCAAAACAGTTGTATAATGCATAAATTCCAATGAAAAAAGTGCTTGAAAGTGTTGGAGATTTGCAGTATACATGAGAGGTTTGTGTTACATGACATTAGATCAAACACTTGATGTGACATGAAATACCAGGCAGTCCCTGCTTTGATCTGCCTCATGATCAAATAGTTGAGACAGAGATCTGTGGTTCTGATGTAGTCTTAAATTAGCTTTTATCAATCATTGATCATAGTTGTTAAGATACAGATATGGCTAGCACTATCTGTAACAGTTCTCTGTGCAGACGACTGTCATGCAGACAGGAAAGTTTTTATCTTAGAGTTAATAATGTGAATTCTTCATGTAAAATGACATCGTCCCCAGGAGCTGTTTGAGACTTAAGTCAGACAGTCTAAATTACTGGTATCATTCCTGAACTTAGATTTAAATTTAAAACACTAATTTTCAGTTTTTGTTATGAATGTCTAAAATATCTTAAAGTTCTAAAATAACAATTTTCACTGTAACTCATAATTGTAGAGCAGTAAAGAGTTTTTATGTTCAGCCTAAGTCTGAATTAAAGGATACATGAAATGCTTTTATTTCCAGATGTGTATTTCAGGATGTGGCCTAACATATAAAAGTACAATAAAGCCTCTCAGCTTTCTTCTTTGGGTGTAAAGATGCCTTTAGCCTATAGATTACCTAAAGCCCCAGCTGTCAATCCGTACATTAATCAGCTTACCATGACGACGTCAATAATGACAGCTGTCAAAACAGCTTTTGTTGGGGCGGGGTGGGGGGTAGAGGGTGTTTGGGGTGCTAAGCTAGTCCCGCGTTGCCTGTATAATGAATGTTCATTGATGACATCATTTCCGAATATTTCTGACCATTTACAGAAATACACATTATTAAAATGGAGGGGTTATGGCAAAATATAAAATGTGCCTCACAAATGAAAACTGTTTTGGCATGTCTGTCTTCATTATTTTTGACGATTGTACTCTATTACTTTTATAACACCTTTTCATGTATTCTTTATGTCTGAGACAGCTTCATGATCCAGGGGCCTGGATGTGCTTTCATGCAATCATTATAATGCTAGTGCATGTAACTAGATGTATGATAGCGACCAGAAGTGGAAATGCTTGTAGTGGTGGTTATGTGCGAGTAACGCTTCAGTGGCTTCGATGCACATAGTGACCTGTGGTACATGTATAGTGACCTGTGGTACATGTAGTGTGACCTGTGGTACATGTAGTGTGACCTGTGGTACATGTAGTGTGACCTGTGGTACATGTAGTGTGACCTGTGGTACATGTAGTGTGACCTGTGGTACATGTAGTGTGACCTGTGGTACATGTAGTGTGACCTCTGGTACATGTAGAAGACTTAATGTCGCATAACTTTATCAAAGAATTAGTTTATATGCATATGCCTGCTTCTATTATCTTGCCAGGATTCATTTTAATGTAATTTTGTGATGCTACACAACTTTTTTTAATTTCAGCACTGTTTTTTTGTGTTTCACTCATAACGGGAAATATATCAAAACAAATGAAAGCCATATGAAAAGAAAAAACAGCAGAACATGCCTGTAAAATTATTTATGGACATGACATGTAATATGCTATCGTTTATGATCTTCTCTATAGAAGAAAAGGATAAAGATTGCTACAGATATTGAAAAACTTTTTATTAAGAACTTAAACTCTGTACCGCTCTGCCTAGTTTCCTCCCACCATAATGCTGGTCGTCATACAAGTGAAGTATTCTTGAGTACGGTGTAAAACACCAGCGAAATAAATAAAGTCTGTATCGAGGTGCAACTTAACCAGAATATTGTCAGATAAGATGCTTGGATTACTTGATGTAAATTGTTAAAGCAGAGAAGACATTATGTAAGGCAGTTTTGCAGCAATCACAAGTACAGTACATCAAAGTGCAGCGTCATTTTTCACTGTATCATTGGGTGTGTGCATGACCAGGGACATGATGCCTTTTTGAATGATATAACATTAAGGAAAAGTAGAAATCCTTCTGGGACACATATCCAGCACATACTGGCTTCCCTTCGGCCATACCTGGGAAGATCTGGCAGCAATCTACAGATGGCTGGGAGTTTACCCCGGACTCTGCCCGGTTTCCTCCCACCATAATGCTGGCCGTCGTTGTATTAGTGAAATATTCTTGAGTACAGTGTAAAACAACAATTAAATGAGTCAAAGGCTAGGGCATATATGCAAAAAACAGACATTGATATTGTGTAAATTTCTTAAGAGTTGAGCATAAAACTGAGATAATTTTCATCCTGATGAGTTGAAAGGTAAGACTTTGAAACTGGAATACCTCATTCAGTTGAAACCTCCACCGGAATGTTAGTCTTATCCTAATGCGAAGGTTTCCTTTCACTGGTATTAAGTGAACTATGGCTGAGCACAAGTAAAACTCCTATCAAGTAAGTAAACCCTAATGCATAGGGTAAGTGATCTAAATTTTTCGCCTCAAAAAATACATTTTAGAATGAAATAAATGTAATAAAACGTTAGTTTTGGTTCTGATATTTGCATTTTTCAAATGGCCCGTCATCCCAGCTTCTAAATGAGCTCAGAATCAGGTAAAATGTGCAACGTTGTAATTTGGTTGAAGTTTTAGGTCATAAATCGAACGTGTAAGAAGTCTGACAAACAAAACTGTCCTTGAGCTGTATAGTGCCGTTTGACCTTCAGAAATCCAGTTCAGGGATTTAATTTCAATCTTGATGATCTACTGATTATGAGTGTGTGGGCAGATTGGACTTTATTTACCTATGCACATACACACGTGTCAACTTTGTTGAACAAATTCATGTGTGATTAAATAGTCGCTTTTGTAGTGTTCATTTCACGCATGAGTGCCCTTTAAGTATATAAATTATCTCGCACTCGCTGTTTGCTCTCATAAGTACATGGCTGTGAACTCTGCGTGTTCAACAGAAGTGAGGCCATCGTCATTTATATCTGTGTTTTACATGTGTTGGGCATTGAAAAATTGTACATAAACATGAATGTAATTAGAATTAATGGATCTCTCTTGGATGTAATTAGAATTAAATGGATCTCTTTTTAAAAATGAACGCAAGTTACTAGGTGTTTGTGCAATGTGTGTAGTTGTAAGCGCGTTGCCTTGGAGTCTCTTTTCTTTATTATTCATGTTACTGTATTTCACCTAAAGTTGAACAGTTTTCATGTGAAGCATTTTCCTTATTCTGACTGATTCATCTACCTTATTAAGAGATTTTTGTGAAGTTTGATCAATTTTTTTTTTATCAGAAAAATTACGTGTTCGCATCAAAAGTGCCATTTTATGGCCTACATATGCTTCTGAAAGTGCAGTTTCCATACTGTAATTCTTCAACCTTTTCGCATGTGTGCAGGTGTTCAAGTATAATCTGAAGGCATTAGCCTGTGTAGGTTGATCAGATTATACTGTTTGTGAAGCATGGAAACTGGCCAGTCCAACCAATGAAGTTTTCTCTCCAAAATCTAATTATAAGTGTGCATAAATTGCGCTGAAATTTGCCCTTTCCTACGGGGAAATGGTTGAGGAATTCGGGAACCAAACTTTAGGTGAGATACAGTTGTCCCATTCCAGTACTGGAGAGGACTACAAGTTTACATCTCCTAAGTAAGCCTGTCACTAATAATTTTTCCAAACTTTTTATTTTTGAAACGATTCATAATATTAAATTGAAATTGTTCATGGCTTAACAATGACAACTTACATGTTTGAATTATTCAAATTGGGGCTCTTTTTGTTTTGGACTTTTGTAGTTTTGCTGAACGCTTTTCTAGAAAGGTTTGTTGTATCAAATTGAAACTTGGTGTGTAGATTTACCATTAGTGCAAGTTACAGAGCAGAGAGTTAACCAAACAGTTTGGTTATTCGTCTGTGAAACTCAATACACGTACGGGCTTTATTTGAGTATTTGGCCATTTTGTCTATTTTCAACAAAATTATTGCCATTTCTATTTTGTTGTGGTTTTTATCATGTTTTTCTCTTTGGGTCAATACAAGTCTGTGAATACAACAAAATGAACAGTTTTGTCAGGGAAGAAATTTTAATGGCTTGAGGGTGATCGGAAAGTAACACATGTATCAGTGATATTAAACAGTGGACTGAAAATAACTCTAGACTTCCACACGCATAATTTAAACATTATACATGTATCCTTCACCAATTAAATCCATGAATACGATATGTTTGTGTGAAGTGATACTGTTCTGGGAACAATACCCTGTAGTTGCTCATTTGCATGTAATGTCCACAGCTGGGTTGTCATTGTCATTATGCATATACCTGTTGTCTAATTGCCTGTGGTGAATAAGTGAGACGCTCATTTGAATAGGTACATGTAATTAGGTGGTATGCCATGCAGTCTGTAGCTATGATTCATGTATGTGTCAAACTGCATGTAGGGCGGGAATGGGCTGCCATCTAGTGGTTACAGGTGCTTGCCATTGAACTGCTGACTCACACATGTGGTGGAGGTTCAAACCTGGCCTTGAACATGTAGTTTGTAGATTATAGTACAAGGGTCTCTTGTACAGAGCTTGGAAAGGAACTTGTGAAAAATGAATGATTTAACACAATAAAGTGAGTAGATATGAACCTACACACAGAGTAAAGTGTGACTATAGGGTGAGAAAAAAAAAAGAAAAAACATTATAAATATTGGTGTTAATGGTTTTCACAGTGTTCTTGTACGGAGAGGCATCTAATCAGGAGCACCGTAAAACTTTACCTCAAGTCCGACAGGGAGAGTACGAAGGATTGACAGAGAGAGTGAGTACTGATGTACTAACACGTGACATTTCTTACATAAAAATACACTTATATTACCACAGCACAAAGATAAAGAAGTCTCTCACTAATTTGATAGCTGTGAGTTCAAGTCTATCTCATGCTGTACAAGAGAAGGTCTGCCAGCAACCTGTGGATTGTCTTGGATTTTGCTGCCACCATAATTCTGGCCGCTGTTATATAAGTGAAATATATTTGAGGACGGATCAACTCCAATCAAATAAATAAATAAATATGCACGCCACATATTTTAATCTTGATAATTCACTGTTTTTGCCATGGAGGGTTGGAGCTGGCTCTGTGGTAAGGTGCTAAGGCCACACCAATTTAGATTTTTGTTTTACAGGCACAATGCATCTTTTTCATTGTCGTAGGAGGGTATGAAAAAAAAATAAAACTGAAAAATCACCTGATTTGTGGGAAATGTAAACAGTCAGGGGCAATTGTTCCTGAGAAGACAAAATTATCTGTACATGATTGAAAAGCCTTGAAAAATAGGAAAATCATATAAAGAATTAAGCTTGGATAAAATAAAAAGGTGGATTTTCAGTTTTATTTCGTTTTCGATTTTTTACTGCTACAGGGCTAGCAGGGTTGTTTACAGGGCTCTATATTTTTTGAGGATGATTTGTCTTCCAACAGCATGGCATGCAGTTCTGTTGATAAGTTTGTCAGTTGCGTGCCAAAGATTGTTAGTTTTCAACCCATCAACCTGACGACCATCAAAGAAGTAAAAAAATTCTTGATTATGTCATTAATTCATGAAAACAACATTCAAATAAACAAAGAAAAGAATTCAGGTTTATCATTTATGTTTGTTTCCATGGTAACAGATTGTACAAGAGGAGTGGAAGCCAGATTTTGGCCCGTCTGAGTTCATTCCATGTTGGGGTGCCACAGCAGTTGGTGCCCGAAAGTTTCTGATTGCCTACAACATCAACGTGCTGGGGACAAAAGAACAGGCTCATAGGATTGCCCTGAACATCAGAGAGCAGGGCAGAGGCCCGCAAGAGGTGGGGAAGATGAGTCAGAAGCAAGTTCATGTAACCTCCCTGATGTGCAAAGTTTAGGGAGACTCTTTTAACTAAATTTAACACAGATAATGTGTGTTGAAAAATATAAAACTGTACATCATAATTTCTTTATTCCACATGTTTTTTTGAAAAAGGAGGGATATTAATTTAGGTCTGCCTGTCTGTCTGTCTGTTTATTTGTCTGATTTGGCGTTGTTGCAATAACTCCTTTAAGTATTATCTGATTTTGATATGCTCCTTCACTTTGTAGAATCTTTGGTGCACTAACTTCAAATATTCTCCAATTTCGCTAAAATTTTTTGTTGCCCCCTCAGATCAAGTTTGAAAACCAACATCATTCATGCTTAATTTCCTGCATTTATCACGGGACACAGTTAAAGTCTTGGAAATAGCTTCTTCTTCTTCAACTTTGAAGTTTTTATTTTAAGCCAATCTCCGTGTCTCTATCATCATTGTGAGACTTTTTATTACCAACCCTCTAATCACGTTCCCTTTTACAGCCGGGTCGGCTCAAGTCAGTACAGGGGATTGGCTGGTATCTAGAGGAAGGTAACATGGCGCAGGTGTCACTCAATCTGACAGACCACGATGTCACACCTATACACCAGGCCTATAACGAGGTTCTCAAAGATGCTCAGGTGAGAATAGTGGTGTTGTAGAACTTGTAAAACACTGGCCGGTCACTTTTTAATTTCCTGAGCATCGCAGTTTATAGTGACATTCCGTACCTTGTAATACATATACTCTTGAAATGTTAAAGAATTTATAAAACGTAATATTTTATGAATTCATTAATGATAGGATATTATGAATATAAACTGTTGATTAATTTTCATTTATTCAACTACATGTTTTATATCTTAGGAGATTCCTATACATATGTGTTTTTGTCTGAAGTAATGGTCATTAGTCTACCCTAAATGCACCATTTTTGCTTTTGTCCAAAAAGTGTTGTTTTTGTCAAATTTTAAGAATATTGTTTCTGTCTAGACAATCAAAATAGCATTCTTTGTAGCTTTGAATTTTGCGAATTCATCTGTCTTTAATATACTAGTGTTTTTGTGTGTTTTTTATTTTGACAAGGGGGAAAAATTGTGATTGCTTCAGCGTATATCATACACGTATGCAATTGAGCATTTAGGGTATTATTATTTATTGTCATATTTTCTATTTACAAAGTGTGGTGCATTGTTGTGATGATGATGATAAATGTTAGTATGATGATGATGAATGCTGTGATGATGATGAAGTTTAGGATGATGATGAAAGTTAGGACGATATTGAATTTTAGGATGGTGATGAATGTTAGAGTGATGATGAATGCTGTGATGATGTTGATGAGTGTTAGGATGATGATGAATTTTTAGAATGATGACGAATGTTTAGGATGATATTGAATCTTAGGATGATGAATGATAGGATGATCAATGATAGAATGATGAATGATAGGATGGTGATGAATGCTAGGATAATGATGAATGCTATGATGATGATGAATGTTAAGGATGATATTGAATGTTAGGATGATGAAGAATGAGGATGATGATGAATGCTAGGATGATGATGAATGTTATGATGATGATGATGAATGCTAGGATGATGATGAATGTTATGATGATGAATGTTAAGGATGATATTGAATGTTAGGATGATGAGGAATGAGGATGATGATGAATGATAGGATGATCAATGATAGAATGATGAATGATAGGATGGTGATGAATGCTAGGATGGTGATGAATGCTATGATGATGATGAATGTTAAGGATGATATTGAATGTTAGGATGATGAGGAATGAGGATGATGATGAATGCTAGGATGATGATGAATGCTAGGATGATGATGAATGTTATGGTGATGATGAATGCTAGGATGATGATGAATGTTATGATGATGATGAATGTTAAGGATGACATTGAATGTTAGGATGATGATGAATGAGGATGATGAATGCTAGGATGATGATGAATGTTATGATGATGAATATTGTGATGACCATAAATATTATGATGATGATGATAAATGTTATCATGATGATGACAGGAGCTGAATCTGGCAGTGGTTGGGTCACAGATCGTGGGGCTGGTCCCTCTCAAGTCTTTACTCCAGGTGGCAGACTACTATATGGAGCAAGAGAAGCTCTTCATCCTGGAAGAGGACCAAAAACTTACACTGGTCAGTCCACTGCTTCATAAACGACTAAATATGAACAAATATTGTTCAGTGTGTGTAGTGTAGCGTAGGACCTACAGGCATTTGCTCAGATTGTCTGGCCTCCAGTTTTCTCGTGGCCTTTTTCAGGTGTAATGTAGTGTAGGACCTGACAGGCATTTGCTGAGATTGTCTGGCCTCCAGTTTTCTCGTGGCCTTGTTCAGGTGGCAATAAGCAGTCGACAGAGCTCGCTTGATGATCTTTGATAAAGTTTTTGGAGACCGCTTGCCGTCCACAAATGTGGCACACATGTACATGTTGAGATCTCTCTTTGATGAAAATAAGCGGGTGAGACATGGGAAAGTGGGTCACTTGCTTGCAAAGGGCCTACCCCCCTCCCCCACCCCCATCCCCACTACTTTCTTCCACCCATATAAAACTTACCATTGTGATATAAGTGATATATTGTGGAATAAGACTTTAGTCCTCAAACAGATGAAGAGAGAGAGAAATAATCATGTGTTTACAATACATAGTTTAGTTTAGTTTTGTCTGATAATGTAATGATAACATAAGCAGTTCATTTCCTAATATGAATAGAAGTCCTTGTGATATTTTTTATTTCAGGTAATTAACAGATTAGGACTTAATTCCTTTGGATCATTTAATCCCAAAGAGAGAATCATAGAGTAAGTACACTAGTGTTTTCTTGAGCTCTTCAGCTAAACTGTAAAGGTAGGCCTGAATAGGTGTTCTGGATATTGCTCTAAATGTACAAGTAATTCTGAATAGTTGTTCTGGATATTGCTCTGAATGTACGTGTAATCCTGAATAGTTGTTCTGGATATTGCTCTGAATGTACGTGTAATCCTGAATAGTTGTTCTGGATATTGCTCTGAATGTACAAGTAATTCTGAATAGTTGTTCTGGATATTGCTCTGAATGTACGTGTTATCCTGAATAGGTGTTCTGGATATTGCTCTAAATGTACAAGTAATTCTGAATAGTTGTTCTGGATATTGCTCTGAATGTACGTGTAATCCTGAATAGTTGTTCTGGATATTGCTCTGAATGTACGTGTAATCCTGAATAGTTGTTCTGGATATTGCTCTGAATGTACGTGTAATCCTGAATAGTTGTTCTGGATATTGCTCTGAATGTACGTGTAATCCTGAATAGTTGTTCTGGATATTGCTCTGAATGTACGTGTAACCCTGAATAGTTGTTCTGGATATTGCTCTGAATGTATGTGTAATCCTGAATAGTTGTTCTGGATATTGCTCTGAATGTACGTGTAATCCTGAATAGTTGTTCTGGATATTGCTCTGAATGTATGTATAATTTTGGATTATTTATGGTAATCACATTTTGATGGCATATAAAGAGTATTGGTGTAATTACATATATGTGTATATCAGTCAGTACATCACACACTTCAGGTACATGGTCCAGGAAGATCGTGAGGGGCCCCTGGTGTCCATGGGTCTGAAGGAGTTTATCCTGACAGTGGGTTCCCGCACCCCTTCCCCTGGGGGTGGCTCTGTTGCAGCCCTTTCCGCAGCTTTGGTAAGGATGACTAAATTACCTCCCTTCGTGTAGGTTGTCTGTGGACCGTTATTTGGCCCCGCTTTATTAACATGCTAGCAGAGGTTAATTTAAGGTTATCTTGTCATTAAGATTATCACTTTATATCTGATTTCTAACAGATAAGCTATGGATTTTAAGGTAAAGAAAAGTTAAAAATTGAGAAATCATCATCTGCCAATTGAAAAGTCTGACTTAAGGGGATACAGAATCAATTCTGGTTGGCTGGCTTGAGAGATAGGCAAGTCCAGGCTATGCCTCGCCTAAGCTGAATTCTAGGTATGGCAGATTTATTCAAGTGTGACCAAGGCTGCAGGGTTTAATTGTGTCGATTCTGTATCCCTTTAAATTGCTTTAATTCACTTATTTTTAGATTTTTATTTTCAGAGATATTTTGCACCTCATATATCACATAAGTTGTGTTAGGTGAAGTGAAAATGTAATGTCTACTAGATTTTATTTTTATGTCATAGTGTCAGAAATAATTTGTGATTAATTAAATACATGAGTAGCATTTCCTGTGAACAAGAAACAACTTCATCTGATCATGGAGTTATGCCCCATGTGGTGTTTCCTTTACCAGGGGGCAGCACTGGGCAGTATGGTTGGGTTCCTGACATATGGAAACAAGAAGTTTGCGAGTCTGGACACGAAGATGCGTGGATTGATACCTCCTCTGTACAAAGCCATGAAGGATTTGACGCCATTTATAGACGCAGATGCAGCTGCTTTTAGTGAATACATGGTAAGGACATACATGGTAATTGTCAAAGCTTCTGTGATTTGAAAGCTGTCAAACATTGTCATTTAACTAATGTCATCAGTAGTAAGTGTAACGCTAGCATCATTACATTTAGTACTTGGCATAGAGGAACAGGGCCCTGAATTAGTGTCTAGAGATTAGAGTTCAAATCCTGTTCTCACCAATAAATAAAATCTACAAAAAGTGTAATAAAGTACTGATAAGTGACTTGAATGTGAGTTTTTGCTTTAGAAGATTCAAGGTCAGTGCAGTAACGACATTTCCCAGCATATTCTCCACTGATACATGGTTATTTTTTTCCGTAGCTTGCTCTTAAAATGCCCCAGAAAACAGAAGCAGAAAGAGAAGTGTGAGTATTCTCAGCTATTTATTTATTTATTTATTTATTTATTTTTTTGATCAGTGTTTTACGCCGTACTCAAGAATATTTCATTTATACGACGATGGCCAGCATTATGTTGGGAGGAAACCGGACAGAACCCTGGGGAAACCCACAACCATCCACAGGTTGCTGACAGACCTTCCACCTACCAGTTATTTTTTTTAGTGCGCAAGACTGCATTAAAGTATTGTTTAGTTAATATGACATTGATCTGTCTTATGGGGGTTGGAAGTGCATGGAGTACACTATTGACATGTACATTGTACCTGATGACCCCCTGTCTGAAAGCAGCTCGGACCTCCAGTACGCAGGTTTCGAGATACAAACTTACAGCAAGAGAGTGATGTCCATTTGTAACATGATGTTGTTAGAGTCAGTCTACCAGTGTGAATCGTATGTAAAATATAGAAAACTGAATGAACAGGATTGGATTA
Source organism: Liolophura sinensis (assembly GCF_032854445.1). Taxonomy (NCBI): domain Eukaryota; kingdom Metazoa; phylum Mollusca; class Polyplacophora; order Chitonida; family Chitonidae; genus Liolophura; species Liolophura sinensis. The sequence goes on along the minus strand of NC_088305.1, from coordinate 29,925,077 downwards.
TTCTTGTGAATTGTGTTCTTGGGTGGGTTTGGATGTCAGCGTATCGCTGTCATTTCATGGTGAGTGTTGTGTTTCGCTCTGCTACCATGAAAAAAGTCAACAACACATCCAGTACGGGTACATGTAATCCTTGTATTCACCACAAAAGACTTCCTTTACAAGACACTACAAAACACATGTGGCCACCACCATACACACATAAAAACTGCTGGTCATCCTCTCCCTCTCCCATGCTCCTCTCTTCCCCTGAGCCCTCTACTGGCCAGCTTCCCACACTCAGGGTTATGGCCCTTTGGACTAACCACACATGCATACCCCTCTATTACAAGTGAGAGCAAGAGATAGGATTGACAAGGTAGAGGTGTGTACAGACATAAATGAAGCTCTGCTGGTTGTACTGTTGTTGTTGATTGCCCCCGTGTTTTTATCATCTCCAGACGTGATCAGGCTATGCAGCAGGGTCTGCAAACTGCTGTCCAGGTTCCCCTGACTGTAGCTCGTATAGCTAACTCCCTGTGGCCCACTCTGAAGGAACTGGCTGAAGTTGGCAATATCAACTGTAGATCAGACTTACAGGTAAGATGGTCTCGGGTAGACATCAGCTATAGGTCACACTTACAGGTAAGACAGTATCAGGTGGGCAATATCAACTCTAAGTCAGACTTACAGGTAAGATGGTCTCAGGTAGACATCAGCTGTATGTCAGACTTACAGGTAAGATAGTCTCAGGTGGGAAACATCAACTGTAGGTCAGACTAACAGGTAAGATAGTCTCGGTTGGGCAACATCAGCTGTATGTCAGACTTACGGGTAGGATGGTCTAAGATATTTTAAAGGACACAATAAAATATACACAAAACTTTACATGTACATTCCTGACAAAAATGCCCAAGATATTGATGAGATGCCTTTTTTTTTTAGACATATACATGTGTGGTACATTTTGCATAGTTACAGGATATTCTGTGTGAATTTTGTACAGGATGATGGGAATATCCTTGCATGAGTCTGGGTGATGTGTGATTGCTGACTTTTTAATTCTCATTGTTCCTTTTCTCCACAGGTGGGAGCCCGTAGCCTGGAAACGGGAGTGTGGGGAACTTTTCATAATGTGATAACAAACTTAAGTGATATCAAAGACGAAAGCTACAAAAATAAGGTGAGCAAAGACAAAACTAAAGATAAAAATATTAACATCAAAAAGTAGTTTTGGTATGCTGAAGTTTGGCCCAAACATTTTAGAAATTTCCTTGAATAGTGTGTTAAAACTTCTTGTTTTCACCTGGCTCTGGAAAAAATTACCTTCCCATGATAGGTGCATGACAGCCTTTTATGTGAACATCATTATTATTATTATTATTATAAGTAAATTACCTTAATTATTTCATTATGTTTTTATTTCAGGTGCGTGAAGAGATTGACCAGGCTGTGAAAACAGCCCAGCAAGGTTCTGCAGACGTGCTCAAAATCCTTGACCAGAGGAAAGACTAGAGTTGTCTCCCCTGGTGAAAGAGACATAGTGTCCCTGTCTGCCAGTGTTGGAACATTGTTATGCTGGCCCATAAAAGGAGTTTTAACTCTGTAAAAGTGATGGCCAATCCTGTATGAATGTGAATATAGTAAAGGGATATTTTTATGTGATTTTTATGGTAAATGAGATAGACTGGCACTTGCTGCCATAAGAAATGTTTGTCTGAAGCATTAAGGCATTTGACTGCAAGAGCTGTGCAGAGCATTTTATGATTATTTGGGTATCCATAGTTTTCAGAACTGTCATTGTCTGTATTTTCCAGTGCTGGTGAGTTTTTGCACTTTTTTGGAGGGCAAAAAACTTGAACATGTTCTAGGTTAAATTTTCCCAAGACAATAGGAGAAATGAGAAGGGTTTTCGGAAAATTGACATATATAAATAGAGATTGGAGCTTTAGTAGTAAGTTGTACACTCTTGAATGAAAGTTTGTTGATTTTGTATTTTCCATGACTTTACCAGTTCCATATGATTCCACATTTAATGTTGCGAATGTAGGAAAGGAGCAGAGTGTTGTGTATACACAGCTAAATTTAGGAGTCCCTCCAGTGCCCATTTGATCTTATTGTTGCCACGTAATCATATTTCTGCTACATCATCTTTCTGCCTCATGATCTTATTTCTGCCACCTGCCCTTTGGGTTGCCACCTGATTTTATGGCTGCCATCTGATCTTATGGTTGCGACCTTATCTCACGGCTGCCACGTGATCCGCAGACTGCCACCTGATCTCAGGTGCTGCTTGATTTCAGGACAGCCACATGATCTTATGGCTGCTTCTTGATCTCGGGGTTGACATGTGATCTTATTTCTGCCACCTGATCTCAAGGCTGCCTCATGAATTTATGGCTGATACCTGTTTTATGGCTGCCTCATGAATTTATGGCTGATACCTGTTTTATGGCTGCCTCATGAATTTATGGCTGATACCTGGTTTTATGGTTACCGCATCATGTTTTATCCCGTGGTATTTTCTTGCTCCAATTACATGTAGTTTTAAAATTGCCACAGGGGTATTTTACCAGGTCCTGTTTTTCACAGTAAATGATAAAATGTTTTTGAACACTGACATGGCTTAGCTTTCATCACAGTGTTGTGAATGTACACAATATAAGGCACTGCAAAAAGACCTGGTAAAGCAATAGGTATGAATTGAAGTTAATCAGAGGCAGTAGGGAACTGCAATTTTTTGAACGAATCTTGCAGTTTTAACGCACTTGAGTGCATTTCAGCTGTGTTGTTGAGAGTAGCTTGTAGACTGTTATGTGCAACAGAGTGAGGTAAAAAAGAAATGAAAGGAAACTCTGGTATATCTGCCTAAAGGTCTTACCTAGGTCACATTTATATAGCTAATACTGTGATGACATAATATCAGACTATGGTAAGAAGGAGCTTTTTGTGATATCAGATGTGAACATTCTATCCACCCTAAAATGGTAAATGTGTATTTTGTATTTTTGATAATATGAAGCTTGATGTATTTTCCTGTGAAGACAGAGATGACGGACCAACATGAACGTGATTGTAAAGTGTACGAATTTATGTAGCAAAAATTTTCTCACTTGTACACAGCTTTGTAGATTTAGTTGTGATCTGAAAACCATTTTTGTTACATATATACATGTATAATTATTGTATTAGCTGAACTGGAATAAAGTCTATTTATATAAGAACTTGTTAGCTGAATAATGTCTGAAAAAATTTACCATAAATGATAAATCATCAGTTTTCAAGTGATTTTCAATCTTAGCTTGAATAGTGGGATAAATCTCAGTGGCTCATAGCTTCATTTAACATTGATGCTGCAGAGTATTGGCTGACTCATGCAGTATATGTAGTTACAGTGTTGCAGTAATTCTTGTTTGCCTCATGCAGTATACGTAGTTACAGTAGGTCTTGTTTGCCTCATGCTGTATACGTAGTTGCAGTGTTGCAGTAGGTCTTGTTTGCCTCGTGCAGTATACGTAGTTACAGTAGGTCTTGTTTGCCTCATGCTGTATATGTAGTTACAGTGTTGCAGTAGGTCTTGTTTGCCTCATGCAGTATATGTAGTTACAGTAGGTCTTGTTTGCCTCATGCAGTATACGTAGTTACAGTAGGTCTTGTTTGCCTCATGCAGTATACATAGTTACAGTAGGTCTTGTTTGCCTCATGCTGTATACGTAGTTACAGTGTTGCAGTAGGTCTTGTTTGCCTCATGCAGTATACGTAGTTACAGTAGGTCTTGTTTGCCTCATGCTGTATACGTAGTTATAGTGTTGTAATAGGTTTGTTTAGCCTATAGACATTTTCATTAAAAGCAACACTTAGATTATATAGGTACATATGTAGATTGCCTCATGTTATGGCTTTTTACAATTACTTTCATTGATGTTTCTCGTCTAAAACTATTACTAAACTGGTGAAGAAAAGTGCCACTCTAGTGTGTCTATGGTGTGCCTGTGGTACACCTGTGGTTTGCCTCTAGTGTGTCTGTGGTGTGTCTGTGATACACCGTTGGTTTGCCTGTAATGCACCTGTGGTTTGCCTCTGGTGTGTCTGTGATGAAACCCGTGGTGTGCCTCTAGTGCGCATGTGGTGTGTCTGTGATGCACCTGTGGTTTGCCGCTGGTGTGTCTGTGATGAAACCTGTGGTGTGCCTCTAGTGTGTGTGTGGTGTGTCTGTGATGCACCTGTGGTTTGCCTCAGTTGTGTCTGTGATGAAACCCGTGGTGTGCCTCTAGTGCGCGTGTGGTGTGTCTGTAATGCACCTGTGGTTTGCCGCTGGTGTGTCTGTGATGAAACCCGTGGTGTTCCTCTAGTGCGCATGTGGTGTGTCTGTGATGCACCTGTGGTTTGCCTCTGGTGTGTCTGTGATGAAACCCGTGGTGTGCCTCTAGTGCACGTGTGGTGTGTCTGTAATGCACCTGTGGTTTGCCGCTGGTGTGTCTGTGATGAAACCCGTGGTGTGCCTCTAGTGCGCATGTGGTGTGTCTGTGATGCACCTGTGGTTTGCCTCTGGTGTGTCTGTGATGAAACCCGTGGTGTGCCTCTAGTGCGCATGTGGTGTGTCTGTGATGCACCTGTGGTTTGCCTCTGGTGTGTCTGTGATGAAACCCGTGGTGTGCCTCTAGTGTGTGTGTGGTGCGTCTGTGATGCACCTGTGGTTTGCCTCAGGTGTGTCTGTGATGAAACCCGTGGTGTGCCTCTAGTGCGCGTGCAGTGTGCTTGTGATGCACCTGTGGTTTGCCTCTGGTGTGTCTGTGATGAAACCCGTGGTGTGCCTCTAGTGCACGTGCAGTGTGCCTGTAATGCACCTTTTTTTGCCGCTGGTGTGTCTGTGATGAAACCCGTGGTGTTCCTCTAGTGCGCATGTGGTGTGTCTGTGATGCACTTGTGCTGTGCCTCTGATATATCTACATTGTACTTCGGGTGTGCCTGTGGTGTATCTATAATGCGCCTGCAGTGTGTCGGTAATATAATGCGAACACGAGTAATAGTCTAGTTTGCTGGTCACCATCTTACCAGGCCACAGAAATAACTCTACCCTTACCTATGAAAGCTAGGTGAATAGTTATAGTATATGCAAGAAGTGTGCTGGCTAGTGATGAACTGATGTTAATTGTGCTAGTGATGTGTTGATTTCTTTCATTTCGGTTTAAAAATCCAATCATCATGATTCTTCCATCATATTCAGTTGTTTATGTTACATATAAAGGGGTTCACAAAATATTGTGCGCTCAACTCTCAGTGTAAAACTGCTTTCTTGTTTTTCTGCCAATTTATGCCATTTTCCCCAGGACATTTTTTGCCTCATAATACAGTATTGAAAAATTCATAATTTGTATATTTTCCTATCTGTTCATTTTAATGTACCTGTAATTATGAAATAGGTGTGAAAATAAATATATGTACACTGCAATCAAGACCACTTAGTGAGAGGATGGTAATATTGTTTACATTACCCATATTTTGGCCATTATCCTGTTGAGATGTTTATTATATGAAAATAGAACAGGTTTGTTTTGACTTGGACATATTAATATTTGTCACCACTCATGTTTGTAGAGTACCTCAGTTTAGTATTATTATTATAATGGGGGACATTGGTTGAAATATTCTCTTTTTTTTTTTTAGTTTACGATTATTAGTAATTATTATTACCTGCACAAGTCAAGGAAGCTTTAAAGAACATTTTTTTGTTCGATGCACCATATTTCTAGTCATAGATCTCATTTTTGTATGGAAGTTGGTTTCTTCTCAGCAGATGCTTTGCAGGGTTGAGTTTTGCCATTTAGCTGAAATTCTTGCACCTCCTTCCGATACTGTAAGTTGTAATGCCTACACAGAAAGTTATAAAGCCATCACTGTAAATTAAAGTGCCATTTCTGTAAGTTATAATGTAACTTATAAAGCTATAATATAAATTATAAAGCTGTCACTGTAATTCAAAACACCATCACTCTAAGATATAACGCATGCACTATATATTAAAGTTATAGCAACTCTTAGTTATATCACCATTAGTGTAAGTTATAATGCTACGTGGAATGGTTTGTCAGCAACCAACAGATGGTTGTTGGTTTCCTCCCACGCTCTGCCTGGTTTCCTCCCACCATAATGCTGGCCGAGGTCATATAAGTGAAATATTCTTGAGCCCGTCAATTAAAAAATAAATAAGTTGTAATGCTGAAACTGTATGCTATAAAGACTCTACTGTATGCTATAAAGACTCTACTGTATGCTATAACGACTCTACTGTATGCTATAACGACTCTACTGTATGCTATAAAGACTCTACTGTATGCTATAACGACTCTACTGTATGCTATAACGACTCTACTGCAAGTTGCATTGCAGCATGTGTAAGGAATCTGTCAAACAGTAATTTTTCAGCATACCAATGACTGACAGTTGTGTCACAAACAGATGGATCAGGTTTGAACATTGCCATAAATTAAACTTATGGGGTTGTAAAAAATGTCATAAGTTATTACATTATTTATAGGTTGACCATTCATCTTTGGTGTTAGTTGTACATGTATATGAACTTTGGGACCATGCCTAACTTTAAGGAATTTTAGCAATATGTCGAAAGTTTTCCATTTTAAAGTATTTGTAGCTATTTGGAGATTACATGACTGTTTTTTATTACACATCCTTTTTCATGTTTTCTGTGTTACATTTAACATAATTAAGCCTTGATTGACAATGCTTCATTTTATCAGTATGATTTTTACCCTTTTACCATATGTATTATAATATTGCTTTCATTACGCTGGTGTTTTTGTTTTTTTGTTTTTTCTAAAATATTAATATAGAAATTGTGTTCATTTTTGTTTAGGATTTTGGGTTCTTTGTCCTAAAAGGCCTTTTACCCAGTACACTCTCTATTGTAGAGAATGACACTGTAGGATGTGCACCAAGTGGTTGATATTGTCGGTGTCTGTATACAATGGAAATCCATGGAAGCTTGCTGTGTGCAAGACATGGAAGTCAGTAGGGTGCTTAAGTCTTGACGCAGATAAAGTGATGGGTACATTCAGCTGGTAAGGCCTCTGTACGTCTGGGTTCCGTGAGTATGTTAGTGCCTATGGAGTTTGTGGGGTCCATGAGTATGTTGGTGCCCATGGAGTTTGTGGGGTCCATGAGTATGTTGGTGCCCATGGAGTTTGTAGGGTCCATGAGTATGTTGGTGCCCATGGAGTTTCTAGGGGTCCATATGTTTGTTGGTGCCCATGGAGTTCCTGGGATCCTTGAGTAGGTTAGTGCCCATGGAGTTCCTGGGACCCATGAGTATGTTAGTGCCCATGGAGTTCCTGGGATCCATGAGTATGTTAGTGCCCATGGAGTTCCTGGGATCCATGAGTTTGTTGGTGCCCATGGAGTTCCTGTGATCCATGAGTATGTTAGTGCCCATGGAGTTCCTGGGATCCATGAGTATTTTGGTGCCCATGGAGTTCTTGGGGTCCATGAGTTGGTTAGTGCCCATGAAGTTCCTGGGATCCATGAGTATGTTGGTGCCCATGGAGTTCTTGGGGTCCATGAGTTGGTTAGTGCCCCTGGAGTTCCTGGGATCCATTAGAATGTTAGTGCCCATGGAGTTCCATGGGTCCATGGAAGTGTGTGGTGTCAATACATTGAAGACCTTCGTAGGGATTCCCGGGGTATGGAGAGTGGCAGGTCCATGGGAGCATGTGGGAATGGTGAGTTCTGTTGGGCACATGGGGTTTCTGGAGTTGTTAACATTTGTGAGCGTTCGTGAAAATTTGTTGCCATCAGTGGATCTGTGTGTTGTCCATAAGGTTTGAAGGCTCCATGGGAATTCCTCGGACCCCCTGAAGTACATGTATCCCTGCATGTGTGGCCACCATGGAAGGTTGCGAAATCTTCAGAAACCAGAAAGCGCTTATTATATTTCCTGTATACTTTAGTGTTCAGCCTTCACTATCTTAGCTACACTATCCACATATATTAATGATGTGCGGGCATGTAGTATGTGAAATGAGAAATATACAAATCGAGTTGTTCATGTGTGGATGTCTTTTTTAATGGATTCAATTTGGTCGCTAATTGCCTTATTTTTTGTGATTTGGGTAGCCATAATTTCTTAAAATACCAAATCTGAGTGTGCTTTTAAACTGTGAGTAGATGTGCATGTAGCTGCTTTGTGATCTAAAATGTTTTTTTTTTAATATGACTGTGGAACGTACTCTTGTTCCCAGTGAATAATAAAATCTGTTTTATCTGAGCTATGAGTGTTTGTCTTCGTTGTCTTAGACGTGGGATTATTGTCCTACGCCATTGAACTGGTGGATGCTCTCTAGGTGGATGTGTGACCTGTTGGATCTGTCCATCCGTAAGACGAAGAGAGCAAGATACCTTGTTCACAATCGAGTCGTTCCTAAGACTTGAACATTAGTAAACTTTGCAGCAACCTCCGGATGGTTGTGTGTTTCCCCCTTGGCTCTGCCTGATTTCATCCCACCTTCATGCTGGCCGCTGTTGTATAGGTGAAATGTTCTTGAGTATGGCGTAAAACACCTTGAAAAATTGTCAAGTACGACGTTAAACCCCAAGTACTCATTCACTCACCAGTCAAACAAACAAAGAATCCTCACCCGAATCGCCTCTCGGATCAAATTGCCCTACCACCAAATTTTAGTCTGTTAAGCGCAGTAAAACTAAATGATATTAGTCTATTGTAAATTTAATAACTGACAAACACCAGTTATTAGTAGCTACCTTTCATATCATCATCATTTTTTCTAGGCCAGACGCTTGACCCCAGTGATATGTATGTAAAACTGAGGAGGTAATAAAGGTTCAGGTACAAAACATATATTTTTTGTATTGTTTGCTTTTGTCGGAAATCACATTCTCTCCAGAGTGCTGTATAGACCAGAACTAGGCAGAGGCGCTAGTATATCTTTGTCACAAAGTATTCATGTTTATACCAGAATTAGGCAGAGGCACTAGTATATGTTTGTCACAAAGTATTCATGTTTATACCAGAACTAGGCAGAGGCACTAGTATATCTTTGTCACAAAGTATTCATGTATATACCAGATCTAGGCAGAGGCACTTGAATACGTTTGTGATAAAGTATTCATGTATATACCAGACCTAGACAGAGGCACTAGTATATGTTTGTCATAAAGTATTCATGTATATACGAGACCTAGACAGAGGCACTAGTATATCTTTGTCACAAAGTATTCATGTATATACCAGATCTAGGCAGAGGCACTTGAATACGTTTGTGATAAAGTATTCATGTATATACCAGACCTAGACAGAGGCACTAGTATATGTTTGTCATAAAGTATTCATGTATATACGAGACCTAGACAGAGGCACTAGTATATCTTTGTCACAAAGTATTCATGTATATACCATAACTACACAGAGGCACTAGTATATGTTTGTGATAAAGTATTCATGTATATACCAGACCTAGACAGAGGCACTAGTATATCTTTGTCACAAAGTATTCATGTATATACGAGACCTAGACAGAGGCACTAGTATATGTTTGTCACAAAGTATTCATGTATATACCATAACTAGGCAGAGGCACTAGTATATCTTTGTCACAAAGTATTCATGTATATACCAGACCTAGGCAGAGGCACTAGTATATCTTTGTCACAAAGTATTCATGTTTATACCAGAACTAGGCAGAGGCACTAGTATATCTTTGTCACAAAGTATTCATGTTTATACTAGAACTAGGCAGAGGCACTAGTATATCTTTGTCACAAAGTATTCATGTTTATACCAGAACTACGCAGAGGCACTAGTATATCTTTGTCACAAAGTATTCATGTTTATACCAGAACTAGGCAGAGGCACTAGTATATCTTTGTCACAAAGTATTCATGTTTATACCAGATCTAGACAGAGGCACTTGAATACGTTTGTGATAAAATATTCATGTATATACCAGACCTAGACAGAGGCACTAGTATATGTTTGTCACAAAGTATTCATGTATATACCAGACCAAGACAGAGGCACTAGTATATGTTTGTCACAAAGTATTCATGCATATACCATAACTAGACAGAGGCACTAGTATATGTTTGTGATAAAGTATTCATGTATATACCAGACCTAGACAGAGGCACTAGTATATCTTTGTCACAAAGTATTCATGTATATAGCAGACCTAGACAGAGGCACTAGTATATCTTTGTCACAAAGTATTCATGTATATACCATAACTAGACAGAGGCATTAGTATATCTTTGTCACAAAGTATTCATGTATATACCAGACCTAGGCAGAGGCACTAGTATATCTTTGTCACAAAGTATTCAAGCATATACCAGAACTAGGCAGAGGCACTAGTATATATTTGTCACAAAGTATTCAAGCATATACCAGAACTAGGCAGAGGCACTAGTATATATTTGTCACAAAGTATTCATGCATATACCAGAACTAGGCAGAGGCACTAGTTTATGTTTGTGACACAGTATTCATGCATATGCCGGAACTAGACAGAGACACTAGTATTGTCACAAAGTATTCATGTATCTATAATATCTTGCATTTATCAAGCGAAATAAGTGAAGTCAATGACAAGTAAATAAGCTACATGTAGGTAGACAAACGACGTGATTTCTGAAGAAAAAAGTTGTAGGCCCCCTTGTGAAATTGGATTCTTTAAGTTTGCTTAAACGTCCACTGGTTTTGTGAATACATCGTGACATTTTGTCACAGTACTACATGATTTATTTAATACTCAAGAATATTTCACTTATACACTTATTTCACTTGTTATGCTGGGAGGAAACCGGACAGAGCCCGGAGTAAACCCACGGCCATCCACAGGTTGCTGGCAGACCTTCCCACGCACCAGTACTATATGTGTACGGTTTCCAAGAAACTTAAAGTAAAAGAAAGCTTAAATATGAAGTAAGGTTCATCATACAGACCACTTAAAACTATACACAAATATGCTTTCATTTATTTTGGGGATTGTTGTGAAGAGAGCTAAAGCCGTTTAGATCTTTGAATTCTAAAGTGGGCTTTATGGACCATACTATCAGAGTTTGCCGACTCACAAGAAGTTTTTCCAACTTTAACCACGACACTGAATGTTGTAATAACTCTTTTAACCCATGAGTAAAAGATTACTGAAATAATGTTCCCAAAACTTCTTTCCTTCTGGTGATCATCAGGAAAAAAGTTGATGTAACGTTAGAGTTCCTAAATACCTTCATTATGGCTCATAAAGCCCGCCATGGTATTCAAATATTTGAGTGCCATTTAACACTTATAAAAAAATCTAAAAAAAAAAAATAAAAGGTATGTTTTAAGCATTATTTTCAATGGTCTGTATGATAAACCTTACATATTTTAACTTTTTTCTACTTTAACTTAGATACACATTTGTGTATCATAAAAACATTTGGCGCCGTTAGTCAATTACTCTTCCCATCTTCCTAATTGTTAATTACTACGTTAAACCCCAAGCACTCACTCACTCCAATCTTCCTGCAAGTGAATAATCCTTCCTATCATAGAAAACCTTAATTCATCATTCACAGTACTGAATAAATCTTTGTACAACAGAACAACTGCCTCACCATTTACTTCAGCTTTCTATGGCAGAAATACCTTCTCACCCACCATTCAGTGAGAACTACTTTCTCTATTCATGCATGGAAACACCTTCCCGCATGGAGGTCAGTGTATAATTTTCTTATCATGGAAAAACCCTCCCGCCATTTAACCATTCATATACACACCCTGCCAGCTATGTGTAAGTTCTTTCTACAAGCAACAACCTTCTCACAGCTGAAAAACTGTAGGCAACTTATTGGAGGGCACTACCGGCCCCAGGACCACGAAGCTATCTTAGATTTAAGGCAGACTTGGTTTTAATTTCAAAAGAGCTAACAGAGCAAAACTTTAGACGATTTAATATTATTTCAATATTAAGAGTTGTCTTCGATTTTCCTGAGGAAATTCAAAATTATTTACTTTTTTATTTATTTGATTGGTACTTTACGCCGTGCTCAAGAATACTTCACTTTATACGACGTCGTCAAGCATTATGGTGGGAGGAAACGGGGTAGAGCCAGGGAGAAACCCACGACCATCCTCAGACTGCTTGTTCACCTTCCCACGTGCTGCTGAAGAGGAAGTCAGAATTAGCAGGATTTGAATTCACAGCGACCACATTGGTGAGAGATTCATGGATCATTTCGCCGCGCAGGCGTGCTAGACCCCTCGACCGCAGAGGCCCCTCAGTTCAAAATTAGCGTGTAAGTTAAATATTTAGACTAGCTCTTACCTGAGGAATTCATATTATTTCAATACAAAGAGTTATCTTAAACTTTCTTGACAAAATTGAAAATTAGCGTTTAAGTTCAATTCTTAGTTTAAGATTAAGAGCACAAGGCTTAAGACTCAGTTGAGACTAATTCTGACCTAGTTCTGGAGGAAAAACCTCCAAAGCTTCTAAAAGCACACAATTTACAAGACTTTCTCAAGGAAATAAAATTGTTTTCATTCAGACCGGCCCCGCTAGCACAGTTGGTAGAGCGTCCGCTTCGGGAAGATCCCGGGTCAATCCTGGGTCTGGTCACACCTAAGACCTTAAAAAAGAAAGTTCCTCGCTTGTCGTTCAGCATGAAGGGCACAGTGCAACTATTGGTCCACATCAGCCATATGACTGAAAAATTGTAAAGTACGACCTTAAACCCCAAGCACTCACTCACTGTTTTCATTCAATGTCATGACCTTAAACTACATGACCTATTTCTTCTCATGCGCATAATTTGTTTAAAACGCTGCGCATTATACTAGCACCTAGTACTCTGTAACAAAGAGTGTTTGTAGTGATATTTTTAATTTAGAAAAAAAAGAAACAATCAGTATCTTCTTTGTACGCATTAACACCCAATTTTCAGGTCAACAACCTCTGAAAGGTAATGTATATCCAAACAAAAAGGTAATTATAAATGCTGAATTAGTTACATAGCCCAGTGTAAGAACACGTTGTACCATACACATCTATTGTTTCGCAACATGACTGAAAACCCATTAGTGCCGATTTTTCCCCATTTTTTTAGCTTTGTGTAAGAAATATACGCATCACTACAGAAAAACGCATGATTAGAGAATGGTAGTCATGTTAGAAATGCATGCATCAATACTGAAAAGCGCATGACTAGAGTGTGGTTGTCATGTTAGAAATACACGCATCAACACAGAAAAACGCATGACTAGAGAATGGTAGTCATATTAGACATGCACGCATCAATACAAAGAAAAAAACACACCACTAAAATATGTTAGTCATAGGTATACCGGTGGGATGTTTTCATTTCCCCACCTTTGGCGCAGAATTCAGTAGTGGTGAAAAGGAGTCAGAGGTAGTGAGAAGGAGTCAGTGGTTGTGAGGCGAAGTCAGTAGCGGTGAGAAGGAGTCGGTGGTGGTGAGAAGGAGTCGGTGGTGGTGAGAAGGAGTCGGTGGTGAGAAGGAGTCTATGGTGGTGCGAAGGGGTCGGTGGTGGTGAGAAGGCGTCGGTGGTAGCCAGACGAAGTCGATAGTGGTGAAAAAAGGGCTTCAGGCGTAGTGAGAAGGAGTCAGTGGTGGTGAAAAAGAGTCAGGGGTGGTGAGAAGAAGTCAGAGGTGGTGCGAAGAATTCAGTGGTGATGAGAAGAATTCAGTGGCGGTGAGAAGGAGTCGGTAGTGAGAAGAAGTCGGTGATGGTGAGAAGGAGTCGGTGATGGTGAGAAGAAGGTTGTCAGTGGTAGTGGGAAGAAGGAGTCAGTGATGGTGAGGAGAAGGAGTCAGTGTTGATGAGTACATGGAGTCAGGAGTGGTGAAAAGATTTCAGTGGAAATGAGAAGAAGGTTTCAGGGGTGGTGATCTGAAGGTTTGGGTGGTGGTGGGAAGAAGGTTTCAGGGGTGGTGAGAAAAGGGTTTCAATCGTGGTGAGAAGTTTTCAGGGGTGGTGAGAAGGAGTCAGGGGTGTTGAGAAAAAGGCTTTTGTGGGGGGGGGGGGCGAGTGTCAGTGGTGATCACCACTCCTGACTCCTTCTGCTCACTCCCACTGACCCCATCTTCTCTTCAGCCCTGACTCCTGTTTTATCTAAAACATTTGATCAGGCTGATCGTTATCTGTTAAAATTTGATCAGGTTGATCGTCAATCTCATTTTATCTGTACACATTTGATGAGGCCGATCATCTCAGTGGTCACAACAAATTTTATCTGTTAATATGCAATAAAAAGTAGTGTCAACGTCTAAATGGTCGCGCTAACTGCATTTTACTCAGCCTTGATTGTATTAGAAACATTTGGTCGGACGAACCATCTTAAAGCATGCGTCGCCCATCCAGTCTTTCACACCAGAAGACGGGTTATTTAACCCACATATAGCTAGGGTTACACAGTCGTCAGCCATGCGTTGTGGTGTGTACGTGCTAAGAGACCGGGTATTGGTTGTCGAAAAGTCGTGCCCCCGGGGTTAATGGCTTATCACGCTCTCACTACGTGCACTAGACCAAGGGTAATATTTCCACGTCTACTGCGCATCGAGCGTGGCACTTCAGCGCCTTTAAAAGAAGCGGTCTGATCTAGTATCGAGTACGCTCACTGCGGCGCTGTCCACGGGAGATCCTGCAGTTTACTGTGACACAGAGACAATCCAGATATCTCACGTAAGACTGATTATCACTATTATCTGTATGCAAATTTTTTAAGATGCAAATTAATTATTGGTGGTTTGCTATTTTTCCAACGAACAAAAAATATTCAGGTTTTATTCACGGTATGTGCCGTCCCAAGAGAAGGGAGTCAGACTAATTAAGCCGTTTATCCAGTTATCACTATTATCAGTATGCAAATTTTTCAAAAGCAAATTAAATATTGGCGGATTGCTCTTTTGCCATTGAACAAAAAAAAATCCAGTTTTTGTTCATGGTCAGTGGCTGTAGTGGCGGCATGTTCCATGCCCAGGGCTAGGGGAGGTAGACCAAGCGATCCACAAGGGCAGTCCAAGCACGTTGTAACACGCCCCATGGACACACAGTAGGCTGTGTGGACATGCATTGTTGTTGCTCCTACCGGGGCTTCCTCTCCTTAGCATAATGCCGGCCGCCGTCGTGTAAGTGAAATTTTCCTGAGTACGGCGTAAAACTCCAATCAAACACGGTGAGAAACACCAATAAGTGAATAGCTAATTCACGAGCAACGATACGGTCTGCCGTGAGCCCGTTTATTAAGCACTTAATATTTGAACACGAGTTAACTTAAAGTAGATCTAATATTACGTATGGACAACTCGTCAGGATATGATGACATTCTAAAATAGAGATGTACCTACTGCCTCCGCCAAGATTACGTTTCTAATATACTTGGTAGCCATACTTTTCACAACAGCGACGTCGAAAGCGAAGCTCGTGCATTACGTCACCTGATCTGACATGATTACTTTCGCCTTATGTGGACACAGACCCCCATTACAACTTCCGTTTTTCGGGAGGGAATTTAATTCTGTGTATTTTAGGGTGTAAAGTCTTTTCTTGCTGCCAGCCTGCCGTTTTTGGTGTACAGGTGCATGCGAATTTTGGTGGAAATCACTCCGCTGATAGCGCCAATTCATACACGAGCCTTGTCTCGGTACCGTAGGTCACGTAGAATGGCGCGTGATCTCAAAGTCGTAATCATTCATTCACGATTAAAAACCATTGTATGCGGTTATTGATTCGTGAACTGCATAAGTAAAAATATTTAACAACAATGACATGTAACAGTTCATGTAGTGAGCCAGACAGGACGCTGTTGGATAATAATATACATCGAATATGTTTATCCAAAATATATATGCAGAAACACGTAGAAGTACCAATCATAACTGCTCACAATGACTATATGCATACCTACATACGTACGTGCGTCACACTAGCTAACGTATTACTACGCACTGACTGACTTTTTATGCCTGAGTGATTCGGCTTCCATCTGAGCGCGACCTGTAATAGATTCTTTTGGAAGACAACTGACTAGCCTTTGACTGAAGGGTCGCGTGTTGCAATCCACCACCCGTTGAATTTGCCGTGAGTTTTGTCATGTCTTGAGGCTTGCAGGTTCTTGCAAAGATCTGTAAATAACCATCATTACTATCTCTTTATGACAAACCATTCTAAAATATTAATCTAATGCCGTGTCGAAAGTCACGTACCTGTTTTCCTGATGGCCACAGACTCCCATTAATTTTCCATAAGCGACAATGTTAACGTTTATTGCTGTAGCTCAGACCCAAACATTCCGTGACCATTAAGCTTTGGTGCATACCTGACCCAGTCTGTGAGAAAGAAACCATTAAAATCTTGGTTGACTGTCAAAATCTGGACCTTTCTATGCCGGCAGTTAGGAGGTGTGCCTAGCAACGCCAAGGGGACGTCACTCGCAGCCTCATCAACACCTATCTCCTTGTGTCGTCTCGCCTAAAATTTCTAACTTTCATCAGTAAAACTCAAACCTGCCCAAAACTTATACAATTTCCATCATTTTGATACCAAGCATGCACCTGTACACCAAAAACGGCAGGTTGGCAGCAAAAAAAGACTTTACACCCCAAAATACACAGAATTACATTCGTCCCTCCCTGTCCTGATACCATAGGTGGCGGAATCGGGGGAGCTAAGGGTGTTGAACTCCCGAAGGCTAGAGGTCTCTGCACTAGAGAAGCATCGGATACGCAGATGTCCTATCCTTTCTTTAGAATTCTTCGACCTGAGAGTAGGTTTTCACCTGATCTGGGGTATCTCATTCGACTGTGACAAGGCTTTATGTTAGACGTGTTGTCTAACACGAATTTGTTCTGCAATAATGTGTGGCGTCATCTGTAGCAAGAATGAGGTTTCCTGTGACTGTAATGAGATGTTGTGTCAGACACTTTCTGTAACAGGAATGGGGTTTCCTGTGACTGTAATGAGATGTTGTGTCAGACACTTTCTTTAACAGGTATGGGGTTTCATGTGACTGTAATGAGATGGTGTGTCAGTCACTTTCTTTAACAGGAATGGGGTTTCCTGTTACAAACAAGGCGTGGTGTCAGGTGTCTCATGTAACAGGAATGCTGTTTCCTGTGACTGTAATGAGGTGTGATGTCAGGTGTTTCTTGTAACAGGAATGGGGTTTACTGTGTAATGACATGTGATGTCAGATTCTCTTGTAGCAGGAAAGATGTCTCATGTAACAGGAATGCTGTTTCCTGTGACCATAATGAGGTGTGATGTCAGACGTCTTATGTAAACAATAATGGGGTTTCCTGTGGCTGTAATGAGGTGTGATACCAGGCGTTCCATGTAACAGGTATGGGGTTTCCTGTGACCATAATGAGGTGTGATGTCAGACATCTTATGTAAACAATAATGGGGTTTCCTGTGGCCGTAATGAGGTGTGATTCCAGGCGTTCCATGTAACAGGTATGGGGTTTCCTGTGACTGTAATGAGGTGTGATGTCAGGTGTCTAACATAACAGGAATAACAGGAATAGGGTTTCCTGTGTAATGATGTGTGATGTCAGATTCTCTCAGGAATGGGGTTTCCTTTGACTTTAATGAGGTGTGATATCAGGTGTCTCATGTAACAGGAAAGGGGTTTCCTGTGACTGTAATGAGGCGTATGAGGATTCTGTGTCCTTAGACTGTAAAGAGGAGTGGTGCCAGTTGTATCATTGACTGAGTGAGTGAGTGAGTGCTTTTGGGGTTAACGTCGCACTTAACAATTTTTCAGTCATATGACGATTAAAGAATCCTTGGTATGCATGCAATGTGCCTGCTTGTTGCAGGACAGATTTCCACCGCTCTTTTATCTAGTGGTGCTTTAATGAGATGACTCACCGAAAGCAAGTAAGCGGCCCCGCCCGAGCCATTATGCTGATACGGGTCAACCAGTAGTTGTACTATCTCCTTCATTCATACTCGGCGTTGAAATATGGAGGTCAAACGCGGTGGCCGAGCTTGCTGGGCCTAAAACTCATGATCTCTGCTGAGAACCGCAGTATGATCAATGTATTTTTTTCCCAATTTGTCTTAATTTTGTTGGGTAGAATAAACTTTATCGTCTTCATTTTAGTGTTGCGTAACCCGATACCGGTCAACTCTGTTTCGTACCTCGTCAAATCCCCATAATGCGCGTTTGACTCGGTACAAAACCAGGTTCAGCGGAATCGGGTTACACAACAAACACCAAGACGAAAGTGTTAGCCCTTGAACTATCGACCTACGGCTGTTGTCTGAGAAACCTCTCGAGCAAACTTGAATTCCATGCAATAGCTCAAGATTACAGTATAAATAATTAAACTAGAGCAGCGACACCTGTGTGATAACTAACAAATCGCCACAGAGATTAGAATCACTGCTGAAATTCAGTCTCTTATCAGTTTACCTTACTTAGGGTTCCATCTGTTCATGTGTACGCTTAAGAAGTGGCAAAGTACACGCCCCACCCCCATGCATAAAGCAGAATTAGACACATAAAAGGCAATTAGTCGCAACGCTGTGTTTACTTCACATTTAATATAATAAACGCATTGAAACAGTGACTTGACTTTGACCAGTTTGGTCTCGTATTCGAATCCTTCTGTTGGAAGCTGTGTTCTGCTTGAACATCCTGAAATGTTTCATGTATTTGGTTTGACCCACCCGTAGTCTTCACTCCAATCGTCTAAATGAAATATTATTAAATACCTAGGTGTCTCCATCCCATTAACGTTACCGCCATCTTAACAGCGAGAAACACCGATAAAAAAGAAAAACGAAAACAAGTGCATATCGCATTAAATATATAGATATCAAAGACTGCAGCATAAAAGGTAAGATCAAAGCAATGGTAGTTGGGAAATGGTCACACGTAGTCGTTGAAATACGGCCTCTTTGTCAGTTTAATTATGGTTGGGTTTCCACACCCCAAAGAACCAAGTCAAACGGAATTAGGCAAAAAAATGTATTGATTGCAAACATTAGACGTCTTGTGGTTATATTTAAATACTGAGTAAACTTACCCGTCCAATCAAATACATAACGAAACAAATTTACTCTAATCTTCATCCTGGTTTCTTCTCACCATAGTGATGGCCGCCGTGGTATAAGTGAAATATTCTTAAGTACGGCGCAATACATCAGTGAAATAAATAAATAAATCTTTTCTGCAGTTATCAGGATGTGTGGGATTTGGGCCGTTTTTGGGAGTGAGGAGGATGTGTCAGTACAGTGCAATGCCTGTCATAAGATAGGCCACCGCGGTCCGGATTGCTTCCGTATGGAAAGTGTCAATCACTTCATGAACTGCTGTCTGGGCTTCCACCGATTGGCTATCATGGATGACCTGACAGGCATGCAGCCAATGAGAGTCTTCTCTCACCCTCATGTTTGGCTTCTGTACAACGGCGAAATTTACAATTTCAGGCTGGTAAGCCAATTGTTTTTGGATTGGGAGTGATTTAAAAGCCACTAACATCCCCACTAATTGCATGTCATTTGGCTTTTAAGATATATTTAATTCTTTTTTGACTGTTTGACTGGATACATTTTTTGAAAATATTGATCATTTATTTATAGCGTTTTATTTGTCCGAGATTATTCATTAGTCCGTAATGGCAATTTGTTTTGCCACATCAGTATTCCTGGATAAACTAAATATTTTCACCCCACCCCATAATCTTCTATCCCTGTCAGACTCCCTATTCTTGTGAATATGTTAATCTGCTTATCAGCTGCAGAGGCAATTTGGTTTCCGGTACAGCACTGGCTGTGACGGGGAATCCATCATCCATCTTTACTGTCATGGCGGGATCGAATTCGCTGCCCAACACCTGGACGGTGTGTTCGCCTTCATTCTGTTGGATACTGAAAAAAGGAAAGTTTTCATTGGAAGGGACACCTTTGGTATTCGTCCGTGTTTTACTCTCTCAACGGAGTCGGGGTTCTTGGCAATCTGCTCAGAGGCCAAAGGTAAGTCTTACCTTAGTTAGATAGCAATATACCAAAGGGTCCTGCATATGGCGTATACATATCTCGCCTTGTAGCATTTGTCAGATCTTGCGTTAATTGTGATGACTTTAATCTGCGTCACAAGTTGCTAGTTCAAGTTACTAGTTTGTCAAGGATACTCCATCAAACGCCTTCATTCTAAGTTTCTCAAATTTTACAATGAATATAACACTCTCGTTGGCAGGTATGGACAGAGCGTTCAGAATCTCTGGCGATCTGCATTGTGATCAGCCACATAGACGGCGCTGTTATCCCTATGTACATATCTATCAGGTACATGGTATTTAACAACATAGATGGCGCTGGTTGCCCAGTCTAACCGTCTATCTTGTATGTCATGTGTAACATCATAGATGGCACCTCTTGTGAGATAACGGGAAAGAAGTAATCGTCCGTTACGTTTGAATCACAATCTGATCGGTTAGGGCCTGTAACGCTCGTCATATTCAAACTGTATCTAATACCGCTTAACCTGGGGCTAGGGGCCGTAAAGGTAGCCTAGCCATGCTAATTACACCAGCATGATGCCTTTATGAACAGTTGCAATGAAAGCGCGACTGAGATACTTGTTTAACTGTTATTTGACATGGAACTCATTCACGGACTACGAATTTGAACTTTGAAAACATCATTGAAAACTGATGACCGCTTCTCTCTTGTGTGTTACCGGCCTTATTTCTTATTTGTATAATTTCTTACATACCTTTGTCTTCGGGAGTTAGTGTTAAACGTTGTTGTGTAAATGGATCTTGCGATTATCGACTTGGAACGCCCTTTAGGGGCCTACGGACTACGAATGGTATAGGAATGTCGGACTTGACGCTTATATTTACATGAGATACTAATTACAACGCATGTGCCGCTCTCTGCAATCATTGTCCCGACTAGGCAAGCGAGACCTTTAGAGCCTGTGCGACGCACCTAGGCTTGTTAGACTTGATGATGTCCACCACTGATGTCCTCTTGAGAACCTATAATCAGCTTTCAGGTTCATAATTTCTTCAAACATCCGTTGCGTCCGTAAGCATGTTTTACACACGTTTACACAAAAGAGAATAGGCCTACATGCGTATTAAGAATTAATAGAAACAAAGGTTAAGTCAACAGTCTTATTTTTATATTTTCTGACATCATTTCCTAGCTCACCATCGTGAAGCTATTGACCTTGGCGTTGTTCAAAATTACTACACAAAATTTGCTTGTGGTGGTAGATTTAAATCCATTTTTACACTCTAGCAGATGGGAAGAAAAAGACTGCTTTGTGAAAACTTTCTGACAAAGCGTATGCGTGGTAGTTTAGTCCGGGCAACCCGGTTTCTAAACCAGTGAAGAGTGAGTGAGTGGTTGGGGTTTAACATCGTACTTAACAATTTTTCAGTCATTTGACGACGAAGGAGTCCTTAGAGTGTATGAGTGCCTCTTTATGGCATGACGGATTTCCATTGCTCTTTATCTAGTGCTGATCGACTGAAACAATCAAATATATAATCAAGTATATTTTCTACTAGGCTGTATTTATACGGTAGTTTTCCATCAGGCTTCTGAGGGCCTCTGTGGCCGAGGAACTTAGCACGCAAGTGCTGCGCAATCACCCAGCAGCCTCCAACAATGCCGTCGCTGTGAGTTTAGCTCTTGCATGTTGGCTCCCTCCCCGGCCGTATGTGGGAAGATCTGTCAGAAACCTGCGGATGGTTCCTCCGGCGTTCCGTCCAGTTTTCCTCCAACCATAATACTGGCCGTCGTCGTATAAGTGAAATATTCTTGAATTCTTGGCGTAACACCAATCAAATAAGTAAATAAATAAATTATCCGTTTGATATCTGGCTGAAGTAAATCGGATTATCGTAGGTCAGAATAATTTCTATCCTAAGACTTCTTTTACATCAGACTATTTGCTGTCTTTTATTTCTAGCAGTCTGTTTTTATCGGTCTGTTTTTTTTTGTTATCAGGCTTACAGGAATTAGAACTGAAGACAATTTCATCGGGGTACAAGATTTTACCCTTCCCACCAGGTCACGTGGACACCTACCAGCTCCTGGCCAATGGAAAGACAGCGTTTGAAGAGAGGACTCGGTTCCACAAAATTGGTCAAACGCCTCTGTACAAGACAGTCGTCAGTGCTAAAGGTATGTATGAGGTGATGTCGCAGGCGTATTTGAAACCTCAGGCTCTACACACACATTTAGCATTTGCATTATCTTTGGGGATTTGTGTGTATTTTCATCTTTTGTTAAACAGGTGTCGAATGGAGCGAACTTAAGAGCTTCAGAAAATCCTTTTAAGCGCTTCAGGTTATTGTCCAGTTTTTTTGCATATTTAACGATTTCATTTTTTCTGATATTTGGTATCCTTGGAATTTCTGCTTCAAATATTGTTCCATTTTATTAAAAATTTTTGTACTTACTCATTTCATGACCTTTCAGACAAAGCTCCAAAACCGGCTTGTTTTTTCATATTTAGCGCTGAATTTACCCGTATCTTTCGTCTCCTCCCTGCCTTCCATTTTTGACCATTTTGTAATCAGACTCTTGCCAGAAAAACTTTGCCGTCCTTTTCGTATCTGGTCTTGTCATTTGATTCTTTCATTCTTTGTCAGCTACCTAACAACATTTTCCTCTTTTTGCCTCTCTTATCCTTTAGGGGACAAAACGAATTTGGAGAACATAGCAGACTTGCTGGAAGCTGCCGTGCGGAAGAGACTGTTGTCAGAGCGCAGGATCGGATGTCTGCTCTCTGGTATGAATGATGGGGTAACCCTTTTCAATATTCCTTTACAAAACAGGTCATATTTTCATTGAAGACTCTCTTTTTACACTTAAATCATCAATTTCTAGAGGTGGGAAGGTCGTCCAGCAACCTGCGGATGATCGTGGGTTTCCCCCGGACTCTACCCGGTTTCCTCCCACCATAATGCTGGCCGCTGTCGTATAAGCGATATATTCTTGAGTACGGCGTAAAACACCAATCAAGTAAATAAATAAATAAATAAATAAATTTCTAGAATTAAATAACACTCTAAGCATCGTTATTTACTAAAGCTTGCGTTTAAACACTTTCGTATGGATGTTCCCAGTTTTGTGGTATAAACTAAATGATAGCTTGATGATACTAAAAAAAAGCTTAACTAAAATAACTGAAAACTGAACACTCATTTGAATTTGCCTGAGAAACTGAAAATTCCATTTAATATGAAAGACTACAGCATAAGGAGTACAATGACGACAGTGTGACAGTTGGCAAATAGTCACACGTAACCGGTGAAATACGGAAACAGCATAGATAGTAAAACCAGAGCTGTGACGACAGTGTGACAGTTGGCAAATAGTCACACGTAAGTGGTGAAATACGGCTACAGCGCAGAGAGCAAAATCAGATCAGTGACGATAATGTGCTAGTTGGCAAATAGTCACACACTTTACTTCAGTTAGGGTTTTAGCGGTAAAAGCATAATTCTCTGCAATCAGCCCAGTTTCTTCAACCTTATAGTTTGCTAGTCATTACATGTCTCAGGTCGAATTATGTCAGCATTTCGCGTTAAGCGAATGTTTTAATCATTCATTCAAGTACATGTTTGCTTGGGATCAATGAAAACTTCTCAGAAATATCAGTGATGCTGAGAAAATGCATGGCTGTGGGTTATTTTACCATTTTTTTGTTGTCACAGAGTCATTCCATGATTTTTACAGTTAATAAACCATTTATATGTGTGTGTACATAGGTGGTTTGGACTCTAGCTTAGTGGCCGCATTACTGGTAAAGAACGCCAGGGAGGCTGGGATATCTTACCCAATACAGACGTTTTCCATAGGTATGGAAGGTAGTCCAGACCTAATAGCCGCCAAGAAGGTACGTCTGCAGAATTTAACAAATAAAGCGTGTGTACAAGTGTGTGTGGAGGAATTCGGATTATCAAGTACAGAAGCAAAATCAAAACATGCAAAAGTGCGGGAAACCTGAGGAATTAATCGTTTTCCACAATTTCAGTGAGTCTTTTCCTAGTTCAAAAAAGCAAAAAGCCTGTTGAGATCAGATTTAACTAGTCGGCCATTTTAAGACAAACAGACTTTAGTCTTCGAGAGACAATGCGTGTTACAGATTTGGCTAATAGCCGCGAATTGACTGACTGATGTTAATCAAACCATGTTTTCTCAGACCATCTGTTCCGTTATTAATAGCCAATCAGTTTGTTCAGTCATCGGCTAATCTCATCCTTCAACCGATCACAGGTTGCGTCTTATTTGGGTACGGAGCACCACGAGGTTGTCATGACACCGGAAGACGGCCTGAACGCTATAGAGAAAGTGATCTACCATTTGGAGTCGTACGACATCACGACAGTCAGGGCGTCTGTAGGTAAGAGAACCTGTTTGCCTAACATAATATATAAGGATATAAGGAGAAACTACTGTGGCTAGAGAACCGATGCGAATATTAGAGAAACTCTTAAGTACCTTGATGAGTTACAAAGAAAAATTGACCAAAAAAAAAGAATATATGAAGCAACACTGCTTCATGTCACATAACTTTACACGAATGCGTACTAAATGATTCAATCAGGCGCTAAGGCTGGCTTTCCGCTGCATTTCATCAATGGATTTTCCGCTGTAAAGTGATACACTCTTCAATAATATTTGTATCGGGGGTACGCAGGTTTTGCGCCAACGGGGCAGTTGAAAATTGGCAAGAAAGCCCAACCCTCACCACTCCGCCATCGTACAAGTAAAATATTCCTGAGTAGGGCGTAAACCACCAATCGAATAAATAAATAAATGTTCTTGTCGTAGAGGTACCGGAATCGAATCCAGGTTTCTCTGGTCGGCTTATAGATAGATTTGTCAGGTATACTATACGAAGGGCGGTTCCCATCCATCCTTAAACGTGTCTGCCACCAGCTTGTATGGCGTTTAAAATCAATCAAATTAAATGAACAACTTGCTTTCAATATAGATCATCCCCACCGAAGTCACTGGAAATCAAAATTGAATACAGTCAGTGGAAAGAACACTGAATAACTTTTACTTTTCCTTTTTGGACCTCGAAAAAGAAAATTAGTGAAGGCTGGCTCAGCATATTTAGGGGCCTTTCCCACAGCACTGCTTTCAGTTTCTTCCTCGTTGATGTGGCTTGCTGAGATGTTGATTGGGACAGTTAAGGTTGTGATACATACTGATGAACATCTTGTTGGTCTTCAAAGTTAAGAATCACGTACAGGCGTGAGTGTTTTTAAGTGATTAGTTCCGAGGGTTAATTGGCTTACAATTCACACTGAAAAAAATATTCATGGATTAACTATACATACCGCCCTGCTACTCTAGAAGTCAACGATTTAATACCACGCAACATTCTACCAAGGATTTCCCCACGGGTACAGTTATGTGCTTTTCTTATTTCACGATCAGTATATACATGATATATTGCATTTAAGCACTTATACCGAAATAATACTTATTTACACCCATTAACGATATAGGCCTACTGCGGTTAAAGCGTCTTCCACAACACATTTCTAATCTAACCAGAGACTTCACTGGTCAAAGGCCTATCGCGGTTTAAACGTCTTCCACAACACATTTCTAATCTAACCAGAGACCTCACTGGTCAAAGACCTACTGTGGTATAAGAGTCTTCCACAGTACATTTCTAATCTAACCAGAGACCTCACTGGTCAAAGACCTACTCTGGAATAAGTCTTCCACAGTACATTTCTAATCTAACCAGAGACCTCACTGGTCAAAGACCTATTCTGGTATAAGAGTCTTCCACAGTACATTTCTAATTTAACCAGAGACCTTACTGGTCAAAGAGCTACTGTGGTTTAAGAGTCTTCCACAGTACATTTCTAATCTAACCAGAGACCTCACTGGTCAAAGACCTACTCTGGAATAAGAGTCTTCCACAGTACATTTCTAATCTAACCAGAGACCTCACTGGTCAAAGAGCTACTGTGGTTTAAGCGTCTTCCACAACACATTTCTAATCTAACCAGAGACCTCACTGGTCAAAGACCTACTCTGGAATAAGTCTTCCACAGTACATTTCTAATCTAACCAGAGACCTCACTGGTCAAAGACCTATTCTGGTATAAGAGTCTTCCACAGTACATTTCTAATTTAACCAGAGACCTCACTGGTCAAAGAGCTACTGTGGTTTAAGAGTCTTCCACAGTACATTTCTAATCTAACCAGAGACCTCACTGGTCAAAGACCTACTCTGGAATAAGAGTCTTCCACAGTACATTTCTAATTTAACCAGAGACTTCACTGGTCAAAGACCTACTGTGGTATAAGAGTCTTCCACAGTACATTTCTAATCTAACCAGAGACTTCACTGGTCAAAGACCTACTGTGGTATAAGAGTCTTCCACAGTACATTTCTAATCTAACCAGAGACCTCACTGGTCAAAGACCTACTGTGGTATAAGAGTCTTCCACAGTACATTTCTAATCTAACCAGAGACCTCACTGGTCAAAGACCTACTGTGGTTTAAGAGTCTTCCAGAATACAATTACATGTATACTTACACGAGTATGTTTGGTTACAGGTATGTATCTAGTTAGTAAGTACATCAAAGAAAAGACGGACACCGTTGTGATTTACTCCGGTGAAGGATCAGACGAACTGGCGCAAGGATACATCTACTTTCACAAGAGTCCGTCGCCGGAAGACGGTGATGCGGAGAGTCGGAGACTTCTGGAGGATCTGTATTACTTTGATGTCTTGAGAGGGGACAAGAGCACTGCTGCTTGGGGGTGAGGATTTAGTACCGAGGAATACAGCGTTTAAAGAACGATGTGTAGGATTTTCCCCAAATTAAAATATTTTATCACAAGATCATGAAAAAAAGGATTGCCCTGAAGTAAAAAAAAAACATTATTTGGACTAATTCTTTTGTTTTCATTGGGCTTAAGGTATCTTGTAGACCATGAATGTTTGTTTCTCATTCGCAAGTAGCTCTTGTGCGTTCAAACTGAGAGATAAATGATAAATTTTAACTGAGAAATGTTTTATTTTAGCTGTTTACGTTTTGCTTAGCTCCTTTTTTTAAGTTAATTCCACTAAGAACATATATGCTGACATGATTTACAGCCAGATTTGCTAGGGGCTTAATACCATTTCAATTATTCAAGCGCAAACATTTTTTTCGGAAGACAGAAATGGAATACTTGGAGTTTACCTAGTAAGTTAATCTGACGAAATTTTCCATATGGTAAGCACAACTCTTCAGGGAGAGTCTAGTCTGTATGCATCAAGCGGTTGCCAGTGAACCTAACGAGCCATGGTGCCGATTTGTTGATTTTAAATCATCCGTCACGCATGGTTTGTCACACTTGAAATAGGCCTCCGTGTGGCAAAGCTCGTTGTCGCTTGGTATGTATGTATGTATGTATGTATGTATGTATGTACGTATGCTTGGGTTTTTATGTTGTACTTCAAAACATTTAAGTCACATGACCTCGAGGACGTTGCCGTTTGGGTTTACTCATTTTTCAACGTGGTAATAAATGAACGCAGCGGAAAGACTTACTTTGAAATGCCTTCTGTAACTTTCTGCTCCGACAGGTTAGAGATCCGCGTCCCATTCCTGGATCACCTGTTTACGTCGTACTACTTGTCACTTCCGGCGGAAGACAGGCAGCCTAAAAATGGCATCGAGAAGTACCTGCTGAGGTCAGCCTTCGCTAAAAAAGGGCTGATTCCGAACGAGATTCTATGGCGCCCCAAAGAGGCGTTCAGCGATGGCTTATCAGCAACCAGCAAGCCGTGGTATGAGATGATTCAGAACCATCTGCAACAACAGGTAAGTGTCCATGTCTCTTAGATTCTTTGTTTGCTTGTTTGATTCTTGCTTAACGCCATGTTAAAGAATTGTTCACTTCTGCGATGGCGGTCAGTTGTATGAGTGGAGGACACGAGAATGGAGGGAGAGCTCAGATTATTTGTTTCCCTGTTAAATTGGTGTGTTCGTCCTTAAATGTTACCGTATTCTCTTGATGTTTTGGGTATTCTTCGTGTCCTTGCAGGTGAACGAAGAAGACTTGGGGAACGCGGCGAACAAGTTCCCAGTGAATCCACCCAAGACCAAGGAGGCGTTCTACTACCGTACTGTATTTGAAAAACACTACCCTGGAGCCTCTAACTTTACCCCGTACTTCTGGATGCCCCGGTGGATAGAGGCGAGCGATCCTTCTGCTAGGACCCTTAAACATTACAAACAGTGATCAGTGAGGAGTGATCATCTTTGATCATCTGCCTGCTGATGTCCACTCTGTAGGATCATCAGAGATTGAAAGACAACAACACTCATAACTGAACTGTATGCATCATTGTTAGCCATTTAATAAAAAAATGATCTGAAAAATTATACGTATTAGTTTCTTTTAACTCATGGTAAAGATCTTAAGTTTCGTTTCCAAGCCGTACACTATGAGACAGAGCATGGCTACAGCACACCCTGAGCTTATCTCCATGTCATCTTAGTGTTCACATGTTCGTCACAAGTTTTCGAACTTTAACCTTAGATGCGGCCTTATGTTAGTAAGTTTGTCAGGAAGTCCAGCAGGTGCGCTTGTCTTAAAAGTGTTACACTCTTTTGCAACAAGCGCAGAGCTAAGTTCGTGTAAATAAGAGCTTTGATTTTGGAATCAAATGTGCTTGGCTTACTGTTTGATTTTCCTGCTGAAAAGAGAACTTTGAAACCTCCTTGGGCCTCTATAGGTCGTTTGTGAAAGAGAACATTGTTAACTCCATAAATGTTTTTGATTTATTGTTTAAAATCAAAATACCGTACTGAACGTTCCAGTTACAACATTACCATGGACTTAGTCTTTAATTTTAAGCCATATTCAAGAGCACTTCACTTATATATAGGCGGTCTGCATTATAGTGAGAAGAAACCTGGCAAAACCCGTGGGAAATCGTCACCATCTGCATGTTACTGGCAGATTGGTACGCCTGCAGAGAAAGCCAGAATGGCACTCAAGAGCATTTCACTTATATATAGGCATCCTGCATCACAGTGGGAAGAAACCGGGCTGAACCCGTGGGAAACCGTCACCATCTGCATGTTACTGGCAGACTCGTTGACTGCAGAGGAAGCCAGAATGGCACTCAAGAGTATTTCACTTATATATAGGCAGCCTGCATTACAGTAGGAAGAAACCGGGCTGAACCCGTGGGAAACCGTCACCATCTGCATGTTACTGGCAGACTCGTTGACTGCAGAGGAAGCCAGAATGGCACTCAAGAGTATTTCACTTATATATAGGCAGCCTGCATTACAGTGGGAAGAAACCGGGCTGAACCCGTGGGAAACCGTCACCATCTGCATGTTACTGGCAGACTCGTTGACTGCAGAGGAAGCCAGAATGGCACTCAAGAGTATTTCACTTATATATAGGCAGCCTGCATTACAGTAGGAAGAAACCGGGCTGAACCCGTGGGAAACCGTCACCATCTGCATGTTACTGGCAGACTCGTTGACTGCAGAGGAAGCCACAATGAGCTGATCACATTGGTGACAGGGCCCTGGGGCATTCTGCTGCCCGTGCATACAAACCACTAGGCCACGGACATTGGTCCGAATATAGGCGCATATGCCTGAGTAACCCGCCCACTTGTTACACAAGGTCAAGCTTTGTCGTGTATGTATGTGTATGTGTGTTCGGGGCTTTACTCGTATTTAACAATCTGTCAGTCATTTGACGACGAGGAGCCATTAGATGTGTATACATATAACGTCTCTTCTTGTGGCAGGGCGAGTCCATGCTTCCAAATGTGCTGCTGCCACTGAATTATCATGCCGAAGACACCAGACATTGACAATGATCCAGTCACATTATACTGACAGCAGGTCAATCAGTCATAATTCTTTGCTTTAACCTCCAAGTGTTGAGTGCCAAACAAAAGGCGCCATATTTAAAGTCTTTGATATGACTCGGCCCGGATTTGATCCCGGCGTTTCCCGACTTCGAGTGAGTGAGTGCTTGCGGTTTACCGTCCTACATTCCCAACGTCGAGGTGGAGACTCTAACAATTAAGCCACCAAAGGGGTGCTTTGTGGCGTAAGACTGGACCAGAATACTTCTAAGTCTCTTCAGGTTTTTTAAAAATTAAATGTGACCAAACTAGTTTGGTGACAAAAATGTAAAATTTATTAACCTCAATAAATGACCGTCAAAAGTCAGCTTGTGATTTCGGGTTATCACAGTTGACAGTGGGTCATAGCATTTGGCTACTGGCAACACAGGGACAACAGGCCAACTGCTACTTAAAACGGCTGCTCCTTCCATACTGACGAAATAGCACATAGTTAATTTTTATTAATGTATAGTTGTTGACTATTATCATCATTATTTTACACAATCAGCCACCTAAACTAACACACCTTAAAATTACTGAAACATGAGCTTTATACTATTATATTGTAAATAAAAAAACATATAGTTATTAAATATCTAAAAATCAACTTACCACTTTGCGTTTGCTGAGGACAAACCCTCTAAGCTCTGTTACAAAGATTGAGTCATCTAAATTGCTTGGATTCAAAGACTTTCAACTACATGTTTTTATCTTGAAAGATTCTGTAAGCTTCAGAAAGCTTCGCTGAAGACAACATCGACCCTAAAACAGAAAGCAATGGCTGACGATTGTTAAAATCACGGCATCACGTTTGTTTTTTGTTTTTTTTTATTCCAAATGCGCTTAGTGTACTAAAAATGATAGAAAACAGACTCTGCCGTGAAATCCCGAACAGATATCACGGACTCTTTTCGGCCTATGTTCACTATTGTAATTCTTCGTTTCCGGATAACTCAACAGAAGCAAATTCCCATGAAGCGAGCCTTATGTTCAACAAATTGCACAGGAAGCCTGGTTTTATCAGTCAATGCCAGAATCGTTAGTCCTTGGAGAAAGCTCGCAACTTAAGCGGACTCCATCGGGAATGTAGCCCTGTAGTTTATCGGCAAGCCGATTCTCGTCGATTTCTCGCAGAGACGTGGTGAGATCTCGCAGAGAGGCATTACAGCCATTATGGTTGTACCATCGAATCAGACACTGGTACGCCTGCTCCTTCAGATGACCCGGGTTCTCATGTTCAATTGCCCGGATGTCGTTGTTTATCTCGGTAAGGCCTTTGTGAGGAGAGTAAGGCAATGTACGAGACAAATCCTTCCAGGCGTAACCGATGTTGTTCTTCACAAGTCGAAAAGCTCGCCGTAGATCTGAGAACAAAAACATTATTTGAATGACTAAATGAGGTAGAAAATACAAGATGTTAAACGAAGAACAAATGTAATGTGGAAATGTAGAAGTTTTCCACACGCAACTATAATACTGTTACCAGACATGTGGAACTACCCTTGCAGAAGTGCAACGTATTAAAGACAAAGATTTGAGATAACTTGGCAGTTTGAGATAATTTAAAATTGTTCAAACTGTCAAATTATCTCCTGTTAATTTTTTTCAGTTGAAAAGCCTTCTAAATAAAAATAAATCGGCCACATCATGAAAATATGAAATAAGTGATTTCTTTGGGATTTCATTCAATGGAAGCACATTGGCCAGTCTTTCTGTAGAAGCTTTCAATCATGTTGGAACCCTGAGTGTTCCTCCGAAACAACTAATACGACTGGACTTGCGTTAGATTATGGGTAATTTTTGTAAACTTTCTTTGACTGTTTTGCTAAACCTGTGAATGCCACTGTTCAGCCAAGCTTAAAATGTAGTGGTTAAAACGTAGATGGCGAGTTTAATTTCAGAACCGAAGGAAAGAACACTTCTGGTGATGACAATTAGTATCATGTAGATCATGATGTGGCTCAAAAAGTAGTGAGCAAGTTTTCGGAATCAATAAAATTTGTCCTGTTAAACGGCGAATATATAAACAGAAAGCGGACGAATTTTGAAGACACCGACCTGAAGACAGCGCCCCTTCTTTTCTGGGAAAGTTAAATTCGGAGCCGCTGTTGTTCAGATCGAGGCTGAAGGCAGTCGGGTGGTCTGGCTCATCCAAACTCTCGGACATGAGGTGGGGTTTGGGATATTTACGGTCAGACAGCATTTTCTCAAGCTGACGCAGATGATCGTTCAGAATGTGAAGCTCCTCCTGGCGGTGAGATTTATTTCTAGCCACCGACTTCAGCTTGCGAGTTAAGCGTTCAACTTCGGCACTAGCGCTTTGTAAGTCTCGCAAATTCTCGTGTTTTCGTCGGATCTTGGCTTGCAGCTTGTACAGACGTTGTTTCATTTCTTGCAGCTTATTGGAGTATATTTTCGTGTCTCGGTGGGCGCGCTCTCTGTAGCGCGAGCTCGCGAGACCCACTCTCTCCGGATTGCAACCATCAACTTCATCCCCACCCCCGGGGGTGTCGTCGTCAGAAGGGTTAGGGCTAGCGGTGGAGCGTAACCCTCGAATTCTCAGACTATCATTACAATTCAGTAATAATTTACTCACGGCCACAACTTCCATTTGAAGCCGTTGCCTCGCGGCTTCCATTCGACACAAGCTATTTTTCGCCTCGCCGATAGATTCATCCGCGTATTCGGAGTAGTCAGAATCGTTCTGGCGTTGCTTCAGCGACGAAAATATTTTGCTGTATTCCAACTTGACCAGTTCGTATTCATCTTCTTTTTCTTTGATACAGCGTTTCGTCGTCTCGATCTGTTTTTCAATTTCCTCCAAGTAGACTTTATCGCTCCTCAGCCAGTCCTGCGCAATATCACAAGCAACGTACAGCTTCTGAATCATATCTGGACATGCCCGCAGCACAGGAAACGTTTGACAGTCAAATTCTATGGCTATTTCTTCCGAGAATTTATCGTCGCAAAAGTGTTGGCAGTAAAGCGAATTCCCTCGAAGACCAGATGCAATGATGTCGAATTTTCCCAGGAGATATTTCATGCGGACAATGCGCACTCTCAACTGCTTATAAAAGCTATCATCCGTTGTACCCAATTTATGATAGTCGTAACAATAATTTTCCAGATGTCGCAAAACATTTTGGCAGAGATTTGTTTTGAATACGTCCATTTCTGGTAAGATATTTTGGACACGCTCGACAAATTGCAAGACTTCTTCCAGAGCATTTTTCACCCCCGGAGTTTGCGATTGTCTCTCTGACGTCGTCAATTCTCGTGTACACAGTAAACTACTGTACACTTTTGTCGTTGAGCAGCCATTGTCGGTTAGAAGTGTTTTCAAAGAAGCATTGGCATTGTTAACGAAGGAATTCCTCTCTGATCCCCCGTAAAACTGATCATCAATTTCCCTCAGGGAATTCCTCAGCTGGCGGAGTTTAGAGGATATGAAGTCCCATACATCGTATATAGTCCTAGGCGTCCCTTCTCCGTCCCACGAAAGTCGCTGGAATCTCCTCATGCTGGCGAAATTACCAGACAAATATCAGATTTCTGCAAGAACAAGAAAATATCAGTATTTATAAAATTTGGTTTCACCGACTACTGTTCTCTTATACTACGGAGTTAGGCTTATAGGCGCCCAACGTAAACCCCCAGCATTTACCATCTATTCTAAACAAACCGTGTGCATCGGAGGGGTCATTTCATACCGAAGCCGAACAAGCGAGGCCTACATTCGAGTCTGCGTCGAGACCTCACTGGTCGAGAGCCGAGCGGTCGTGGGGAGCAGAGCGGTCGTGGAGAGCCGAGCGGTCGTGGATAAAACAACGCTTCATTAGAATTAGCCAGCAAGTGCCCTAAAAAACCATGAACAAGTGCATGCTTCACATGCGCAAGTCACGGGAACGAGAAGATTTATTCATCAATTGATGAAAAACCCTTATTACTCGTTATCAAGGTAGGATACTCTGAATCCTTTTTTGGGATGTTTAACAAATTTTAGAAGATCATGTAGATTAAAATACAGAATACAAATCACTTTCACTTCTACAAGAATCTGACATAAAACTTTCCTGGATGGATTAAGGGAAATCTTGGTAATAAAGTGTTCCTATAAACGGGACAAGCCTACATGTTTGATTTCACAAGAGGTTCATCAGGTAGACATTCGTATACCAGCCATCAACCAAAATAGGCCCCCCGGGTTAATAATCATCAGGCCAATTGTATCAAAAGACCACTTCATATTTTAATGCAACTGGCATGTAAATCTCGTTTGGTTTTAACCTGGAAAACTTGATAAAGGGTTGGTATAAAGGAGAGAGTGTCATCATGTTGTTAGATACAGGTTCATCCTATCTATTCATTTGCGTACAAAAATACACCAAACCAATTCACTAGATGAAGAACGTCTTGCTATCTACCGGGAAAACTGGTTAAAAGATTCTTTGAAACGAATGAGACCGTCTCACCTCGAGAGATATAAATTCATATACTCACCTGATACACATATATACACCAAACCAATTCAATTCTACCGGGGAAAAGTAGTCAAGCGACTTCCTTCAAACGACTAACGATACCTCGTGCTGCTAGATATACCTTCACCCTATAACCAATACATGTACTTCAAAGTACAAGAACATGCTAAGAGTAGTCAAACTGACAGCCCGTATATAAAGGTTTTACCTTGTGGGTAGAACCGGATAGCGCCCTTGTAGTTCATAGTTTGCTTGTGTACCACTGCAGAAATCCTCACTAATTACCTATTGGGTAATATATCTCCCACCCACACACCATATATACAAGTATTGTTATGGCGGTAGTATTGCTTTCAGGTGTGTCACCTGGAAGAGCCCTCAAAGTTTACACCAGTCGACCAAAGAGGCGGTGTTTATGGGGAGATTTTCACGCTTGGGACGATTTTGCGATACTTGTTAAGAGTGTATTTCTCACTCATCTAGTTGACGCCGTCATTTACGTGACAACTTTTCGAACAATTTCAAAAATTTTTCATCTATGCGATTGCCTGGTGTAAACCATCGACGTTAGGTGACTTATTGGCCATCATCATTACGTGTTGCATATCTCATAGCGGAGAATGGCAATTCAGGTCTCCTGTGAGTTTCATGCAAGTGACAGAAAAGCACGTGAAACAATGCACAATGAACTATGAAAGAAGGACAATCTAGAAAATTCCTTGACCGACAGTGGAATTGAGACCCTAAACGCCCAGTCCCTCGAGAGCTAAGACTACCTACGACCTCTGCGATACGCCACTGTTTTTTACTTGTGGTCATTTGCGGTCGATTTACCTCGATTACATCCCACAAAATGTTTGCAGTCACACCTAAACTGACTATTGGACGCTTACAAGACTCCGCAGTAGTCATTTATTCGCGGTAGCCAAGTAATTGCGCGAAATCAAAGGCACTCTGTCATAAAAATATCCCTTAGGATTCACCAACAAAGGTTGGCATGCTTTTACTTTGTAAGAATGAAAAATACAGTTATAGACGTACAACATAGAGAGTAAGACCAGAACAGCGACGACAGTGTAATAGCTGGCAAATGGTCACGCGTAACTGGTGAAATGCGACCTCTTGTCAGTTTACCTCAGTTAGGATTTTATTCTAACTATTCATGTAAATGTTCAAATAGAAGCAAATTACTTGTCCCCTAGCACCATGGTTTCAGCAGAATTAGGTACAAAAAAATGCAGTGACGTCAACTGCAATATTTTAGACGTCACTGGTCTAAAATAAACACTGAGTTGTCATCACATTTAACATACAATACCATTAAAACAATACAAAGGGAAGACCGACGAATTAAGAATACTTAGAATTTATGTACGACATAAGAACTGATCAGTTTTGACCGCAGCTGGTCTTTGTGCACCAAAAACACATCCGATCACTCCGACCCCTCCGATTGCCTCGCCATCACTAGTGGCATCTACAGATTTATCAACATTCGCTAGCATCGCCTTCGAATTATCATATGGTTTATCCAAGATTTATGACGGTAACCAGTGAGTTTTCGGTCGCAGATTGCCTTAACGGATGGGCTTGACATGGCGACACAGAGAAGCAGTGAGTGTGATGAGATGTCTTTGCACACCTGCTGTTGAAGTCATTATAATTGACAAAAGTAAGCAATATCTCACTCGCCCCATATTTCAACGGTCGTCTTTGACGGGATGTCACTGCTATTCATTGAGTTTCTTTGGGTTTATCCTCCGGTGCCAAGCAATATTGATCTTTTTTATCAGCCTAGAGATATAATATATAGCACCAAACACTTTAAATTAATGTTAAACCTTTAAACAAAAAAAACAAAACAAAAAAAAATACCCACGCCCCTAACCAGCTTTAAGCTGAATTTAAGGCATAGTGAATTAAAGATAAAAAGAAAAGGACAAAGAGAAATAAACCATTTACCTTAAGATTTTCCCTGCTGAGACCGTTTTCGCTGCTGGGATTTTTGTGCTTCTTCCCGATACTAAACAAAACATCGAGGAAAGCAATTGCTAAATACGCCTTCCTGAACAAACCAAAACAAAAGAGACAAAGGAAAAACATATTAGTATCTGATAATTATGTTGTGTATAACGCGTGATAAGACGCTTGGGATAACGTGCTCAACGTCCAGAGACGAAGCCTCCGCCAGGTGCTGTCAAGTATACATCTGCCTTAACAATCACCTCACATTGTCACCTTTTTATTTTACCTTTTCCCGAACATAATGGCAACTTGCCATTTTGAGCCTTTGGACAGATTTGTGGAATCTTGTGACGATAAGTGGTCAACATCGATCGTGCGGCCATTTGCGCAGTCTAGATCCCGGTGAAGATCACAAGTCTCCCCCTAATATGGTGTGCATGTGTATACGTCACATAGAGGATAGTTCTCATGTAGCATGCTGAAGTTCGATGCTTTACGTCAGACACACCGGATTCCTTTACCCATAAAACTAACCCAGGACGTTTAAGCGGAAA
Organism: Liolophura sinensis; assembly: GCF_032854445.1. Taxonomy (NCBI): domain Eukaryota; kingdom Metazoa; phylum Mollusca; class Polyplacophora; order Chitonida; family Chitonidae; genus Liolophura; species Liolophura sinensis. Next base: position 29,888,187 of record NC_088305.1, on the reverse strand, counting down.
AGGATTGAATACGTTGAAAGAGGCCATGGCTTACATAAGCAGAATTAGGCCAAAAAGAAAATACATTGATGTTAATTGCAATTTAGTATTAAGTCCCTGTCCTACGATTACCCAGAAAAACCCTTCCTGCCTAAAGCAATTCTGGCCTAATATGCGCAGTCTATTTTTATTCCAGCTTTTGTGCTGACAATTTCTCAGATTATCAGTTTCGTTTCCCGACGGGGTTCTGATCTTTGCTGGCATGCTTAGGGTTTAACGTTTGTTCTGGTCGTAAGGGAAAAATTGGATTTTGCCCGTTAATATGTAATTCGTTGTGCAAATGTGTATTATAGGCAGTGTGTTATAATTTTTGATCAAGGAGAGATTGATATTATTGAACTAACGAATTTCTCACTTTCAAGACGACAGACGGGGTGGGAGGTAAACAGAGTCCCCAGAGGAAACCGCCGACAACGGCCTACCACCTGAAAAACTTTTCTTAACAACTCCTGACTTAAAGCCGAAGCCGAGCCAGCAAGAGCAGGATTGCGGTCTGTGACTTCCTTAGGATCAGGGGTCGATCGGCTATCGAGAGAACAACACTTTGGTCGAAAGGGCCAAGGTGGAGCCCTTAACACAAAAGCATATTCTGGAAGAAGCGGTCAACAGTTTCAGTGGGGTGGCTAATGACGTTTCAGTGGGGTGGGTAATGGTGTTTCACTGGGGTGGGTAATGACATTTCAGTGGTGTGGGTAATGGTGTTTCACTGGGTGGGTAATGACGTTTCACTGGGGTGGGTAATGGCGTTTCACTGGGGCGGGTAATGATGTTCAGTGGTCCTGGTAATGGCGTTTCACTGAGGCCAGTAATGACGTTTCAGTGGGTCCGGTAATCACGTAACTAGCTTTATGTGCCGTTCATTGAATTATGAACCTTACTCTTCCTTACTGTTATAGACGTCCGGCTTTGTGATTGAGTGCGTGCTTAGGGTCTAACGTCCAGCTATGTGATATACCTGCTATACCACACTATACTGCTATACTGGCGCTACCCCATTCGATCAAGGGAGGCTCGCTATACATACCCTTCACACAAACACACCTCCACGGCTGACCCGTGAAGTCAGCACGGTATCAATATACTTTATTGATACAAGATCGGCCTAAGTTGTCTCAGTTACGTAACAGCCACATATTGACCAACACCTCGATCTGACCTCATGCTTATATTGACAAACGTGAAAATGACTCAAGGGCCACCCAGAGGATTTGAAGGGAACATACATTCATTAAACACCCAGTGTATGCGTACATAGCGTTACACTGTAAAAACTAATTTGTTAAATCGACAGAATGCTATGTTTTCTCAGCGATGGCAGAATAAATTATGTTATTGGTTCTAGCTGTTCTGTTCTGTTTGACAGACTTTTTCTGTTATTCCAAAAGAATACTATTGTTAGTGTAACTTGATTGACGCGAGTGTTCTTTAACGCCATACTCAGCAATTTTTTCACTTACACGTATATGGTGGCGATTATAATTTTATGGGTGAAGGAAACTGGACGTTGGTGTGATGTAGAATTGTGTTGTCTATAACATAACAGTATGTCACGGTAACATAATCAATTCTAACATCACTCAAAAAACATTACATTATGTTAAATGTATCGATTTAGTTTCTGGAGTCCATAGCTAGAAAACTACTGGGTTCTATAAATTTTGCCAGAGAGTAAAAAAGGCCAATTGCGCAAAGGTACATAGGTCAATTGCACAAAAGTACAAATGTCCGCTGGACAAAAGTACAAATGTCCGCTGGACAAAAGTACAAATGTCAGCTGGACAAAAGTACAAATGTCAACTGGACAAAAGTACAAATGTCAGCTGGACAAAAGTACAAATGTCCGCTGGACAAAAGTACAAATGTCAACTGGACAAAAGTACAAATGTCAACTGGACAAAAGTACAAATGTCCACTGGACAAAAGTACAAATGTCAGCTGGACAAAAGTACAAATGTCCGCTGGACAAAAGTACAAATGTCAGCTGGACAAAAGTACAAATGTCAACTGGACAAAAGTACAAATGTCAACTGGACAAAAGTACAAATGTCAACTGGACAAAAGTACAAATGTCAGCTGGACAAAAGTACAAATGTCCGCTGGACAAAAGTACAAATGTCAGCTGGACAAAAGTACAAATGTCCGCTGGACAAAAGTACAAATGTCAGCTGGACAAAAGCAGCCCGGAAGCTGATTATTATGATCTGGGACTCATTTACGCGAATCAAATCTAGATCAAAGTGACGGCACATTTTCTCAATGTTTTCACTTTAATCATGCATACACATGGAAATATACTGATTGGTGAGCTGAGCTCGTCTTATTGGCTCGATTGTACGTGTACACGTCAGACGTAAAAGAGTCACACCATGAAACGCTGAATATTTTTTTCCAACCAACACAGCTTTTTACAAATGTTCACCTCTGTATATCATACGTATCTATTGAGAATATGAATAACTTGAGTATTGTTCACTGAACCATATAAACTTCCAATACACTCCCAGTCATTGGTGAAAGCAATAGAAAACCTGCGGATGGTCGTGGGTTTCCCTAGGGCTCTGCCCGGTTTCCTCGCAAAATAATGCTGAACGAAAAAAATTAATCTGCTAAATTTAATGATGAATTAATAGAATATGTGTGTTATATTCAACAGAATAATCAGCTGCAATAATAGAATACACTCTAGCATTGTTGTAGCAAAATAATGCTGCTCTAAATAAATTAATCTGCTAAATTTAATGATGAATTAATAGAATATGTGTGTTATATTCAACAGAATAATCAGCTGCAATAATAGAATACACTCTAGCATTGTTGTAGCAAAATAATGCTGCTCTAAAAAAATTAATCTGCTAAATTTAATGATGAATTAATAGAATGTGTGTGTTATATTCAACAGAATAATCAGCTGCAATAATAGAATACACTGTAGCATTGTTGTAGCAAAATAATGCTGCTCTAAAAAAATTAATCTGCTAAATTTAACATAAAGCCTGTTGTCTGAGTGGTGCTAGGATGTAATCAGAATATTGTGTTATTATAACATAATATTCTGTCATATTCAACATAATATCCTGTTAGTCTAATAGAATCTTTATGATGAATTAATAGAATGTGTGTGTTATATTCAACAGAATAATCAGCTGCAATAATAGAATACACTGTAGCATTGTTGTAGCAAAATAATGCTGCTCTAAAAAAATTAATCTGCTAAATTTAACATAAAGCCTGTTGTCTGAGTGGTGCTAGGATGTACTCAGAATATTGTGTTATTATAACATAATATTCTGTCATATTCAACATAATATCCTGTTAGTCTAATAGAATCTTTATGATGAATTAATAGAATGTGTGTGTTATATTCAACAGAATAATCAGCTGCAATAATAGAATACACTGTAGCATTGTTGTAGCAAAATAATGCTGCTCTAAAAAAATTAATCTGCTAAATTTAACATAAAGCCTGTTGTCTGAGTGGTGCTAGGATGTAATCAGAATATTGTGTTATTATAACATAATATTCTGTCATATTCAACATAATATCCTGTTAGTCTAATAGAATCTTTATGATGAATTAATAGAATGTGTGTGTTATATTCAACAGAATAATCAGCTGCAATAATAGAATACACTGTAGCATTGTTGTAGCAAAATAATGCTGCTCTAAAAAAATTAATCTGCTAAATTTAACATAAAGCCTGTTGTCTGAGTGATGCTAGGATGTACTCCTAATATTGTGTTATTGTAACATAATATTCTGTCATATTCAACATAATATCCTGTTAGTCTAATAGAATTTTATGATGAATTAATAGAATGTGTGTGTTATATTTGACGGAACAATCTGCTGCAATAACAGAATACATTGTAGCATTACTCAGACAAAGACTTTCTGTTAAATTTTACAGATTAATTTTTTGCGTGTGGCCGCTGTCGTATAAGTGAAATATTCTTGAATACGGCTCAAAACACCAATCAAATAATTAAATAAATAGCACAATAGAATTTATGATGAAACAACATATAAGGTACCCGGTACTGGGAGTTCACTGTGCATTTATTTATTCAATTTTATTCGATAACTGGTGTTTAATGTTGTACTCAAGAATATTTCTCTCACTGGATGATAACGGGTTTATTGGTACAGGAAACTGGACATGGTTTCGCGGAACCAAAACTCTTCGGAATGTACCGCGGAAACTGGATTCGAACTCGCTATTTTCATCGGAATCGTTGTTCTAATCTTTATACAACGTGCTGCTGTATATAGAAACATTTTTCCTTACCCACACTTATAGCTTGCCAAAGGTCTGTCCTTTCTCCTGTTTGCTTCACCCACTTAATGGCGGCCATTGAATGGCCGAATGTTTTTGAGTTAAGCAACAATGAAATAAAATTAATAAACAAATAAATCAAAGCTACACGTATAAATTTGGTTCTATATATTAGGAACCGCCATACATCATTGTGCCCTAGTTAAATTGTTATAAGTCCTATACAAAATATACACTTACCTAGATGACCCACCGTCTTTGACCACTCGACTTGCAATGCCACAGACCAGCATAGAACCACTGACCAGTATCGATCAACCGTAACCTCTACACTGACCAGCCCATCTCATGGGAGCCGTTTTGTAACATGGTCAGTTTACTATTAATGACCACTGCTGCAGACACTTGGTTCCATGCGTTCACCAAAATCGATACTAAACCAGCCTATACAGATTTTTCTATATATACATATAGGCACGGATTACAACGATCGATTCCACTTGAGGGTAAGGTACTGTCACTTCAAAGCGGATAATAAAACTCGTCCTTTGTCTACTCTAAGGCAGCATCGGACTCACGCCCTGTGCACAAATCAGTGGATGAACGACACCTGGGCATAAACCAATGAGATTGCCTTTTATAAATCCGTCTAGCAAGCCCGTCGTTCTTTGTTCTTTAGGATGACCTAGTAACCTGCTAAACTCCCAACAAAGTGTTTTTAATTTTAGCTCGGATTTACAAGGATTGCCATTAGATATTGTGTTCACTTTCCATTAGACACTACATATTGGTCATTGTTGAAGACGAACATATATTTGATTTGTCGTACATTTTGGTGTATTATTTTGAACCAATAATCGATATAGCTCACTTGGTAGAAATCAGAAACGTTGATGCTATTTACAAAAGGCATGTTTGGTTTTCTTGCTGTGGACATGCGGGCAGCCTAATGTCTTGACAAAGAAGAATCCTTCAGCATGTGTATATTTGCATGTATGTGAATGAACTCTATACATACTCACCAATGAGGTCGCCTTTGAATCCCGGCCTACTGACTAGTACATACACAGAAGCTGAGAGCATCTTTATTTATGTACTTTTGATGAAATTAATTCTGCAAGTGAAATACAATATTGGACTTAGAATTGTACTTAATTTAATTCCAATTATCGGTAGCTAAATTTGCTTCGTCATAGTTCCCTCAGCCAGTGAGAAAAAAAGCCATTTTCTTTATTTATTTTGGTTTCATTTGACATTTTTACGACGTAGAAAATTTCGCTCATATGACGGCGGTCAATGGACGACACCGGGTAGAGCGATAAGAAATAATCGCCATTGGAACCGTCGAGGTTCCTCCATGCGATCTAATTGTAGACGATATACATTTTTCTTCCCATTAGTTAAATTTATGTTATTGTAAACCAGTTGCCTCGACATATGTAAACGAATCAATACTATCCGTATTATGCTTACTTTTGTTCCATGATCCAAATAAAGTATGTTTAAAACAATTGTTATTACTTTAGCTAACTTTTAAAAATGTTTATATCTGCTGCATTACTCTGTGATACATTCCCTTCTTCATTTTCTATTAAATGTGAACTGTTCATTTCCCGGAGCGTTCTCGAATCATTTGCCTTAGTTATCGACACGGTATCGTCAAGGTATTCCAGTGTTAGTGAGTGCTTGGGGTTTAACGTCGTACTTAATAATTTTTCAGTCATATGACGACAAAGGAATCTTTACAGTGCATGTAATGTGCCTCTTTGTTGCAGGTCGGATTTCAACCGCTCTTTTATATAGTGGTGCTTCACTGGGACTCCTTCCCAGAGCCATCATACTGATAAGGGTCAACCAGTTGTTGCACTATCCCCTTCATGCTGAACGCCAAGCTCTTAGGTGTGAATCGACCCAAGAGTGACCCTGGATCTACCGCTCCAAAAGCAGACGCTCTACCAACTGTGCTATCGGGGCCAGTCCAGTGCTAGCGAATTTATGGTACCACTTTTTAATCACTCTATCAACCATTGCCAAAAAATCCTGGATGTTTTTACAAAACCCAATACGTAATCGTGCGAACGCAAAAACTCCTTAAATGTAGTAAATTTGATATCTTCAACCCCCCAAAATATATATCCCCTAACTTTCGCGTGGTACCATGCTATACCACGCAACGCAGCTTGCAGGCACTTTTCTCTACATGTAAAAATAAAAACAGACTAACATGGCAACCATTTTTTGAGCTGTTAGTGATGGAAATGAAGGCTCTGCATTTTTTCACCTTGTTAACCTCCAAGGAGGGTACGTAGTAACACTGGCAAAAAATTTGCAGAACTATCAAAAAAAGGCAAAAATTCGGATATATTTTAACTGGGTACAAAAAAGAAGTGCAGAAATTTACTGTGTATCAACATCCTACAATGTCTGTGTGATAGTATTATCCAATCAGTGTCCATTCATTCTTCAATTCGGAAGCAAATTCTGAACTCAGTTCCACCAATTGCGCATGTGTAACCAGAGGGTCCAGAATACGTGGACACCAAAGGTCACGTTTGCTTAACCTTCTGCGACCCCGTGTTAAAACGAAGTACTAGTAAAGCCGGTGGCTCACCTCTGGCTTTAGAGCGTACGTTTTGCTGACGGGTAAACAGGGCTTTTGGTCAGATGTGACAGTGTACACTTTGAATGTACATACATTTATAGCTCTTAAAGTGTCGCGGTCTAATTTCTGCATTGTAATATAGGCCTATTAAAACATAGCCCTGGGCTCACGAAGCGGTCTTAGACTTAAGTCAAAATCACAAATCATTTTAAAATTGTTATTTCTGAGGTATGAAGGTCAAACGTTGCTTGACAACGTAAATTCTGGGTAAGTTATTATGCAACAAAATTCAGCTAAAAGGCGGAAAGGAATACACCAAATTTAATGATTAAAGTTTTGACCTAAGTCTATGATCTCTTCGTGATCCCGGGGCCTGAGTATAATAAAGTAATAATAAAACATCGCCATGAATACGAACAATTGTAGATGGTGAAAATCATTCAGAATGTATTCGTACAACCCGTGCATTTACATTAGAGGCTCCCCTATCCTAAGGAAAAGTGACCAAGTTGTCAGACAAGCAGAATTTCACTGCATAGCTACACTCACAAAAATATTTAATTCATCGCCATCTCAGAGACATCTTACTTATTTGATTAGTGTTAAAGAGATACAGAATCTACGATGATTGGCTGACAGTAGAAATAGGGTTTCTTGGGTTAAATATTGCAGCCTTGGTTAGGACTTGAATAAATCTGCCACACCTAAAATTCACTTTAAACAAGACATAGTCTGGACTTGTCTGTCTCTCACATTCACCAATCAGAATCGATTCTGTATCCCGTTAAACGCCCTATTCACACGCATGCGACGGCAATCAGGTCTAGGAAACCGGAATGCCAGGACGGAGTGAGCCATCAGCGTTTACTGGTGAACCATTCGGTGAAACATGATCACGGAGAAGGTCATTCTTCAAGGTTAAACCTGAAAACGAAACGAAATTCTCGCCCACTTCTCCAAATACCCTTTGAATGCCACTTCTGTCAGTCCCACCTGTTTTCGGCGCTCATGAAAAAGTTAGCGGATTTGTCAATGAGAATAACTGTTAATTGCATTGACTTTGCTTCCGACAACTCCCTCCCACGATGCATGGGCTGTGTTAATTCTACTAAACACACATGCCCATGACATTTTGATCTTTAGGCAGGATTTTCACCTGAGGTTTAGGGTTAGACTCGGTTTAGTGTTAATGGTAAAGATTAGACTTAGGGTTAAGTTAGGAGTTAGGGTTTAGTTAGGGTTAATACTGTGTACTGGGATTAAGTTATGATTAGGGTGAAATTAGGATCAGCACTAGGTATTAGGGTTAAGCAAAGGTTAACATAATATTAGGGATTTGGGGCAGCATCACGGTTATGATTCTGGAACGTCTCATAGTTTTTCCTTTACCGAATTTTAAAACGAAATCATATGTCACCTACCAAATAGAAAAGCTAATGTAACATCGGCAAGAGCTCATCTGTTATAGCTTTTACTTTAACGACTAAGAGATAAGACTAATCTACACAAACGCATGCACTGCTCTCTACGCTCGCTTTAGATCATTGCTACCACTAGCAAAATTTGTAAAGAAACCTTGAACAAAATGCCGAAGCCACTGGGGTTACGGTGATGAGGCAGTGATTAGTGATGTCGGAAAATACAAAACCCCTTTTTAAACCTTTACCTCTAAAAGGATGAAACAATTTTATTGATAAATGCTGATTAAATAGTTCCCCACGAGGACACCAATGGAGAGGCCAAGCCCATACTCTTTACAACGTATGCGTCGCTCCCCAGCTTTCGCTTTGCATCACTGCCACCACTGGTAAATTTTGTACAGAAATCTTGAATAACGCCGAGGTCACTGGGGTCACCGTGATTAGGCGGGAAGTGGTGTCAGAAAATCCAAACAATCCGTCTCAACTTTTGTCTCTAATAATACGATATAAATATGCATTTTCTTTACCTGGAGTACGTACAACATGATTCTAACCAAAACCTGACATTTTTATTGATGGATGCTGATTATATAGTTCCGCCGGAGGAGACAAGTGATGAGGTTAAGCCTAAACAAGACTACGTGCGTCTCACAGGCTCCAAAGGTCAAGTTTGTATGTTGGTGGAAGTGATGTAAAGGGAAAGGAACATACGACGCATGCGCTATAGGGAGTATAGGCTAAACCTTAACAGCTGCACCTGCGCATGCGTTGCGCAATCTCCAAAGGTCACTAAAGCACGAGTGCGGATTTCACCGAATAGGCCCCTACATGTGACACGTAGCCAACTATCACACTGTCGTCACTGCTCTGGTATTGCTCTCTATACGCTGTAGTCTTTTATATTGTATTCTTATATGAACCAGGATTAAGTCCGTGGATTAAGAATTCCCAAGGCCTGGTCGTCTGCATTGTTTTCGTGTCATTATTGAACGTCATGACAGCACAGCATTTTGACTAATTCTATAGACCAGTGACGTATACCAACCTTCAAGCAAAATGGATGTTCCAGGTAAATAATCGCAACGCAAATTCCCAAAACGACGTTCAACACAAACCACCTAAAAACTAAGAAAGTATATAAAGAACGAAATTAAGACGGAAGCAGGCAAATAGAAGCAGTCAAGGGTTTTCAATTATGTTGCAAAGACACAAGGAATGTTTAAGCCGAATGGATGAGTGAGTGGGTGCTTGGGGTTTAATGTCGTACTTAACAATTTTTCAGTCATATGATGATGAGGGAATCCTTAGAGTGTATGTAATGTGCTTCCTTGTTGCAGGACGGATTTCCACCGCTCTTTTATCTAGTGGTGCTTCACTGAGGCACCTTATCGAAGGCAGGTAAGCGGCCCCGCCCGAGCCATTATACTGATACGAGTCAACCAGTCGTTGTACTGTCCCCTTCATGCTGAAGCGAGGAAGTTACAACTTCCTCTTTTTAAGTCTTAGGTGTGACTCGACCCAGGATTGACACTGGACCTACCACTCGCTACCGACGCTACACCAACTGTGCTATCGGGGCCGGTTCGAATGGGTGTATTCAGTATTCAAATCGTGTACCATGCTAATATATAAGTTGCCGATTATGAGTCTCAGTGGACAGTCGCGCTCTGAAGGCAATTGTTCATATATCCATTGTGGCGATCTCATTCACCACGATAAATTCTCAGCCCTTGCCGCGGGTTAAGCGGAATTAAGACACAAGCATGAAACAAGGGTGTCAGAGATTTTGCACGCTCTGTCCATATTTACCTACAAGGGAGTTATGCTGAGCTCATTGTAAAACTAGGGGCCTCCGTGGCTCAGTTGGTTAGCGCGCTAACGCAGCGTAAAGAGCCAGGAGTCTCTCACCAATGCGGTCAATGTGAGTTCAAGTCCAGCTCTTGCTGGCTTCCTGTCCGGCCGTACGTGGGAAGGTCTTGCATCAACCTGCGGATGGTCGTGGGTTTCCTCCGGGCTGTGCCCGGTTTCCACCCACCATAATGCTGGCGTTTGATGGAATAATCTTGGCACATTAGTTTTGACAGTAATAACGTGTGACGTTCATTGAAATCGTCAAAACTCACAGGATTTAACAAATGTTACAAGGTGAGATATAAGTATGTACACGCTCTATGTAGGACCCTTCGGTATATTGCTGTCCAAGTAAGAATAATTAACATTGTCAAAACTGACTCTATCCCTCTTGTCGTGAAGTCTGCGAGGGAGGGAACCGTTTTAGTCTTTGTACAAATATAGGTCCAGATAAAATGCATTATCCCGAGAGTCAGAGGTTTTCCTTAAATCCAGCAAAGATGCATGTACTGGTTTCACAGCCTTTGCTATGTATGGTTTGTTAAAAGCTATATAGGCGATCAATACACCGTTTCGTGAATGAGAAACATCGTGCATGGTGAGGATTACTCTTTAATATTTTAGTTATTTATTTGACTGGTGTTTTATGCCGTACTCAAGGATATGTCACCTATACGATGGCGGCCAACATTATGGTGGGAGGAAAGCGGGGGAACCCACGACCATCCGCAGGTTGCTTACAGACCTACGCACGTCCGGCTGGAGAGGAAGACTGCATGAGCTGGACTCACAACAACCACACTGGTGAAAAGTTTCTGGGTCATTGCGTCGCGCTGGCGTGCTAACTGCATCGGCTACGGAGACCCCCTACTTTTAACAGTTTTTACATATAGTCGGATTCATACGACAACAGGTGTAGGTCAGCCAAAAAGAGGACACAATTTGTACTATCGGAATATATATCTATACACTGTTGATATATGGTTTCCTCCAATTTCACATAGATGTAATGGATAAGAAATTCGAGCAACTCGATGAACAACGAAACATCGCATTTTATGAAATAGATCTGAATAAGGATTTTTTGCCATTGGGGTTAATGTAGCGGTGACCAGTTTTACTGAACAACGATACACTTAGTAATGAAATTCTATCAGCTAAATCGGCATCAGTTATAGTAGTAGAAAGAGTAGAGAAATCCCAAGTGGAAATGAGCTTTTACGGCAGGTATTTAAGCGTGTAGTTCTTAAGACGTTTGGAGTTTAAAGAAGGACGCCTGAATGTTTTGCAGTTGCACAACAGTGCTTTTTCCAAAATGACTTCTTGTTGGGCTTTCGTTAAGAGAGTAGATACTACTCTGGTACTTTGACCCGAAAACAAAGCGAGCTTTGTATTGGGATTAATGCATTTTTGGAATCCTGTAAAGGTGTGGTATGTGAAGTGTAACGAGAAGGAGGGGTTGTACATGTACTCCTGTGTAAGAGAAAGGACTGATTTAAAAAAAATAGTTGCTCCAAAGTATGGGTCGTTACTGAATCTGTTGATGTTGCGGCAGTTGTAGTGATATTTAGCTTCTCTAAAAGAACCTGATCGTAATAATTCCTGCAGAAAAATATATTACTAGGGGCTTTGTCTGCAGGCGCAATAGCGTATTTTCTCTGAAGGTCACCAAGTACCTTTCGTACGGTAGATTCCTTCAGAACTTGTTTGGCTGTTACATTATCATTAATTTAGTATTGATATGGTGGATTTCATACACAACCTTTTTCTTTACTGGCTCAAGCCAAGTGTCTACCTTCTCCAGTTTACAGCATAGTTTTCATGCTCCGAAAGAACAAGTTTCTTATAAGCTCTCATATTTTCTCCGCTCTCTATACTTCGGACCCCTCACAAGCAGACTTCGTAGATCATCATTATTTACAATATTCAAGTTACCCGTTTAGACATCTTTACATGAGCTGTAGGTAAAGTCGGACGATTCATAGTCACAAATGTACCCTGAAGAATAATACATGAGGGCTTTCGGATGTTGGAATAATTCAGCACAGCACTGCGAACCCCTGGATCATTTCAAATTCGTGGTACGTTGTTTAAATCAAAACTCCTATCAGGGTACAAGTATTACCTTTTAGTAAGTCTGTTTTCAACAGTCTAAACTGTTCTGAGTGGTTAATAAATTCGAAAATAGGATATGTCTTGACATACACGGATCACGTGGGCCACGGGAAAAGTTCCTCTTTGTAAAATAAAATATTACACTATGGAAGCTATAACAAGTACATGAATATGTGTGTCTTAGTAACATCTAACAGTCACGGTGTTCCCACAGTACGAGGGCAAACTCACCATTGCAATACTCGCCTTCTGGCATTTGTTAGAGCATGATTGTGTGTTATGTGACGATTTCAATCAACGTCACAAGTTATTGCTACAAAAACTTGTGTGTCAAGGTTATTCCATCAAACACCTTCACTCCAAGTTTCTTAAGTTTTATAACGAGCATAATTATCTGCTTCATGACTGTGTCATTCCGCTTAAACCGGGGCGAGGGGCTGTATATTCATCGTGTTGAACTAAATCACGTTAGGTATATGAACAGTTGCTATCAAAGCGCAACTGAGATACATATTTTATCATATTTTATTCTAGCATGGTATACGATTTGAATAATGATTTCACTCATTCGCCCAAAACATTCTTTCCAACACCAATGAAAACTGTTTCTCTTTGCATGATTCAGTAATATTTTCGAATGTTATATGCTTTCTTAGTTCTTTTGTAGGTTGTGGTATACGTCGTTCTTTGGGAATTTACCTTGCGATAATTGACCTGGAACGTCCATCTTGCTTGACGGGTTGTATAAACACGTCTGTTTCGACACAGACTCTAATCACAATCTACACTGCTCCTGCACCTGACTCACTCTATAATTTCCAGTGGACACGGGTCGTGGTCGAGAGGTCAAGGTGCTTGTCTTTCAACCGCTAGGACACACGGCCTGTTCGTTTTACTGTCAGCGTCTGAAACAGAATAATTTGGATTCTCCCGCCTCTGCTGCTCTAGCGACAACAAACAGTCCACAATTATCGTACAGCTGTGTCGGTAGTCTGAGAGTTTGCTGGAAATAACTCGCCTTCCACCAGTATATGGTATAACACTGTCAGCTCGCTCTGCGAATGGAAATTCGCGCCACAAGTAGGGAAGTTTGTCAATCCCTTTCAAAACGTCGGTAGTTTATATAGTTATTCTTGAATGACGGCGTTTAATTCCAATCGAATTAAAATATAAATCCAGTCAGGCATTGGGTTTTCCACAGAAGCACTGACACTATTCTTAATTTTGGACGGTCCATTTATTTACTATCGGTTTCACCCAATCCTATGGCTGGTATACCTACACTTCGCAAAACGATGTAAAGGCAAACGAAGGGAAGTGTTTGGATTAGGCTCGTTTGGTTGATTTCCCTTTGGGTTTTAAAGGCGATGCTGTTTCTTTAAATCATCACACTAGGGACACCATACATGACACCTTCCTCGGTACTGATTTCTGGTCTCGTGTCGCCCCACAGAATGCTCATCCCTGTATGTCACCTAAGGTACCCATGAACAAACAACACCCAACACAAACCTTTGTACCATTATATGACAACTGATATTCGGCCATTCCTCCTTCAGGAAGACAAATATGAATTTGCTTGAATGGTTCAGTACCATACAAGTATGGAATAACAATGTTCACGTAAGATTAGGTAACAATATTGATCAGGGATGTACAACTAAACATAAACAATGTTCACACAGGATGGATTAACAATGTTGATCAGGGATGTACTACTAAACATGAACAATGTTCACATAGAATGGAATGACAAAGTTGATCAGGGATGTACTACTAAACATGAACAATGTTCACATAGAATGGAATAACAATGTTGATCAGGGATGTACTGCTAAACATAAACAATGTTCACAAAGGATGGAGTAACAATGTTGACCAGGGGTGTACTGCTAAACATAAACAATGTTCACAAAGGATGGAGTAACAATGTTCACAAAGGATGGAGTAACAATGTTGATCAGGGATGTGCTGCTAAACATAAACAATGTTCACATATGATGGAGTAACAATGTTGATCAGCGATGTACTACTAAACATGAACAATGTTCACATAGGATGGAATAACAATGTTGATCAGCGATGTACTACTATTAGAATCAATGAATACAATACATGTTATGTTCACCCCAAAACCACAACTGTTAAATCTGTCAGTCACAATACTGTAATTCTTCAAACCTTTTCTCATGTTCGTAAAGTGTTCATTCAAGCAACTTCTGAGGGCATTATTCTATGTACACTGATAAAAGTTCCACTTTTTGTAAAGCCCTGAAATTGGCTAATCCAACCATTGTAGTTCTGCCTTCAAAATCAAATTAAAAACATACATAAATTGCCCTGAAAGTTGCTCTTTAATACGCGAAAAGATTGAGGAATTAGGGTAATATCTGTCTGCATCAAAGCATGAACAACATTCTGCACTTACAGGTATACAGCTGGAGGCTTTCTGCACGGACTTTAACATTATTTTGTATTACCTTAGTTCATGTAAAGGGCCTCCTTTAGCCTTAAAATAGAATGTTTCTTTAATACTGTCTGTGTGAGCTAGACATCGGGATAACAATAACACAAAGTGCAATCTGAAGTATTCATGACGGGAATTGAGCCTGATAATCTGAGATATACTTTTTATCCTTCTGCAAATAATGTCCCTGCAAATCACATCTACCTGGAAATCACATCTACCTGGAAATCACACCTACCTGCAAATCACATCTACCTGCAAATCACATCTGCCTGCAAATCAAATCTACCTGCAAATCAAATCTACCTGGAAATCACATCTACCTGGAAATCAAATCTACCTGGAAATCACATCTACCTGCAAATCAAATCTACCTGCAAATCACATCTACCTGCAAATCACATCTACCTGCAAATCAAATCTACCTGGAAATCACATCTACCTGCAAATCACATCTATCTGGAAAATTCTGCCCGATATGTCTACATGAAGTTAATGTTTACAGCATCAACCCTCTAATGATAACTTGACACTCACCAAGTAAAAATGCACACAGCACTTTGATGATAATTCGGCTGCCGTATTTACAAATGAAAGCACCTTGACAATAGCTTAATGCCCATATGTACACATGAAAAAAAAAATCACTGACCATAAGTTGGTGCTTTGTGTACAAATGAAGACAGCAACTTGATGATAACTTGGTACCTATATGTACACATGAAAAAACAACAGTTGTAGATGATAAATGGACTCTGTGTACAAATGAAGACAGCACCAAGATGATAACTTGGTATCCATATGTACACATGAAAAAACAACAGTCGTAGATGATAAATGGGTTCTTGGTGTACAAATGAAGACAGAACCATGAAGATAACTTGGTACCCATATGTACACATGAAAAAACAACAGTTGTAGATGATAAATGGAATCTTTGTGTAAAAATGAAGACAGCACCATGATGATAACCTGCGGCCCTTATCTACTGATGAAAACACCTGAATAACTCCGTGTCCATATGCTGAAGCACCTTTGTGATAACATGAAGTAAAATACTAGATAAGTTGATGCTTATATACCTGTAGATGTACAAAGTACTGTAAAACTGTAATGACCAAGGAGCCTCTCACCAATGCGGTTGTTGTGAGTTCCAAGTCCAGCTCATGCTGGCTTCCTCTCCGGCTATACATGGGAAGGTCTATCAGCAACCTGTGGATGGTCATGCGTTTCCCCCAGGCTCTGCCCGGTTTCTACCCAGCATAATGCTGGCCGCCGTTGTGTAAGTGAAATATTCTTGAGAACGGCGTAAAACACCAATCAAATCAACAAATAAAAAAAAAAGCTCCTATGATATCATTATGTCCTCACACTATAAGTGCATGCAATATCCAAATGTCATATTCTGCTGGTTTTCAATTCCAAGACATCCATGCCATGACAGTACACCAAAAAAACAGTTTGATGATGAGCTGACGCCCATGCATGTGTATGTAGCAGAGCAAAAGATGTAAAGCAGATTGAAAATAGCCTATTGTCCACATACATACAGATAAAGAAAGCAGTTTGATCACAACCTGATTCCCAAAAATGCACCAGTTTGAGGATAAATTGTTGCCCATACACATGCTTACAAAATCACAAAGCAATCTGATGATAACTTCAAAGTGTTATCCAGGACATTGTTATAATTAGCTTAGGTAGTGCTCATATACTTGGTAACATTAACGGCTAGACAAACGGCAGTTCTATATTTGGTAAGGATGTGAGAACGTAGTGGGGGAGAGGCTGTACTTTGTACTGGGTTATTGTATCAAACACCCACTCTCTGGAGACAGTCACAACCCCATATTTTCTGTACAGACCTGTCAGAAATAAAAATAAAAATAAATAAATAAATTTTTGAAGCTGTGAATAAACTTCACAAAAACCACAATACAGCTATTTACAGCTCAAGGAGAGCCACAAGCAAGGATAATGGTGGGGTACAGTAGTAATACTGTTTGGTTTTCTGTCATTCTGAATTGACATTTTTACCTTTACAACCCTTCAGTAATCCGTATATTTATTGCTTTGTATATTTGTTTGATATGGTTGTCCGTAATCCCTGTCGTTTAATGTGTCTGATGCATGTCAGAGTGATATTCCTTGTCTTTTGGCCCGCCAAGGACCAAAACTTCTGAGTATCGTACGTAACCTAAAATTCAAATTCCTGCAAAATTAATCAATGGCCGTATGTGGCAAGGTCTGTCCGCAACCTAGTGGGTTTCCCCTGAGCTCTGCCTGGTTTCCTCCCACCATAATGCTGGCTGCTGTCGTATAAGTGAAATATTCTTCAGTACAGTGTAAAACACTATCAAATAAATCAGACAATAAATTAATCGATAACACTTCAAACTTCTTGATTTCCCTTGTTACTTCATATGGAGGCCTACTCTGAAAAATATGGCTGTCGCCGTTTAATGCTGGGTGATCATACAGGAATCTTAAACATGGGCTGAAAATGCTGAAGGTCGTGGTGGATTTATTCCAGGCTGTGCCTGGTTTCCTCCCATCTTCATGACGGTCACAGTGAAATACTCTTGAAGACAGCATAAAACACCAGTCAAACATTTAAGTCAATAAATCATGGCTCATAAGCTGTGAACAAATGTAAGTCTTGTAGAGAAAATTTCTGGTCCAATGCACGTTTGCAAGGTGAAGAATATCACCAAACTGCCATTTGATGCAGACATGGTGAGGGACAGCAAACAGCATCAATCTGTTGAGTACAGCACACTGAAAACCATGGATTGCAGGCTGCATATAGGGCTATGTTCGTACATTTACATGTATATGTAAACCTATCCCCATAGGGTTAACCTTTTTCCTCACATGGCAATGGGTATATTTCATCTTTGATCTGAAACTTTTCCTTAATGATGCGTTACCTGGAACACTTACGATTAAATAGCCTGATGTTGCTTGGATGCTGGTCTTCATTCAAGTCCAGTATCAGCTGTGTTTTTTCTGGGTCCACGCCCAGTGCATCAGGGGAGGTAACCACAGTCCCACCAGACACAGTTAGCAGGTTCTGAAACTCTCCTGTGAACACAGTTAGCAGAGTGAAAAGAAAACAATACCCACAGAGAGGAAATCTGATAGAAATGAACTCACTTTGGATGGATTAACAAAGTACATGTACATAGGTTAAACTGGGAAATTCACAAAGTTCAGAATTCAGTTGAGGGGAAATTCACAAAGTTCAGAATTCAGTTGGGAGAAATTCACAAAGTGTATGACTCTACTTCAAAGTAGAAAACTCACCTGGAGAATTTTGAGGAGGACTGGAGAATTTCCATGGAATGAGGGGGTGGCTGAGGTTATACCAGTAAAACAGAACTTCAAAACCAAAAGTCAAAACATCCACTGAGATCTCACCTGGGAGGAAGGTTAGGGGAATCCCCATTGCAGAAGAATTCAAAATCTGCAAAGACTGGGTTGTTGTAGAGTCGTGATCTGCGGGGTCCTCTGTGTTTTGGGCCACTCACAGTGTCCCCCTGGATTTCATACCCCGTCTGCAACACAATGACTGGCACTTAGTCACATGCATGTGTCATGTAAAGCTGTGTTCACACGATGCCATTTGTCTTACTGACTTTTGTCAACTGTCAAATGCAATTTGTGGACTGAAAAACAACCTCTATACTACTAGAGTTCAGAAATATTGATTTATGTTGAATTTTATCTTTTGGAAGAATGCATTGCACCGTGTGAATGCTGGTTAATCCAAAGGCAGTCATTTAGGCTTATGTACAGGCTTTCTTATTTGATCCATTCTCATTTTTCCTCATTTCATATTTATATACCCTAAATAACCTTGAATGTCGACCAACAAAGTGCAAATAAATGCCACAAAATATTACTTTGGTGCTGAAAGGTAGGATACCATCGTACCTTCCAAACAAACGTAAGGACACCTTATGAAAAAAAAAAACAGAACTCTTGGAATCTGGAAACGAAATTTTAGGTCACTTATGGTACACTATTTTTTCTTCGTATGAATAATTCATATTTTTAACTCTTCCTGTTATAGGCCAATCTCAATATCAACATATTTGTTAGTGCTGCCTCAATAAAATACCTCGCCACAGACACCAGACATGACAACCCTCCTAAGCCCATACTGAGTCCATACTGAATGTACATTTCATATCCCCTTATGCGGAGTGCCATGACAAGTAGTATGTACACATACATGTATGCATGCTTTAGTTTTCACATCATACCTAACAATCTTTCAGTCATAGGATGATGAGGAATCACTTGATGTGTGTATACATATAGTGCACTGTGTCTTCTTGAGGCAGGGCGAGTCCATGTGCCAAAGTGCTGCCACACTGAAGTATCCTACAGATAACAACAGATATGACACTGCACCCAGTTGCATTACACGGACATTGAGCCAACCACCCCTATTCCCTTGCTCTAGCCTCTTTGGAAAGCAGGTAGTATCAAGGCTACTAATTCTACTCAGATGGGTTTGTGACTGAACCACATTACCTCAGGAAGGATCTCATTGGCTGTTATACAGTCTTCCACCCACTGGTAAGAGATGAGCCAGCAATGATGAGCTATTGCCTGGAAGTACTTGAATGTCCTCTCACACACCAAACTGTCCTCTGAGACTGTGGATAAAACATCAACAATTAAAAACATTTAATATAAATATTTTGTGGTGTTAAACATAACCGACCATGCAAAAAAGGGCACTTTAACACAAGATTTTTTCTCTCCTAATATCTTTTAAATCCTTATTATCATAAAATGAAATCTCTACATATTTGTGTCAAATGCATCTTTACATTTTCATGCCAAATGCACCTTTACATATTCATACCAAATGCACTTTTACATATATAAGCCAAATGCATCTTTACATGTTCATACCAAATGCACCTTTACATATTCATACCAAATGCACCTTTACATATATAAGCCAAATGTGTCTTTACATGTTCATAACCAAATGCACCTTTACATATTCATACCAAATGCACCTTTACATATTCATACTAAATGCATCTTTACATATATAAGCCAAATGCATCTTTACATATTCATGCCACATGCATCTTACATGCATATTCACGACAACCGTACCACATTTATTTATTTACTTATTTGATTGGTGTTTTACGCCATACTCAAGAATATTTCACATATACTACATGTATGGCGGGCCATGTATGGTGGGAGGAAACCGGGTAAACCCACAACCTTTCAGAGGTTACAACTGTACCAAACAGACGGCAAATCTAAATACTATGTCAAGGGCTTACATATACATACATGCACTATATATTTAAAAACATGTTTGGCTTGTGAAAGCCTCTTACTAAAGCAGGAAGCAGAATTGTAGCCAATTGGCTTGTACAAGTAGTAGGCAAGTGCAGGCTATGCAAAGACTAGGCTGAATGTCAGCTAGGGTGTGGTACATTTACATGTACATGTATGGCACCAGAGAGACAATGGTTTGCACAGAGGTGTAAGACAATCAGCAGTCATTATGTGTCCCTTTCATTCACATACTTACCTGTCTTAACGATCACATGAGTTGCTGCTGGTGAAAATTTAGGCTGTATCTTGATATTGAACATCTGAGCTAGTTTCTGTGTCCTCTGCTGCAATCGAAAATGAAGAGATGCACATTTTTGCACTTTCAGATTTAGACTAAGGCCCCGTTATTTTTAAAATGTATACTGTTAGAAATGGTCTTACTGACAAGGTGATGGGTTCTTTCAGAAGAAAACTGCTACTCGAAATTTAAGGTTTTGTGTTTAATTCTCGGTCCAGCTGGTTCATCTGAGATTTACAGTGAGGAAGTTTGTCGGAGATCAGACAAAGCAAGATGGTTTCCTCCATGCTCTGAGGACCTTCATACAAAGGAAATTTTGAGAATAATGTCTAAAGAAATGATTTTTTATAGAAAAGGAATTTTTAGAGGAATAACAACATGATGATAGATAAACTGTACACACTGAAAACACAAAGAAAACACACGAAGATAATAATTATAAATTATGTCATTTTCCTGTGACTTGAATTTGGTCACCAGATAATGGGGTTCTGAGAAAACGTGGGTTTCAGGCCCAATATGTTACCAGGTAATCAGCTTCATGGGTGAAAGGCCTAATATTTACCACTCAAAGCAGTGGTTACATATACTTACAGCCTGAGACAGGTGAAGCCCTGTTGTTACAAAACAGAGTCTTCGACTGGACGATTTTCCATCCCCGCTGGGTGTTGTGCGACCCAGGGGTGACATAACATTAGACCTCTGCGGGGTCCGAAAACGAGAGCCCTTGCCCTGGAGAACACCAGTAAAGGCTGGGGACTGGAATGGTTTGGGAAGGCCTGCCTTTACCCTCGATCCTGCCGGACTTGCCAGACTGGTGTCAGAAGTGGGATCCTTATAGATAGATTTCTGGGCAGAAACCAGAGGGCGTTCTGAGCGAGGGGAACATGGCGGTGTTGACTTGGCACTGTCTGGGCTCAAACCTCTGTATTTGTTTGGACTATTGCCACAATGACCAGGTGATACTGCCTTAAATATCTCCTTGAGTTTCAGAACAACCTGAGAGACGGCTGAAGGTTTAATGTTGGTGTCTGGTAGTGATGGTGGAGGGGAAGGTGACCGAGGACTCAAAAACAAGTCTTCACTCTCCTGACTGGATGATATACACTGGATATCTATCTCAGTGGCATCAGTTGGAGGAACTTTATTTGTCCGATCTTCTTCTCTACTTGGGCTACATTTCTCCTCCTCCAGTGGACATGTTTTTAAACCTGTGACAAGCAATAATCCACACTGTTTCAGTTTGGCACAGAATTTCCCAGAATTAGAAACAGTACAAAGCCTAAATATTCTTCCACTCCAATATTCCCTAAGATCACACAAAAAGGGTTAGTTTTTTTTTCAACATTTGCAAATATATTATGCTTTCCTTTTATTTAATTTCTTGCCTAATGACCTCCAGCAAAACTGACTTACATATCTACTGCATTTTCATAAATCCAAAGAAAACATAACACAAGAAACCACAGGTGAATCAAGGCCAGTTCTTTCTAAGCCTCTGGGCCATGAAATATTTCACTACAGTATGCAGTGAATGAACCAAAACTTTCTCAAGATATTAAATATACCAGTCACACACAGGTATACAAACTGGTATCTTGCTTCTAGTCAGAGTACCTCAGTGAGAATGTCACTCCCTTCACCCAGTGTCTATGATGTGCAGGACGAAAAGGATTCTTCTAAAAAGGGGTCACATAACATCCCGCTTTCAACCAGTGCATTTCAAACCACAGTTCACTATTTGAATAGTTGTGCATGAGGGAGTACTATTTATAAGAACATCACAGGCTAGGGCGTATTTATTTTTTTATTTGGTTGGTGTTTTATGCTGTACTCAAGAATATTTCACTTATACAACAGCGGCCAGCATTATGGGAGGAAACCCACGACCATCCTCAGGTTGCTGGTAGACCTTCCAACGTACAGCTGGAGAGGAAGCCAGGGCTAGGGTGTATTTTACTTGGTAGCATTGTTAGTGTAAGCCCATAAAGTTCCAATTCACATAGGAGAAAGCTTTTGTGGTTTGATAAGTCACCTTTTTCTGTGAAATCCCTGGGTCGATGACTGTGTTATAACACAGAATAAACGTTAGTAAGTTTTGAACAATGTGGAAGGCTTTTCCCCTAAAAATCCACATGATTTACTGGACGCTTTGAGTTCAAGTCCAGCTCAGGCTGGCTTCCTCTTCGGCCGTATGTGCGAAGGTCTGCAAGCAACCTGCGGATGGTCGTGGGTTTTTTACCGGGCTCTGCCCAGTTTCCTACCACCATAATGCTGGTTGCAGTCGTATTAGTGAAATATTCTTGAGTACGCCGTAAAACACCAATCAAATAAATAAATAATGATTTACAGAAAATTTCTGCACAGAAAAAAGGGCAATAAATTAATTTCTTGCTGAAAATGAAATAATTAGTTCTCCTGAAAATGTATGAACCCATATTTTATGTGGCAGGTAAGTCTCCATGTGCAAGTTCTATGATTTGGGTCATACATGTACTGTCACATTATTACACCTACTGCAAGGTTTGAAGTAAGGACTTTGCAATTAGCAGATATCCGCATGCCTTAGTCATGTTAAATCAAAGTGATTGCTACATCAGAACTCCAAGAGGTCATAATTTTCTTCTATGGCTAGAACAGATAAAAGCAACTAGACATCTGGGAGGAATATAAAAGCAATACTTGTTCCCTACCATCAAAATAGTCCATTTGTGTTTTCACATGTATATCAGGTTATATCACACAACGAAAACAGCTGTCAATTGGTTAAAAATGGACAAAACAGCAAGAAACTCACATTTCATTAGTAGCTTATGCGAGACCATACACATGTACCAAGTTTTAATACAATATAATGAATCATTCTGAAACCTGATGTTCAAAATGAAAGTACAGATAAAAGGCCTTTATTTCGTTGAAAATGGATGAAACATTACTAAACTAAACACTGCCAAATTAAACATTGCTAAACTAAACATTGCCAAACTAAACACTGCTAAACTAAACATTGCCAAACTAAACATTGCTAAACTAAGCATTGCCAAACTAAACACTGCTAAACTAAACATTGCCAAACTAAACATTGCTAAACTAAGCATTGCCAAATTAAACAATGCCAAACAAAACATTGCCAAACTAAACACTGCTAAACTAAACATTGCCAAACTAAACATTGCTAAACTAAGCATTGCCAAATTAAACAATGCCAAACAAAACATTGCCAAACTAAACATTGCTAAACTAAGCATTGCCAAACTAAACATTGCCAAACTAAACATTGCCAAACTAAACATTGCTAAACTAAGCATTGTCATGGTGAAGCCATATACCTATTTTGAATTCAGAATGACAAATCATTTTACAAACCAAAGTCTCAAAAAAACGTTTCATGATGGGCTGAAACGAACTGCAGACAGAGGTCGGGAACAACCATTACCATAATTCTTCAACCTTTTCGCATAATTGCAAGGTGTATATTTCAGGACGATCAGAGGACATTAGTCTGTGTGGACTGATCAAATTATACTCTTAGTAAAGCCCTGAAATGAGACAACCCTACTAATGAAGTTTTGTCTTCAAAATCAAATGAAAAAGGTGCATAAATTGCACTGAAAGTTGCTCTTTAATAAGCGAAACGGTTGAGGAATTAGGCTAAAGAACCATCATTGCAAAAACTCACTTGTTGGCATCCTTTCTGGTTTCCTCTTCAACCCACAAACGCCTGTCTTGTGGATGTCATCTGGATTACTAGGCCCTATTACAGAGCTTTCGACATCATTGGCCTCCATCTCAACTTCAATATGGTCACCCACAGTCATACCAGCCTTACTGGTCTCACTGTCAACTTCGCAAGGCTCTCTCACAGTGATGTCATCATCACTGGTCTCCATCTCAACTTCAATATGGTCACCCACAGTCATACCAGCCTTACTAGTCTCATTGTCAACTTCGCAAGGCTCTCTCACAGTGATGTTATCATCATTGGTCTCTGTCTCAACATCACCTGGCTCTTTCACAGTGAGATCAGCATTACTAGTCTCCATCTCAACTTCACTAGGCTTGCTCACAATGCTTTCAAGATGACTGGTTTCCAAAGTTACATTAGCTTCTCTTACAGTGCTCTCCAGCAGAGCAGAGTCTTCAGCGGCCAACTGGGCCTCCAAAGCTTCAATCTCTTGCTTCATTCTCTCCACATCCTGCTCAAGCTTGGAGCGTTGCTGAATAAGATAAACGATATACAACAAACCATACGTAAATGATTCAAGATTCTGATTCCATAACACTTCACTCAGACAGAACTGATACAAGAATCTAGAGGAAATGAAATAAATAGTGCAACACTCAGGCAAAGCTGTATGATTACAGACCAAGGTTTGAAAATTTTGAAGTACGGACAATACAATAATTTATTTATTTATTTATTTATTTGATTGGCGTTTTATGCCGTACTCAAGAATATTTCACTTATACAACGGCGGCCAGCATTATGGTAGGAGGAAACCAGGCAGAGCCCGATGATAACAGACAACCATCCGCAGGTTCAATACAATAATTAATACATTTAACTATGATAATACATTCTGGATTTAATAGTGAGCAGCAAATAAAAGAAGACAGGTCAATCCCTGCACCATAGCATTAAAACAGGATTATTGGATTTGAACCTGTTGATCTCAATGATCAAAGTGAGCAGCCAGCAAAAAGTCAACAGTTACACTGTAACTGTCAGCAAGGCTCTACTACAATAGTGCTGAAAGACTTTCTGTGTTTTTTTGAATTTTCAGACAAACCAATTGGACCTTGGCAAAATTGATCACTATCAGATGTCACAAGCAGCTCTAAGAGGAACACACTAATGATGTTGTTGTGGGAATGGTGTTCTTGCTTGTCATTTATTTATTTATCTGAGCGGAATTTTACACTGTACTCAAGAGTATTTCACTAGTAGCACAGCGGCGAACATTATGGTGGGAGGAAACCGAGTTTCTTGCTTTTAATAATGATGTGAAATGAGCATGTACATGTATCACAGCTTGTGACCCAGCCATTTTTTTTTCTTTATTTGTTTTTTTAACACAAAACTCAAAACCTGAGTTGTTGACTGATTGAGGCATCATTTCCTCCATACTACATACATGTACTGGAAGTCTTGAGTGGAAATTACCTGTGTGCACAAGAGCTCACTTTGGCTTGAAAAGGCACTGGAGGAAGTCAGATTGGCAGATTTATTGTCCTGACTGCAGTCTTCTGCTGAAATATCAATCAAATAAGCATATAATCTTCATTTCATTCACATTTTTATGAAAACTGGTAATGGAAAATGTAAATATATTTTAGACAACTCTTACATCTTGCTGCAAATATGTACGTGTATAGATTAGTGTTATTATAAGTCCATTACCTAGAAGTATGCAACTTTCCTGAGCAGCCGTATATGTTTTTTTCTCCATTGTGCAGTTGTGTTGAAATAGACTTTAAAAACTTACCACTATGGAGTGTTTTGTAAATAGACAACAATGACAGTAACTGTTTTAGAGTTGCTTGGAAATATCAAAAAATAGTCAATGGGTTTATAGCTGCATGCCAACAATGATTATCGAAATTGTAGTTTTTAAATACAGAGTTTCGGTTTTAAGGTACGGCCAGTTCTTGTAGCAGCCGTTTACAATTGGATTTCCTGTGATTCAGTTAATGATTGCCACCCAAGAAGTTGGCATATTTCTCCACCAGGTGTCGCGAGCTTCTACAGATGATGTAACATGTGTACCGTGCCGTGGAGACTAGGTATAGGGAAGTTGCATACTCCTAGGTAATGAACTTCTGGTGTTACTAAATACCACTAGGTGCACTGACATATTTGTCAAACCAGTCACATTCAACTAGTCCTATTTCACGCATTGTAGTATTCAGCAATTCACATCATCTGAAATCAGCTGTCATTTCTCAGTCCACTAGACAAATTCAATACGACAAATCATACCATGTCAATATGGCTTAACTCACAAAGGAAACAACAGCAAGGATGATACTACAAGTACCTGCATATTATCTACAGTGTCATTCCCTTTGGTTTAATTGGTCACCTGGAACAGCTAAATTGGTTTTCCATCCCTGACACAATATTTCAACCTATAGTCATCTACATGACAACACACCTTTTCACTTTTCAACAACCTTTTGTCAGTTTGGATGTAAGTCAAAGACAGAGAGAGAAATCACAGGAAACTTGAATAAAACCTTTCCCTTATTTCTCTTGGATACTAACCTTCAGCATCACCGGGCTTCACAATATCATCATCATCATCTGGATCATCGCTGTCATCACTGATCACAGGACGAACAGGTTTCTTTTTTGGCTTGGACCCATCATTTCCCTCATTCTGCTCTCTATCAAAGCACACCTAAAGGAAACACCAGATTTTGATATGTATCCCACAATTCAAAAATAAAATTACAGAAAACATTTTCTACTTGATCAGAGTAGTTTGCTTTGTCTATGAACATGTAGCTGACTCCATTTGAAAAGATTATTCAGTACACCCAACCCCCTCCCACCAAGCACAATAATGAAAATAACGAAGCAAGAATGGAAAACCTTTGTAAATCAACAGCTTTTGGTATACTGTTCAAACATCTTACTATTATGTGCTTTTCAAGGTTAGACAAACACGTTTTAAATTCACTGATTTCCCAGGCCTGAAACTTTGAGTTAATAACTACCTGTGCCTGTTGGCTTGATTCAGGCTTTGGGTCCTTGGTAACCTCCAACTCTGGCAAATCTTCCTGGTCCTCAATCTCAGCCGCATCGGTGAGTTCAAAGGGGCTGTCGGAATCTGAATCAGTGTCAACAATCACTGGTTTAATCACTTTCCCCCGTCGACGTCTTCCGCTTCTGCGCAGTTTTTCAGACTTCTCTGAGACTTCTTCCACGGGAGACTGTCCAGGACCAAGGTGAGGAATCTCTCCACTACCAAGCACAACATCTGGTGAACACTGTTTTCCACCCTCTGTGGTTGCTGCGTTAAGATTGTCACATGTGTCCTTCACACCCTGACCATCAGTGAAACGATTCTTTTTTCTTGTACCTACCTTTGCAGTTTCATATGGCTGCGACTCATTTCTCTGAGAACATTTACTGTCATCATCTCTCGGCTGGGCTGAGCTTCTCAAAACTCGGAGATCATCTTCCTTCCCTTTACGACCTTCTCCAAAATCTTCTTCATGATCACACACCACTGCTGGTGTAAATTTTTTCACCTTGTCTGGACATTGAGACGCAGTACATGTGTTCTGACAAGGTCTTCCCACAACAGAGCTGCTGGGACTATCAACCTTGCCTTTGCTCATCTTGGCTTTCAAAGCCTGTGTCTTGACCAGATTCTTGATCAGCACCAGGGAATCATCAAGATGAGCGCCCTTGGTTTTAGCAGAAGATGTTCTACTCTCTGGGGACTGTTCTCTCAGAGTATCCTCACAGATCTGTGTTGGCTCTGGAGGGTTTTCTGCAGTTTGACTTTTACCTTGAGCTTTTGTCTTTGGTTCAGTAAGAATGGACTGAGAGATACTGGAATCGGACAGAAAACTTCCTGAACCATTTACCAGATTTCGTTGGCTCCTTGTGCGCTTCACCCTGCGAATGAGGGGTTCTTCCTCCTTCAGTTCTGAATCAGAATCAGAATTTTTAGCTTCCTGTTTTGCAGATCTACGAGTTCTTTTCCTAGAAGGCCTCATGACGGATACTTGCGCACTGGAAACTGGGGGTTCTAAACTGCATGGAATGACCCTAGCGCTGTCCTGTACCAGGACGACAGAGGACTGAGGTTCGGTCACGGACGAAGGGTGAATCCCACTGCCACTCAAATCGTCCAGATCCATACTGGGGGGCAAAGTTTCTTCTGTGCAGGTGTCAACAGCATTGTCGTTCAGGCCCTCATCTTCTTTCTGTGGAGACAATGTTGCTTGTGGATCTGCAGGTTCATCTTTATCTTTAGCAGTATCCGATGGCAAGCTTTTATTTTGACTCCAATCAGGATTTTCATTCACCACGCCACTGGCCAACGGCTCTGAATTATTTGATTGAGGTTTATCACCTGAGCCTTCCTGAAATGCACAATCGTCCAGGGACTGAGGTATTGTGGTATCAGAGTTACTTGCACCAGACTTCAGTTGAGTCGGGGATTGAGAAAAAAGAGCGAGGTTTTCGTAAGACACTCTTGGAGATCTCCTTCTGAATGACTTTGTTCTCATGGAACACAATGGTCTATCATCAGACAGAGGCAGAATGACAGGGAATTCCGCAGACTTAGGACTGGCTGTCTCATCTGTGGTCGTCTTGGACAAAGCATTTCTTGCACAGTTAAAACTTGTGCGTATTGGATGTACTACCTCAACCGAGGCTCCAGGAGTGACAGAAACAAAGCCTGAACTACTTTCTACCACAGCACTGGACATCTTCTGATGTGTGTTTTTAGGGCTTGAGTCTGAGTGGCCAGTACTGGACTGCACACCTACAACTGAACCAGTAGACTTGTTCTCCAGTGATACCTGCTTCAATTTTGGCTCCTCATCTAAACCCTCCACGAGTGATAGTGGGACAACGGTAAGGCTTTCCATTTCATGACAAGATTTGGACAGACTTCCACCACAGCTTTCTGAAACTAAACGTAAGTCCACGTCAGAGTCAAAAATGTTGTCTCCAGACTTCAATTCTTGAGTGTTCCTAGCACTACCATCATCTGACTGAGATTTAATGGCTACAGTTGCTTCTCCAACTGGCGTGTCCATATCCCTGTTTTCATTTCTTTTATCTTCCATTTCCGTCCCTCTGCCATCCTGGCCAACACAGGCATAGTGAACTTCTTTTGGACTGTCTTCAGCTACTGCAACATTCCCAGTTTGCAGAAAGTCATCATCATTCTTTGTCTTCAATTTATCAGCTGTGGCACCCAGATCAACAGAATCTGTCCCAACTACTGGTGTCGAATTCTCATGTGTAGGGGTTGGGTGATTTGGAGCAGAATCCCCATCTAGCACCAGAGGGCTTTCCGGAACACAGTTTTCTGAAACACTTTGAATGGAGTCCACTTTTCCTTGTGCATCATCACGGATGCCACCCTGATGAATGCCAGACTGCACTGCAGCAGTGTCTTGCTCCAATCTTGTACTCACATCTGTTACAGGATGAGAACTGAGATGGGGTATTTCCTGAGCTTCTGTGGATGTATCCTCATCCACAATGGCTTCTTCAACAGCAGGTAACCACTGGCTTGATGTCTCTGCCACACTTTTCGTAGACATTGTATGGACATTGCCTGGAAGAAAGGACAAAAGAGCAGTTCAATCTAGCCCCGGTTTGAAAATTATTCCTTCAAAATCAAACCAAAAAAATAAAAAACAGACTGGCAGATATGTCCACTGTGTTTCATCAATTTTTTGCAATGACTCACCCACCACTACATGTAGCTTCTACCATTCTACTACTGCTCCATTGTTCTGCTAAAGCTCTACACATACATATACTACTGTAATCCAGGGATTTACCGGACGCAAAAAACACGCGTCTCTGACGCGTGTTTTTTGACTTGGACGCAAAAAATGCATCGGCAGGGTTCCCATAGGATGCAACAAAAAAAAACCCCCAAAATTTACAACCACATCCAAGTGCCCATGGAAGCTGATTTATCACTAAAATAATTCATGTATCCAGTTATTTTCATAAACCAGCATCCATGTGTTCTACGGTAGCAACATGGCACATCCAGCGCTAAAAATAGCATGCGTGGCCTACAATTGCAACGTATGCTGCTAGAGGGGGATCAATGAATTGACGCACTGCTTCAATGCACACAGCACGCGCTGTAAAGTGTAAGCGGTCCGCTGAGCAAATGTGCTATCATTCAAAGCAAATCATGAGCAAACAGTCCAAGTTGTCAAAGTTTTTCGGCGGTGGATCCGAGTCTAGCCACACTGTTGTCATGCGTGATTCTGAATCACCTGAGCCGGATGAATCTGAAAAAAACTTCACACACTGACACAGACGCAGTATCGGCACCTAAACGGGCTTGCACTCGATCGTTTCAAACCGAATGGCAAATGAAATTTCCATGGTTGAGTAGGGCCAAATCCGAATCCCAGGCCTCGGGTATGATATGTAACACTTGTAAAAGTGCAAATTTTGACAATTCCTTCACAACAAACCAGGGCTGTTGTAACTTTCAACTCAGCGCATTGTCCCGCCATCAAGATTCTAAACAACACATCGAGGCTGTAAAGATTTTACATATGCGCTCTCACACAGATGCGGCCATGAAAAAAGTTCGCGAAGTCAGCCAAAATACGTACAACGAAAAAATGAACAGCGAAACGATTCAGCTAAGAACTGTTTTGTGATGGCCAAAAATAACATTGCCGCTGATAATTTTCGAGACCTAATGGACTTGCAAGTTTTGAATGGTGTAAAAGTGAAGCAGTACTACAAACGGCCGCAAATTGTCTCCGAAATGGAGGAGTGTATAGAACAAGTCGCGGAGGAAAGCATTCTTGACAAATTACAGGCAAGTGACTTCATTGGCATAATGTTGGACGAGACTTGTGATGTATCCGACAAGCCGACAACCTATAGAGAGCATTTAACCTGTGTAGATTTGTAGACTTCCTTAACCTGACAAGACAATACAGATTACCCTAACTCCTCAACCTTTTTGCACATGAAAGAGCAACTTTCAGTGCAACTTATGCACATTTTTAAATCTGATTTTGGGTACAAAAACTTCTTAGGTTGGGTTGGACAAACCTACAATTTCAAGGCTTAACAGAAAGTATAATTTTATCAGTTAACACAGAATAATGCCTCCACAATATGCTTGAATAAACACCTTGCAAATATGCAAAAAGGGTGAAGAATTCCAGTCACAGAAGTGCAAAGATGGTTGGCTGAAAAACCTTACCCCCACTAAACAAACGGTGAAGGCAATTCTAAAGCAGTTAGCAAACAGTCCTACAGTGTCTCACAGAAGCTACATGTATTGTTAAAAATACATGTAGTTGCTGTGTTCCTCTTGATAACTAAGATCTCCTCTGCATCTAATGGCATTGGAATACATTTCAATTAATTTATTATTTATTTGATTGGTGTTTTATGCCCTACTCAAGAATATTTCACTTATATAACGGCAGCCAGCATTATGGTGGGTGGAAAGCAGCAGAGCCCTGGGGAAACCCACAACCATCCACAGGTTGCTGGCAGACCTTCCCACGTACGGCCGGAGAGGAAGCCAGCATGAGCTGGACTTGAACTCACGGCAACCACATTGGTGAGAGGCTCAGGAGTCATTACGCTGCGCTAGAGCACTAACCAGCTGAGCCACGGAGGTCCCCATTCCAGTTAAAGTCTTACAGATGGACTAATATTCCTTTCAATTATTTTCCTCACTTGGGTATCGAGCAAAGCAGGCTTTCAAAGCATGAGTTCTGCCCCCCTGATTTATTTTTTTTATGTTGGAAAATGAATTTTCATCTGGCATTTTGCTGAAGTGAATCACAAAAGATGTGTAGGAATTGTCTCACTTACCTAGTGCGGGTATGGCGTACTCATCAGAGGTTGGGTGGATGTCCAAGTCCTCTGTGGAGCTGCTATCACTGTCTTCGGTACAAAACAACAATCCTGGGCTGGTTGCTGGGGCTTCTGAACAAACACAAGGCAAAAGAGAACTGATTTTATCTGTTTTCCTCATATATTAAAAGTGCACAAATACTGTAATATGATCGACCAGTCAGTCATCATATAGGTACACAAACATGGACTTGTGTACAAAACTACATCAAAGTCATATCATACACCCAATACATTCGTGTGTGTGTGTGTGGTGTGCGTGTGGTGTGTGGTGTGTGGTGTGCGTGTGGTGTGTGGTGTGTGTGTGTGTGTGCATGTATAACTTTATTTTCAGAGGGTAATTATGATACAAATGTAGACATAGCTATGTCAGTTCTCAAGAACTGTTCTGCCCAGAGGCCCTCTATATAATACATTATCTTACAATATTTGCAGAAGAGACACATCGACTTACATGTATCATATCAAAGAAATTCTCAAATAATTAGATACAAATGAAAGGAAAACAAATAAATTTACAGTAGTTTGGTGATAGGATCACAGTTAAGTTTATAATACATTAATACAAAGAAGACAATATTTACAAGAAAAGAGAGGACATCAATTTAGCATAGTATGTTTGAAGATATATGTATCATCAAATATAAACAAACCATAAAAGATAAATTTACTGCATCAAAATTAGATTTACACACATTTTAGTTTTGTGGCAGCAGTTGAGAGTTAAGCAACATTTTTTTGTGATTCGAATGGAAAGAGGAAACAGATGGTCAATTTTCTTAAGATTAGCTCCAGTAGTCGGTGTTACTAAAGGAGTACCAATAAGATACTGGATGTTGGCCGGACAAGAAATATTCTAGGGTTATTTCACCTACATGTGGAGGTGTGGGGCTTTTGTCAGTTCTGCATAGTTTGTTCCAATGTCCAATAGTGCCGACTTCATCAGATAAACCGATGAAGTTTTCCCCACTACACCAAAGGTGTAAAAATACTTTAAAAGTGTGAAATATGCAGACTAATAAAATTTTCTCAAAGCACGCTGGGCCAAAATTAAAATAGCCAAATGATAATAATCATGACCACAACAGAAGATTTTTGTTATAAACCAATTCATGTACGTTATGAAAGAATCCCAAACAGAACCCCTTTGGTGTTTATCCCATTTCACAGGTATCAGAAGCCCCCACAGGAGCCCCTTCAGCTGGCACGGAAAAATACCATTCGGTAGATCCCAAAATTTAAAAAAAGGTTAGTCAGGTGTATGGATAGCTATTCTCCCCATCAAAACTGTATCCCATTGAGCATGTAGTTGGGAATACATTGGTATAATTTCCTGAACTGTGATTGAGATTACCCCCGCCAGATGCTTTGGTGGATAGAAAATGTAACTGTTTACTTACACATTATTATGAAGAGGAAACAACAGTAATGACAACAGAAAAAGCAGGTACATTTTCAACGCAGGGAAGTTCACACACAAACTGTTCCATCCGTTAATCTTCATGCAACACAACATGATTTTGGCTCTCCTCTACCTCGCCTAGAAATGTTTTGGACAGTATAAATTATGGACAGTATAAATCAGGTCAAAGCTGGTGATCTGAACTGAGGTTCACTAGGGTGCTTACACTCCTTCACATGAAGGGAGAAACCTCTAAATCTCAAAAAGTTTAATTACAATTCGCAAATTAAAGAAAATGAAAACAGATTTCTCAGTATATACATGTATTTTATGTTACTATGTAATGAC
This sequence comes from Liolophura sinensis, assembly GCF_032854445.1. Taxonomy (NCBI): domain Eukaryota; kingdom Metazoa; phylum Mollusca; class Polyplacophora; order Chitonida; family Chitonidae; genus Liolophura; species Liolophura sinensis. Next base: position 29,854,440 of record NC_088305.1, on the reverse strand, counting down.
ATTCCACTTGACTCCGTCAAAGGTATCCACCGGACGGGAATGTGCTTATACTTTCACATGCTCACCCCGTTTGTATAGGGCCTGAAAATGCTATCACAAACTATGGACTTAAATTGCGCCGTGGTACTGTGTTTAGCAAATGTTTACTTGTTAGTTTTATTATAAATATTTAAATCTTACAAATGAAATCCACACAAAAACAGTGAAATAATAATAAAAGCAAGTACGAATTTTGCCACCATAACTATCCCAACCAATGGAAGAGGTAGGTTAGTGGGAGACGGCCCATTACTAACCCCTTTCTATCCCCTCTAGAAGTTGGAACCTAATGATACACATGTTCAGAGCACAGAACGAGTGAGTGGGAGACGGCCCATTACTGAGGCCTTCCTATCCCCTCCAGAAGTTGGAACCTAATGATACACATGTTCAAAGCACAGAATGAGTGGGTGGGTGATGGCCCTTTCCCATCCCTTCTCATCTGCACATGAGCTCATGAGTGCTGTGATGGCATTCTCAAAATGAAGTATCATTTTCAGTATATAACCCCTTGAAGATATCAGTTCTTAAAACATTGAACGGAGGAAGACCATGGTGCACCTGTATACATATGTACTTGTAGATGCTAGGAATGTATTCGCTGAATGTACCCTGACATGAAATGTCAAGTTAAAAATATGGATTTGAAGTCACTCATATCCTCTGGATCACTACAGATGTTTAAAAAAAAAAAAAACATCTTATTGGGTTGAAAAATTCTAAAAAAAAATAAATTAAACTAATTTCATGAACATTGTTTAAAGGCCTTTAATTCAATATCAACTATATTTTAGTGTTCTCTTTGCCCTGAAGTATTGGCATCAAAAGGCTCAATTTTAGGCTTGATCTGCTTCTGAAAAAGCATTTTTGTCGTGCTTGTTCTAGTCCTACAATGCCTTTCTACAGGCATGGAAATGCCTGTTTTGATGCCTAGCTTAACTTGTTTACATGTAGCACCATACAGACTGAGTGTTAGTCTTTCAGTCAAATCAACACAATCGTTATGCACTGCATGTCCATAAATAAAACCGAGTCAAGATATTTAATTCTGTGTGAAACCACAGAATAATGTTCACAAGAAACTTGATCAGACTGGCCTTCAAAATTAAACAAGCTTTGTGACCAGAAGATACAAATACACTGTCCTGAGAACCACTTAATCCTCTTTTCACATTCTAAGAAAGCACCATGAATGACAAAATTTAATTTTATATATTAAAGATGTTCCGCAATAAAGATGATGAATTGAACATCAACAAGTTAGTAGCCTACAAGTATGGACATAAGCATTATGATTACAAACCCACCTGTTGCATCTTGAAGATTTGTTGGTTTCTGCATATTGTATGAGGATGGAACCGGTTTGTTTTCATCCTCGGCTACTTTTGAATAGACCCCAGAACTGTGGTAAACTTCACCAGTTTGATTTGATGGACTGACCTGTGTGGGTGGGGTTGATGCTTTAGCTAATTGGCCTGGCTGCCCAGTGGGTGAAATGATGGAAACGCTACTGTCTTCAGAGGTCTCCCCTACAAAATCAGATACTGCGGGGCGTTTAGACAGTAAATCTGGGCTGGCAGAAGTAGAGGGTGTTTTTCGTTTAACCTGTACGGACTTGAGCAATTTCCCCATTTTGGATAAAGTAGGAGCAATTACATCTGCTGAGGGCAAAATGTGCGTCAGATTCTTGGGGCTAGAAGCAGACTGCCTGGAAGCTATTGATGGCAATTCGTACGATATCACTTTTTTTGGTGGCACTGAAGAACATTTTGTTTTGGGATCCCCTGGGCCTTTAGTTGATTCTAACTGAGCATTTGTTTCAAGTGTATCTTTAATTATGTCTTGAGAACTACTTCCACCTTCATCGGATGCCTCAGACTCTTGAACAGCTCTGTCCTCGGTAGATCTTTGTGATTTTTTTCTGGTCTCTGCAGTCATCTGCTTGTGAACATCCTGACTGGAGAATAATAATTCAAAACTCTCAGCCTGGCTAATCTTTGAAATCAGCTTATCCATATCTCTCTGATCAGCTTGCTTCTTTGCTTCAACTTCCAGTTTTCTGTTTTTCCTCTGCTTTCCCATCTTCTTACCCTCAGCACAAGAATCAGTGTTAAGTATCAGTGGTTGCTGCGGCCTAGATGATCTCAGCACTCTTCTCTGTGGCGGTACAAACACACTAGGAGGAATTACCGCGGAATCACTGTCACTCACCCCTGAAACTTCACCTGAAACCGCTCCACCCACTTCGCCCATCGCTTTTGGAGAAACTTTATCAGATGTTTGCCTGCGGATCTGCATGGATTCGCATTCCTCTTCACCATTTAATACATCCTCATCAGGGTTGCCATTTATCTCAAACGGTTGTGTTTCCAAGACCACTTGAGGAGTTGTAGCTTGATTATCTGATGTCACAGAAGCATCTGTCTTTTCCATCTGAACAACACACAGCTGGGGCTTTCTATCCTTTGCCCTTTGCTTCACTCTTCCTCTTGAAGCCCTCTTCCCTCCCTTTCGGCCTTTTTGGTTCTTCCCTCTTTTCGGAGTTCTCTGGCTAGATTTGAACACGTAAGGATCATCTTCAGCACTAGGGTCTGTGATTTCCTCTCTGGGCGGCGTTGATCTTTTGACAGCACACAGCTGTCTGCTCTTGAATATCCTCCTTGCCAGAAGGGGGCGTTTTGTTGTCAACTCAGACTCCACATTACCTTCCAAGGCCAAATCACTTTTTTTTAATGCACCTGTAGAAACACTGGGTTCTGAAGTACAGCCAGAATTTACGGAATTCTTTCCTACACTTGGTGGCAAATTGTACATCCAGTTGGAGACTTTCTTGATCTTCTGCCTTGTTGCATAAGTTCTGCAGGACTTTGACTTGTCCAGTACAGGAACACTGATCTCAAGATCCCCAGAGGGTACACTAGATTTAGCGGCCACATTTGTCCCAATCGAAATGGGTTTTGTAACTTTTGGCGGTTGTGAACCCGGAACACTTCCTGTTTGAGAAACTGTGCCAAACTTTTCCTCCATGAATCCATAATCCAAACTATCTGCCAGATCACAAAGGTCATTGGACTGTTTGGCATTTAATTTCGTATTTTCATTAGAGCATGTATGCTTCTCTTCCCCTGGTCCATGTTTGGGGTTCTGATCATGGTTATTTTCTGGTTTAGCATGGCCAGAAACATCTCCCTTCTCAAGCATTACAACATCTTCATGTACAATATCATGGGTATCATCTCTGTCTTCTGTAGCGCAGTCACCGAATTCCTTGCAGTTTGACTCACTTTGCACACTTTCCTCCTCCTCATAACTACCTCTGCACACTGATCCTCCATCTGACTCATCCTGATCCTCCTCCTCTAACCTCTGGGTCGTGACATTTGAACTTGAGGAGTGTGCGCCACAGGAAGCTTCCACTAAGTACCTAACCAGCTCTACCTCGCACGAACCCTCCCCATCATCAGCTTGCTCTGTGGGATTTGGTAAACTGGTCAGTTCTCCATCACTGTTTGACTGTTTTACCTTACGTGAGGCGACGTTGCCTTTCTTAGCGCACTTTTTACCATGTACTCTGCTCGCAGGAAATCCTCCACTGTAAAAGAAAAAAACTTTCACTTGTAAGTTATATTTAAAACAAGCATGTTCCCAAATTTACATGACACAGAGACAAGAAGAATTGTTTACTGATCGGAGAAGCAGGAACATTTTTTACCCTAAACAGAGGCAGCTAGTTGTAGGGGGCGCAGGAAACAAGATCACAGATGTTTGGCAAGCAGCTTTCTGATATGTTACACACAGATTTTCACCTGCAGTATGAGTTCAGGCAAATGGAGAATGCCATAGTGATGTAAAGCCAGTGATCTCTACCAAACTTCACGATCCATACCAAACTTCACGAATATACAGATGGCCTAATGACAGCCGTCAACCACTTAGTGCCTCCAACACTTTGCAAGTACCAGAAGAAGGGAATCCTTCCTTCACAGCTAGTAATGAACTAGTGCTACTGATAGCAAAATAAGCATGTTAACATATATCAATATCATATTAAACAGAAAAAATCAAGCACTTCAATGTTTTTGGAATCTTATCTGATGGCTTTTGGAACCTGATCTGAGGTTCCACAAAGTGTACCTGCACAAGAAAAGATATCAAAATGAGACAACAGGTGGAGGAGTTATTCTTCCGAAACTAAAGCGTTGCAGAATCACCAACTTTATGACAGACTTTTTGCAAAGGTATAGGATAATCCACAATAAACTTATCCTAAATGTATGTACATGTTAGCACTTACCTAACATTGACATGGGTCTGAACCAAATCTGCCGCTTCCGAGGGCTCTGTGAGATCTGTAAAAGGATAACAAAAAAACCTAGAGAGCAGTTAAGATACAGGTAATGGATAAATCAACTTAAAAATGTAATCTATTATGTTTGGTAAATTTTCATAATACACAGGGCCACACCAAATTTATTTTTTTTTTTACGAGCAGACTAAATTTTTTCTCAGTATCAGAGGAAAGTATAGTAATGAAAGTAAAACTTGGAAATCATCTAATTATTGGAATACGTAGATTGTTTTGGCAATTTGTCCTGTTGAAGACATATTTACTTAATTGAAATGCCTTGAAAAACAGGAAAATAACAAAACACATCAAGATCAAAATTTTTCAGTTTTATTTTTATTCCATGTCTAGAGTTTTTGGTGTTGGCTTGCCCGTAAAAGCCCCTAACTTTGGCTTTTTATCAAATTTCTACTTACAGAAGGTTAATATGACAGCTTTCTCCTTAAAGAACTTCACACCATCAGTACATACATGACCTCTTTCTTTTCTTCTTACCTTTAATGATGGATCTCACACTTTCATAACACAAAAACTTTGCTTATTTTTAGGGCCAAGAATTTCTAATGACAAAAGCTGTAGATTAAGACAGGTTTTTTAAGGATATATTCAGAGCTTACCATCAATAAACACATGTGTGACCTCGGTCTTTCTTCTCTTGGAGTGACGTAGGTTCCTGAGAGACTTATCATTCTGAAAGGATAGATTTATACAGTGATGCAAGACTGAAGAGATGGAATATCAAAGTGATGATAAAACAGACGTCTTAATCCAAATTTTTAAAAATACTAAAATAAGATCACATAACTTATTTATTTCTTTGGTGTTTTATGCCATGCTTGAAAACATTTCACCTATATGATGGTGGCCGGCAATGTGGTGGGAGGAAACCAGACAGAGACAGGAGGAAACCAGACAGAGAAAGGAGGAAACAGACAATCATCCGCAGGTTGCTGGTAGACCTTCCCAGAGAGGAAGCCAGCATGATCTGGAGATGAACACACAGCGACCGCATCTGTGAGAGGCTCCTGGTCCACTGCGCTGCACTGACACGCTAACGCCCGCGTCCATGGAGGCCTCAATAATTTATTTAACGTTGGTTTTACAAAACATATAAAACATTAGCTTTCATGAGGAGCCATTATCAGCGAATCACCTAACAAGAAAAATACACGAAGAAGAATAGATAAGAGTAGATGAACTTGATTTAACAGAGAAACTGCCCAAATAAAAATATAATATAAGTAGTTCTTTTTTGTGTAAAATATCTGCCATTACAATGCAGGAAAAGGCACATAAAAATAAATCAAACAATCAAAAATCAAAATAAAAAAATAATTGTTATAAAAGACATTTAAAACTAAAGATGATAGTTAAAAACCCATTTTTGGTGGGTTCAGTCCAAATGTCCATGAAAACACACAAAAACTCTTGGATATTTTCAGTGTTGTAAAAGCTTTCACAGAAGCACAAGTGGAGAGTTATTTGTGTTTTGTGCAAATTTTGTGCTCTCATTCAATATCCCGGTCTTACCTGTATGGAGGCAGAGTTTGGTTGCTCTAGAGATCTTTTAAAACAACCTGCAGAGCCAGACTGTAGAGTGACAGCTGTTGATGAAGGGAGACCACTCTGTGAACTTTGTGATGGATTTGCTGATGAACACAACCAAAAGTAAACCTGTCAAACTTCCATATATACATACCAGGGATCCATATGCTCAAGTCTGGCATCAGAAACGGAATATTTTCAGAACACAAAAAAAATATTCATGACAGAAACAACTATACCGGATTTAACTGTTGGTAGCAAAATGTTGAAAAAACGTGAGAAAAATGAATTTGTACAGCTGAACTTTCTAACACAAATTAAAACCATTTCTCAGGCCATTACAGCATTGTACATGATCCAATTTCCATTACCTAGCCACTGCATATCAACATGCTACTGAGCCTCTTTACAATAAAATGGGTCATTATGTGTCTAACGGAGGAGATGTCTTGGCTTCTATTCAACTCAGAAGGTTAAGCTAAACAAACTGCCATTTTCTCATGGACAATAAAGCAGAAAAAGTATATTTAAAAGAAAACTGCAGTATTAAATAAACAGTATTTGAAGATGAAAAGAAAAGTTCTAAAACAAATATATGAATTAGAGAACACATGTTATCTTTACAAATAAGTTGCTTTATTAATTGTATATCCATGTACTACATTTCAAGCTGTGACATGGATGTTATCAGAAATATATATACAGTGCAACAGAAAAGTTAGCTTGGTTTGTAAAATTTTGTTAACTCAATATGGACTCCAAATTGGTCAGTAAATTTTTATTAAACTCAATTTGGTAAAAAACAAACCTCAGTTTTTGAGTTTCGGTTTGTAAAATTTGAACTTATATGAATCCCTTGACTGCTACACCTTTATCCTTATAATACTTTTATGAAGTTGCAAATAAACACAGATAAAAATGTCTGAATCTTGTTATAAACAATTTGAACACAATTATGACCGGAGAATAAACTAAAATCCGGATGTCCGAAAAACTCCTCTTCCATACCCTAACATTTGCAAAGCTAAAAGAAAGTAAACTATGAAAATCTTAAAAGAAATGACAGCATGTCATGTTGCTTTATAGCTTGGCATCCTACAGGCTGTTTCATGGGCAATCTGTGCACAGCACTACAGGTACATCCAGTTCGAATGGAGACGTAGCATGCAGAAGAGAATACAGTGCACATGAAAAGTACCTGAATGGCAGTAATCATGAAAATAATTACCCTATTGTAATTAAACTTCAGCATGCACAAGTTGAGATGAAATAAAGATGTATGGTAAGTTTCTTAAAAACTGATTTTTTTGGGAGGGGATGCACAGACAAACTCTGAAGACACAAAACCCACTTCTACGCAATGTCCTAAACGAGTGAAATTATGAAAATAATTACCCGACTGTTATTAAACTTCAGCATGCACAAGTTCAGACGTTAGGCAATATGTATGGTATGTTTGGTCGAAATCAGCGCAGTAGTTGGGGAGGAGAGGCATGCATAAAATCTACAGACATATGGACAAACTGCGTGATTCCTAGTGTAGTCCCTTAACTTCACTCAGCGGTATATAAAAGTAGAACAATATCAAAACAAGAACATATTAGTTTAAACTTCTAAAAAGAAAATGAAAAAATCGCATTTGCACTCGGCTGCAATTATTAGTCGGTCCACTATTCTGCATTTGTTAAAACCAAAAGAGCCCATCAGACTGAAGGCCTGGTAGAATAATATGTGAGAGCAAAGAAGCAGATAAGTTTCGGACGAGAAACTCACCTGATGATTCCTGATCGGTATGGAAGGCTGTCATAAGCCTCCGAATGCCACTCACAATGTCACCCAATTTGGGCCGCTCACTCAGACTCCTACGTATAACACAGAAGAGGCAGGCCTGGAGCTAAAGATTTATCGATTGAGTAATGCTATGAATGAGAAGTCTAAGACTACAACGTATACATATACATGTATAAATGTATTTTTATGAGCTAGGAGCATATTAAATCAGAATCAAAGATTTTTTTTTTTTTTTTTTTTTGATTGGTTTTTTACGCCGTACTCAAGAATATTTCACTTATACGACGGCGGCCAGCATTATGGTGGGTGGAAACCGGGCACAGCCCGGGGGAAACCCACGACCATCCGCAGGTTGCTGGCAGACCTTCCCACTTACGGCTGGAGAGAAAGCCAGCATGCAGAATCAAAGAGGTATAATATATAAATACTAGTGGTCCCTTGAATTTATGCCGATCGATTTGACACATTATCCAAATTAACATGAGGAGGTGTCCTCTATTTTTTTTTGCCGATATCAAAATATTCATGGGAAAAAGGGGCAAAACTAGTGTCACAAATATGCCTTTAGGCATCACTTTTGGCCAGATTTGATCAGGTTTGAAGTTTTCATCAATGTAATTTTCGTAATATGATAAATTAATTTTATGACTGATATTGTTTTATTAAACCAGGTAACTCAATCAACACAAGTACAGGTACCTGAATTTCTTGTGTACATTTTGTATCATACAACTGTTGTCAGTTCCGTTCAGATTTCTGCTTATTCTAGCCATTACTAATTATCTCCCTTGTCCGGATTTGATTTTTTCCCAGATTCAATTACAAGATTGCCTGGGGCAAATCTTTTCGGTTCGGATGACTGCTTTATTTGGAGGGAGTAGTGTGCTAGTGATGGATACACGGTGATGACAATATATTGTCATGATGAACACCAGAGACAGATACAGGGCAACAGAGATGTTTCACATGTCACATACACCCTTACAGAGACGATGGTCTTTGTTAGGTATATCAGTTATAGTTATATATTTATTTGATTGGTGTTTTACGCCGTACTCAAGAATATTTCACTTATATGACAGGGGGGAAACCGGGCGTATATCAGTTATACACAGGCCTTTCATGTGTGCGCAACAGATATCATCAGCAATAGATATCATCAGCAACAGATATCATCAGCAATAGATATCATCAGCAACAGATATCATCAGCAACCATACATGTCAATACAGTTATAAACATCTTAAAAAGAAGTTTCAGTTTATTCTCCTATGAACTGCAATGAAACTATTCTCAAGCCATTTTGCTGATTTGCAAAACTGAGTCCAATTTCTGACTGAAAAATGAGTGACAAGCAGAATTGACTAGACATCAGAAGTGACGACTGCGTTATAATGATTTCAGTCATTGTGGATACCATAGGTACATGTAGAAGCTTAGCTTGGTTCTGTGCATTGATTATTTTGATTTGTCTTGTAAATTTAAAGCTGTAATTTAACAGTAATGCTCACCTTCTTGTGACTGGTTTCTTGCACAGTGGGCAGGGTACAGATGACTTCTTGTGGAGAAACTCTGTGATACAAAACCTGAAAATGGCAAAACACAAAGCACATACAATGAGCATTAGAGAAACCTTACAGAACGCACTCTCCAGCAGTTTCACTATGGATGCTGGTAGTTTAATTTCTGGTAGTCTCGGATACAAACATAAGAATTAAAACTACACTTCAAACTTTTTCTATCTGAAATTAGCTCCGGCTGTTACAGAGTTAGCTTCACATTGTGTGAAATGAGCTTGATCTTATGGAATTGTCTCCAGATCATGCGGAGATGGCTCCAGATCATGCAGAGATGGCTCCAGATCGTGCGGAGATGGCTCCAGATCATGCGGAGATGGCTCCAGATCATGTTGAATTGTCTCCAGATCATGCAGAGATAGCTCCAGATCATGTTGAATTGTATCCAGATTATGTGTTATTGTCTCCAGATCATGTGGAATTGTCTCCAGGTCATGTGGCATAGTCTAGAGACAATGTGGTAATGACTCCAGATTACGTGGAACTGGTTTCAGAACATGTGGAATTGGCTTAGGAATATGTTGAACAGTATCCAGATCATGTTGAATTGTATCCAGATTATGTGTTATTGTCTCCAGATCATGAGGAATTGTCTCCAGATCATGTGGAATTGGCTCCAGATCATGCAGAGTTAGTTCCAGATCATGTGAAATTACATGCTTACAGTAGCTAGTGAAATGAAAGAGATTCTTTAAGCTTGAAAAAGCCAATGAAATAATACTTACAAGTTAGCACAAATATTTTCAGAAGAGGAAAACTGTAAGTTTTAGAATATATGTAACATTCTTATTTACTGAAAAGAAGCCTGTATAAACTGAAAGAAAGTAGCAAACTTACCTGCAAAACTGGTGGTCGCACTTTGTGGATACAGGATTTTTCAACAAATCAAGACTGAAGTAAAAAGAACATAAAGGTTTCTTTATTGATTTGGTCAGCATCAGGACGTCTGCTCAATTTCTCCCACCCATAACCTCACAGTCTTAGGAATTATACTACAAACGTTGAAGCCAGTTTTGCAAAATGTGGGCTAACCTTCTCAGCTGACAGACAGGACATGTATTAAGTGGATTTAGGTATTATGCATGGCATATGTAGCCAACTTTGTCATCTAATGGGTACCTACATAAGGACAGAATATGATAACTGGGTGTACAACGTACATTGTCTGGGCTAAGAATGGCCAGAAGCCCAGGCTAGTATCAGCACCTGTCTTTTATTATACACTGACAGTTATAATTGGTCTATCACATTCTCCTAGCCCTTGTGGGGCTGTCATTTGTTGACAGCTTCCCAATAGTAAACTAACAGCGCATACAACAGCATACTTTGCAGCAAATTGGGTAATTTTCAACTGCTGTGCAATACTGAGTTGCTTAAAACTGTTTAGAACGTTGCAGAATCTTCTGTTTCCAATCACGCGATGGAAGTTTGGTTGTGAGGTTTTAGGAGCATGATGCTGTCTCAGTATAATTTTCTAAAATAGTTAAAAATTTAGAGCTATAAAGGAAATACTAAATACTACTAACTTTTATGTTGAAAAATAGTTGCGAACATCTAACTCTGATTTGTACTGTGCAAAACACAATCAACTGTGTATGATATTTTGCTCCATCTATACACAGAAGAGTTGTATTTTAATCTCAAAATTTGCCTAAAATCTTCTGCGGCAGCTGTGAAAAGGAGTCTGGGATAGGGAAAGAGAGCGTGACATTGTCAAAAAAATGAGAAAACGCAAAACAGTGAGCTTATCTGAGGCTTTTCTCTTAGAGGTAAGTGCTCGAATACAACATACATCTACCAGTGACAGTTGAGGATGTGGGTCGTGCTTTTATTTGAAGAAATAAAGCGAAAAATATGCTTCTGTGGAGATTACGACACATTAAAAAGCGTTTCACGTTGTCATTCTTGTGGTTGTGCCACTCGAACCAGGGTTGCCGCCCATACCGCATTGTTTATCCCAGATGATAATCGTGAAATACTCACTCTTCAATGAACTGACGTCATATCCCTGCCTACATGTAGCTTGACGAGTGAAGCTGACAGCAAATTTAACTACCGTACCGAGATGCTAGGTCTGCTTCACTCGCCCCTGGAATGAGCCCAGCTGATCTCGCTGTTCTCCCTTAAGAGCGGCTTTAAATCTTGAGTATTTAATCTTAAATAAAACCCTGACCTTGTAGATTTATGCATTGATGACCAGATAAATCCTTTCTGCATACAATAGTAGCTTGAGTTTATGTTCCAATCAACGAGTAGAGTAAATCCTTGGTGTTTTGACGAAAAGTCTTCGCTTCAGTGTACTTCCACCATGCTTGGACTCTAAATTTCACACAATAATCAATTTCATGTCCCGTGATATTGTGAAAATATTGTGCCGGAAATGTCAGAAGCACACTCCTTCCAGGGCATTCCACCCTTTGCTTGAGAGCGATGCATGCCCTGTAGTCATGAGGATTTCAGGATTGTTGTGAAACAATCCTGACTTTGACCTGGGAAACGATAGGAAATGTTTTTTCAGATCCCACGAATTTCCGCTATGAGAACTGATTTACCTGTAATAATTTAAGTATTAGTGGCATTTCATTAAATAAATTTTGGTGTTTGCCGTTTCTTGCAGATCTAATTTTCATTTACTTTGTAAAGTAAAAATGGCCATAATCCCTCCCTCCTTTTCAGTTAACATGAATATTTAACCTGGGAACCAACATGGAAACCTAACCATCGTTCTCGTGAAATCCTCCTGCCTGCTTTGTAAGGAGTACGCATCAGAAGGGCCAGATATCAGGGTGAACACACCATGCATGAAGCTCTGTGTGACTTGCGAGCTAGTTATAGCTTGATGGCTTATGACATTTCCAGCCGGAATCCCCAGGTCACATGACAATGAGTATGGCAGCCAAAAATGGTAAGTACCCCATTCACGTGGAGGCAACCTGTGCGCCGAAATCATTTGATATTGTGAAATATTTTGGAGTAGAGACCATACATGATTGTTTTGAATCATCCGTTACATGTTGATACGATCACAGATTCACTTTTACGCAGGTAAGGACAAAATAACATCTCTAAAAACCTAATGTTTTGTTACTGCTACTCACAGATCTGTTGGACATCCTGTCTGATACCAGAAGTCAGTGTGGCTCTGTCTGCTTGGCACGTCTGCATCGATAGATCACTTTAGCCACATTCGTGCAGTTAAACCATCTACCCACAGGTGCTTGAAATCAGTCTGTATACCCTATACACATGTATGTCATATAACAGCCTCCTATATATATGTAGGCGGCTGGTATATGGCATATTTAGGGTTTACGGACAGGTTTCGAGAGCCTTTGCATCTACCCTATGATTTAACATTAACAGTAACTATAGAGTAACATAAACTTTACTATTCCCCGCTGACGACCAACATGTCTGAACGTTGAACATACCAAATTGAACATTCCAAGTTTTTCTGCATGAGCCCAATCAGCTCTTCAACCTTCCGAATTCTTGTCGCCGTCTCCTTCATTTTGAAAGTCTTTTCCGACTGCTCAACTGAAGGCTCCAAGTGCGGTGCAAAGCCCAATGCTGGCGTTGTTGTGGTTGGTTATGCCTGGTGTTGCGTCTCAGTTGTCTGTGCGGGTGATCTCCATGTTTAGTACAAATAAAACCAGAGTTTCTGGAGCAATACTGGCGATCAAATTCAAAGTTAACACCCCAGACGCCCTAAAAAAATTACACAACTCCGTTTTTCGCACATCCCGCCCAGAAATAGGGTCGTCTTTACCTTTATCCACATAAGATGTCTATATCAAGGGAGGTAATACGTTATTTACTAAGCCGAAATATATTGATTTATTTATTTATTTGATTGGTGTTTTACGCCATACTCAAGAATATTTCACTTATACGACGGTGGCCAGCATTATGGTGGGAGGAAACTGGGCAGAGCTCGGGGGAAACCCACGACCCACGAAGGTTGCTGGCAGACCTTCCCACTTACGGACGGAGAGGAAGCCAGCATGAGCTGGACTTGAACTCACAGCGACCGCATTGGTGAGAGGCTTCTGGGTCATTACGCTGCGCTAGTGCGCTAACCGACTGAGCCACGGAGGCCCCGTGAAATATATTGACGATTATTTCATTTACTTGTGTGAACAAATTAACATATCTTTTTGGACTGATTCAGCCTTGTGAGATTAAAGAGTTCTAAATAATTTTATACCTGTTTACTGAAAAAATAGCGCAGTGCCGAAGTATTCAGATCACCATTTTTCGAATTTGATTAATATTTTGACTGTTGAATTTAATTTTTCAAATCCTTTGCAGCTTCCGGTGGAACCAGACGACACAATCAACGCGGACCTCTTTTCTATAACGTTATTCGCCGACATACCTTTAATTTTGATGATTTCCAAAAAGAGAGTTTAAGATGAAAGCATTCACTCAAAAACTTGCATTCGCGTAGTGAACAGTGGAAGCCTTGATACCAAACATTATAATTACAGGAAAATACATGTCTGGGACCCGTTTTACAAAGCTGTCGCATCACTACGTCAAGCGCATATACCATGGTGACATCTCTGCACTAAACGTTGGCATGGAAAATACGCCAGGCGCAATTTGCGACTGCCTCGTGAAACAGACCATAGAAAACTATATATATAGTAATTACTAGTTAGATACTATCTCGTATTTATACCAGATACTAATATGATGGTCAACATTTGAACATGTATCTTGAACTCTCTAGAGATCCCGCGTTTGCGATATCAAACATGGAATCGGCGGCCTTTGAATCATCATCATTATGTAGCAGGCTTACTGTCATATAGTAAGCTAGAACTTGAAGGACAAACAAGAAAAAAAAAACAGTTTTCGATTCATTTTTCTGGGCAAAACAGTGGCCTTTGTTGTGTTCTATTGGCCTCGGGGTTTACATTGGGACGTACTCAAGGCCGCTGGTTACGGATTCAGGGTATGGTATGGTTATTTAACTGGTTGGTTTTGACTATAACTTAATTTGAAACTGTTAGACTTGACTTTTATGTAATGGCTACGCTTACATTTTCCACTCAATACACGACTTTACATTTGATCTTAACATCAACTTTAATAGTATGCATGCAATGTTCAACTTAAAAGAAATGACTTCAACTTGTATAGCTGAATTTTTCATCTAGTAATATCCCCGTTATTTACCACCGGCGTTTCCACATACTGAGTATGTGCAAAGGTACCCACATATATGTAATCATTGAATGAATGAATGACTGGGGTTTAACGTAAGATTTAACAACTTTTAAGTGACGACGAGAAGGCATTAGGTGTGTGTGTCTAGGCCTACATATGTTCTGTGTCTTCTTGTGGCAGGCCGAGTCCATGCCGCTAAAGTGCTGCCGCCACTGAAGTATCATGCCGAAGATACCAGACATGACGAAACGCATTCAGTCACATTATATTGACACTGAGCCTACCAGTCATGTTTCTGTGCTCTAACCTCTCAGTGCTGAGTGCCAAACAAGGCAGCAACAACAATCATATTTAAAATCTTTGATATGACCCAACCCGGGTTTGATACCAGGGCTAAGGACTTCAAGTGGATGTAATCATTGCACTAGAAACAAATATATAAATGATGTGTATAGCTTGCTGGTAAGTTTCGGTGATGTTTGCCATCAGTTAATTTTAGAGGTATCTCTTTGTCTTTTAGAGATTGTGTCATTGTGCACAACGGAGCGCTGGTTACTGTTAAAATCCTGATATCAACCTCCTGGGCTACATTTATATACGCGTCGGGTACATCCACCATACATACATGGCCAAAAGCCGTGGTTTCTACAACACGTTGTTATCTTACAACAGTCGAAGCCCAAAAGATGTAAGTTAGTCAAATCAATTAATGTATCACTTGTAAAAAGATAGTCAGCCATAACTTTTGGATGTTTAGACAGATTACATGGCTGAAAGCTAACGGACCTGATGATAACTCATGCATATTATATAATATAGTAGATATATGAAGAAGTCAATGTGACAGAGTTTATACATAAAGCAGAGCCGATGTCAGAAATGGAAGATTTTGAACACAATAAATGTCGTATGAAGGAGACTTGACTAAAGTTTCAATTATTTCTTCATAAATACCAAAATAACGGCTTCTATACTATATTGCTCTGTGTAGAGGAAACTTGAGTACGTATATATCCGACTGCTTCATACGACTCTTTTATATACGCCTATGCTTATAAACCTCCACATACTATACCCCTTTGTCTTCTGCATGGTTTCGCGTCTCATGTCAACCTACGACATATGAAAGTATCGCGTAATGACTGGGTAGCTTTATCGTAGTAATTAGATTATTTTCTCGTAATTGATAGATAGTTGCATAGTTTAAATGATAGCATTTTTATGTTTGGCACTTCCTGGATTGCGTATACCATTGAAAACTGTCTCCAAACCAGTCACCGTTTATTTTATTTACTCGATAAATGCATTTATAAATACTTCAATATTTGGTCTTTTTCTTTTTGACAGTAGACAATATTGGTAATATTAGATGCATGCGTTGATAGGAAAACTCCGTGGTTGTACTCATATGTTTTATCTTTAATTGGGTAATTCTCGTGACGTTTACAAGTGTAACGTGTACCATTGCACACACAGGAGCTTTTCCTGCATCAAATACAGGGTATTTAGATAAAGAAGAAAACTTACAAAAATCTGAATTAGTTTAAAAAGCGTATTATATAACGATTCACACACGTATAAACTTTATTATATTCAATCAAAAGGCCTATAAAATAATTAAGATTGCTTTGAATGTAGCTTTCAATTGTTTTTCTAATGGCGCTTCCTGATATTTTTGGATATTTTCTCACTTTGATTAACAAAATGTGCACTAGATACTGAAGATTTTAAGAGGATATGATATAATCAAGAGAGTGAAATGTTTCATTTATCGCTTTTGACACTTGATTCAAAATGTATACTATACAGCTGTTAAGATAGACATTCGTATATATCTATATATTCCGGCCGTCAAACAAAATTGACCTTGAGGGTCAATAATCTCAAGACCAATTCCCAAAATAACGCTCCCACACAAACTACCGAAGAACTAAATATAAAGTACGAAATTAGGATGGAATTTGGAAAAGAGAAGTGGTCAACAGTTTTCAATAATGGTGAGAAAACGCGATAGGGTAATGAATTAAATCAGCATCCGAATCGAGTATCATGCTATAGTTTATGAGTCATCGATAATCAAAATATTTACCTCAGATGATATTTGGTGGGAAGAAAATGCACAGAGCCTTGGGCAAACAGACGACCATCCGCTAGTTGACGGCAATCCTTCCCACGTACTTTACGGAAAGGGAGCCAGCATGAGTTGGACTTGAACTCACAGCGACCAAGTTTGTGAGAGGTTCTTGGGTTGTAACATTAAGAATTTTTTCTAAGAGTGAAGGCGTTTGATGTAATATATCCTTGGCCCATTACTTTTTATGCAGTAATAACTTTTCACGTTGATATACCCGAATAACTTCATTAATAAGGTTTTCAACGCGTTGGAACTCAGTTTGCTTTTGTGTTAAATGTTACGGATTATTATACCATTGCTACCAGGCATGGCCGGTGTCAACTCATTTGACTTTGGCAAGACCCAGTGTAGGAATGTAACAATGCTGAGACGATAAAACTCCAGATAAACAACTGTCAAGAAACATTCGCTGCGTATTTAATCGCCTGAATCAGCCATTATTTCTTCCCTTGTATTATTCTGTGGAACGTAATAAGCGTGCATGAATGACACGATGACAAAGAAGTGAAAATATGAAATTATGTTGGCTTTCCCATTAACAACTGTCCATGCCTCCTGGGATTTCGAGTGGAAATCCAATACCAGCAATCGCCTGGAATGCGTCTCAGTTTTAAAGGGCGGGGGCACTCAGCAATGCTGTCTGCCCGATCATGAAGAGATAGCACGTGGCTGCGTGTGCGCCCCTTCTGCTGATGGACTCTGCCGACGCCGGGAAACTCGAACGCCTGCACGCGCTGTTTATCTCGCCATGTTGGCCGAAGCAGTCTGAGATTTCCCCATCTTGCTATTCAACTGGGAAAAAACGACATCTTTACGAGCTTCCTCGCAGAGAAAACGGAAGACGATTTGAGAGGTTGTCGTTTCTAACCAGCTAGAAGACATTTGGCGTGAGTATCATCTCATTAAGTAGCTGGGATTTCTTGGGTTTATCTTTGAGTTGGTTAACTGTTTTAACTTGCCGAATTACAAGTATGTTTGAGAAAGAAGTGCTCAGATTCGAGTAACTGAAGTCTGAATGGAGTTACAGAAATGGCGAGCTTTGATAGTTCCACTACATGCAAGAATGCTGGCTAGTCCAGATTTTGCATTATTGCATTTTACATCATTTAAAAACTTAAAATTTATCAGACTGGTTCTTCAGGATATACTTTAGTAAGTGTTCATACGATAATATGTAGGCCCTACATGTATGTTATGAAATTGTCTTCCTGCAATAATACTAGGGTTATTAACAGGCCTAGATGCCCAACACAGCCAATAAAATATGATATTGTACATGTAATGTGGTATTGAACATATAATATAAATAGACATTTATGGGGATTTGTAGCCTTGGATGACTATTCTACGCTCATTTTTATTTGTACTGACACTCGCATTGTCATGGATTTCTGCCATTCACCATTATAGGAAGCTTAGTAAAATTTCGGAAAACAGTTGATTACTAACCTTCATTCCCGTCCAGTCACTAGGGTATTTTATCGATAAGTTACATTTACATTTCAGATGGCCACCGTTTTTTTTTACTAGAAATGCCGTGAGATCTTGCAGTACATGGGAGCTGGGTGCTAATTTTCACTCACCGGCCAAAGATTAACCTAGCGGCAGCATGCTTGCTACATATGTCTGTTTCATTGAAGTTCTGCATTGAAAATTGTGCCCTTATTCACATTGACTTATAGTGAAAACAATGGAGAAACTGAAATGCTAAGTAGAAAGTTTTACACTGAAATGTTGATATTTTATTGGCCGTGAAAAGCAGTGGTAACCTTAAACTTCAAAGGCCACTGTCCGTGGCTGGGTGCTAATTTGACCATGGCTGTCCTGTTGTGGGGAGTGTAGTGGCGCGCATCCAGAAATGCGAATGTCGCGTATTGCTTGAAGATCTGTGTAGGCTAACTGTGATTCAAAAGGTTGAAGCGTGTGTGAGAGGCTTTTTAATGTGTCATGGTCACCTAAGAAGGGTATTTTTGTCTTTGCGCTATTTCTTCAAATAAAGGCAAAGCCTGTATCCAAAACTGTCACTGGTAGTTGTACATTGTCTTCAAACGCTTACTGTAAAGGGGAATATCACCGATTCATTGCTTTGCAGTGATGTCATAGGTGATCTATGCAAACGCATTGGTCACGTCACTAGAGTACTGGGGGTGAAAACAGAGCCAATTTAACCCAGCAGAGGTAGGCCTTGAATAAGATTTTACCCCTGAAAATGAAATCTGTATCTTTTAGGTGAGAAATTCTTTGTGGAATGGTAAACGGACGGTGCCTAGCGCTCATGATATAATGTCCTGAAATATTTTAAACTTCAGAAATCAACAAAAATAAGCATATCGCCCATTTAGCTCCATGTTATTTATCACCTTCTGGTCATTGCAAGCAACATGGATGCTTGGATCTATGAATAAGCTCACATTTTCATGTTATCTCTGTCTCTTATTTTTCTGAAAAATTTGATACTTTTACCCCAGACTCTTCTGCACAGCTACATCAAGAGTTCATGTTAGGTATGGTAACAGACTAAAATACAATTCATTATACAACCACCAATATATTGTTAAGGTGTAGAAATTGCACTGGTTATTCTTTAATTTCAAGTACGCAACATTTTGCAAAGTTCTGCTATAATGGTTAACTGACAAATATGCAATTTTTGTGTGTATTTGTTGAAGTAGAATATATAAGGAGTTAGACTCTTGTGGATTCACTTTGCTGCATATAGGCCACCAGACACTAGTTGATATAAAGTACTACTAACCTGCCGTTCCAAGGGTATGGTTTTAATGTGCAAAACAGATTTTGGGGATTCCATGTAATTGTTTGTGACAGTTAATGATGTGAAACAGTGTTAAGTAATTCACTAAAAAATTAAATGGGATTTGAGCAAAGTTCTGAAAGTGAAAACCTTTTGATGACATGTCTTTGTTGAATTTTTATTTGTGAAAGTCTCAATTCAAAGTTTTGAATCTTTGAATTATATGCTTATTTCTGATTTGTCACTTTTTTTCTTTCCTTGGAGTAGTTTCCAATTGTATGTGCACAGGATGTACCCGCTTTTAAGTTAAAAAGTAAAACACAAATAGCATGCAGCTACATACGTGCAAACAATGCATTGTAGTTAATGTACCATTCTCCACTGAAGAACGCTAGAAATTAGAGGATCCAAACAACAGTGCAGAAAGCATCGCACAGGACAGCTGGTTTTGCTATCATTGCTTTCTAACACTGAACCTCAGCCCGGTTTGCCTTCTTCTCATTGGGCTTCTGACTGACATACTACACCTTGCTCTCCTGTGATGCAGTACTCCTGGAGGAAGCCAGTGAGCTACACTGATCTCAGGCTGTACATGTGAAATGGTAAAAGTTTGCCAAAAGGCAGAGCTTTGTACACTTGGAACTTGAGGTATCCTAACATCTGATGGTGGTGTGAGTGTGAATTGTAAACTGTATTTGTGGAAAATATTACTCATTAGCAGGAACTGTATTTATGCATGTCCATGTTAAAGCTGTAGGTTTATCTTACAAGTACTTGTATGCATTTTGAACAGACATGAACACTTAGTTATGCTGTGTGAATTTTCATCCTGGTTCTGTGAGACAACGGCCGCATTGATTTAACTCAGAGATACAAAACAGTGTATAACTTTCACAAAATATATAAATCTGTTTAGAATGATGATAATTTTAAATAAGAAGCAGTATGCATACAAAATTAGACATGAGTGTCAGGTGTATGTATTTATTTATTTACATGTGTGGATTTTTGTGTTTATAATGAATTTTGCTCCATCTCATTAGAGGTAATGCAGAAATTCAACTGTATGAATCTAGGTGCAAACCAACACACCAGCACAGGTTGTCATGCATTGATTACTTCTGACTTTTGTTTGTTGATGTGGAGAGCTTTTTAAAACCATAATTAGTTGATGTCATTGTTCGGTAAATCAGCTGTCAAATTGATCAGAGTTGTTTTGGTACGGCTCTATTTTCATCCTCATTAATTTGCTTTTCCTTATGGTGTTGAGATAGATGTTTTCCTGTTTGCTGAAAGGTAGAACATAGTATAGATCTAGAAGTACATATACATGTAACATGTATAGTCTATCAGTACATGTACATTTGATTACTTCTAAATATTGTAACCTTAGCCCATGTGCATCAACTAAATGCTGTCCCTCTTCACCTCAATCAGTTACCATCTCACCCCTCTCCCCACCTCCCTACACCCTGTGATTGTTATTACAGGTACAGTGCATGTACATTCTGGCGGATAATTTTTGGTGAATTTGGACATTTCATGCAGGTTCCATGAAGTGTGGTGACCTTGTCTCTGTGTAGAAGTGAACTCTTTACAGTAATGTCCAGGTGCATGTTGTTAAAACATATCCTTCAGTGGAAAAAGCAGAAAAAAAAATTGGCTGTAGCAAATGTAGGCAGACTCGGAATATGCGTATATATTATACTATATGTTGTTTTCTTGAAAATCTGATTTACACAGGCTTCGTTTTGCTGTCAAACTAAACAGCATGTGCACATATTTCATCATCATTATGGTTTAATCTGTCAGTTGCTATCAAATGATTCTGATGTGAGTCACTTAGTTTACCCATGGTCATGCTTACCCCATTGCCACTCCATCTTTATTAAGTATAACAGCGACAACTTGTCACTTCATGGCAGTGTCGTCAGTGGGAGATTGGGAGGTTAGTTTCGTGAATATTTGAAAATACGTCAATGTAAAGCATTATGTGAGTTGTTCATACGCACTATTCCATCAAATTTCAGCTGTTAATGGCTGTCTGTCATTCCCGGTGAATCTAGTAAGAAGGAGCCAAAATTATTTGATTGATTGTTGTATTAGGCTGCACTCACGAAGATGCTGTTTGTAACTTAGAGTGTCAAACATATAAATATGGTCAGTTTATGTGGTAACCTGATGTATGTTGGAGAAGGATCCCAATATGTGGTAAGGTGTGTGACTCCCAAACAGATTACACAAGAGATGTGGGCTCAATCCTGGATTTGCCTTTCATGGGACATTCTGCAGTCTCACCAATCTGTGTGGCCCATGTAGAAATCTTAGTCAAGGAACTTGCCAGACTTTACCCCGGGCATATCATTCGCACCGTCGCCCCCATAAAATTGATCTCCTTCTTACAGATATAAATACAGACCAGGTTGCAAATTAATGTACATGTGCATGTGCCAATAAACAAGTACAGGTAACATGAAGACAGCTACATGTACATACATGTACATGTATCTTTAGGAAACAGTTAAATGTGAAATATTAGATGACGAACATGGGATAACCAGTCCAGTACCACCATCCATGCACATGCAGGTGAGATTTCTGTTGAAAATCTTCAGTACCCTAAAATCTCTTCCTGACAAATTGTTTTCTCTAGCCTGGGTGACTCAGTAGAATTGGTACCATGTGATAAATATCTAAACAACTGTGGCTGTGGTGTGCTGACAGACTCGCTGACATTAATGTCCCAAATGTCTCCAACCATGCATTGATTTCTGTGGACAGTCCTAGTGTTTCTTGACAGACTGTGGCATTTGGAGGTTTGGATGACATTTAGTTAGGGGCACATCATCATCATTAAAAGTTTCTCGCCTCAGTCAGGACAGAAAGACCAGATCTAACTCTCCAGCCCTTGTTATCAGGGTACACACAGTTGACTGGTCTCTGGAAGGTTCTGTGGAGAAATACCAAAGATGGTATCTGTTCTGTTATACCATGGCTAGTATTAAGAGCCTCAAATCACCCTAATCTCTGTGTACTGTAGACAAACCACAGACAGCTGTCCCCTTTAAGCACACACTGTCACTGTCATACAAGTATAAAGCTGACAGTCACTAGACAGTCATGTAAACTGTGGAGTATTAGTAAGCTTGACTGGTAGATGTACTTCCAGGCGAGCAGTCTGAACATTGGCCAGTGGTAGAGAATATGCAAAGAAGTATTGTATGTGGAACTGAGCATTCTAGGCTTCTTAATCGTATTAAGTTGTTCTAAAGTGTATTAAGCCAGGCTGAAATCTTAATAGAAGTCTTGGCCTAAAACAAAACAAATGGAACTTCAGTCAAGACTAAAGCTAATACCAGACTTAACTGCAAATACACTTTTGAACAACTGTTCCTGGGCCATGAATTCGAGTATCAAGAACATGAGGGATTAAACATGCATGTATATGGGAGAGTATAATGTATTTCAATATTAAGTACCCCAAATAAATCCCCCCCCCCCCACAAAAAAAAAAAGAGAGATTTCAGACTAATGCAAAACCGGGAATTTATTCCACTTGTCCTAATGGGAAAATTTTTGACGGGCTTTAAACAGTAGCTTGACATGGTAGGATTCATATAAGTCCGCACTCTTAATACCCTAAAAACATGTTCACTACCCTTTTTATTTATTTCTTTATTTATTTGATTTTGGCTTGCCATGCTGAAGAATTTTTCATTGGTATGATGGCAGTCCAGGGTAATCTGCTGACCTTTGGCAAATTATTAACAAACTTTTTGAAACATGATGCACAGATAGTTAGATTATAACGAGTCCCATTGACCCTGAATTTTCACCAAGGCCCCACAAGCAGTGAGAGTGTGGAAATCTACAAATTCTCTGTTAAAGGACTTTTATTATCTCCAAGCTACCATTTCTTCAGATAAATATATCCAGTTTCACTTGCTTTGGATCATAATAAATTTCTGACACAGCCATTGTGGTTTGAAAGTATCTAATATTAAGTTTATATTGTTGCACATATATAATTTTTTTTGTTCATTTTTTCCACCAAAAATCTTGCTACCTATATAAAACAGTAGTAAGAAGGGGCATGCAGGAATAGTTCCTTTACAGTTTTTAACTACTTTTGTGAAATTCACATACATGCAAATTTACTAGGGGAGACTGGGTATGGGAAGGAGTTAGTACATGTAGATGGTGGCTTTCCCCTGGGTATGAGGTTGAGTTTGTAGATGTGAAAGTGACAATCCCCTGAGGGGTTTGTCTCCTCTCAACCCTCAACATCATAAAATAAAATAAAGTGGGAAGCACTTAATCATCAAGCGGATTACTTTCTCTGTTGGGTAGGGTTATTATGGCAGAAACCAGATCAGCCACCCCCTCCCAGCTTAGACCTTCACTTGTCAAAGGAAATGCTGTTTATTTCAATAACAGGGAAATAAAACAGATCCTGGAGGGGTTGAAGAAGGCTGGGAAGGGTTAGCTTACAGTTTCACTTTAAGTCTCTAAGGCCATTTCAAATAATGATCACGGTTAATAAGGCGGGATTATCTAGCAATAACACCAGTTTAAAGGACTATGTTACATATGAATATAGACGGTGGAATACATTTACATTGGAATACACAGTATACATTTGACATGTTGTAAAAGCTGATTGGATCAGTAGCACAGTTTCTTTGTATCTGTATTTTGTTTTCAGATTTCTTAAATGCGTGTTTAAAATGAACATAAAGTTTGCCACTATATATACCTAAAAAAATGATATAGGTCATGGTTATCAAAGAAAAATATGTAAAAAAAAATAGCTATAAAGTTTTGAAAGCTGAGAAAATGAAAGTTCAGCATTAGGGATATGGCACTGATGGACAGTTCACTTTGTGTAGCCATGTTGTAAAAGGCCTGATGAATTTGGCCAATCACTAGCACTGAAAGTCTCACATGATAATTGGCTGTCATGTCAAAAAATCCATTAGCTCTCGATTGTCAGCGTGGTTTCTTATGGTGGATAGACAGATATTGATGCAATAAATTGGATTTTGCCGTTAGTTTAAGTGTTAAACTGGTGCGTTTTTGACCACACATTTAAGAGCAGACAACTGAGAATGGCAGCCCATGTTGCGGTGCGTACATGTTGGCCAGGACACTGCATTAACTTTAAACGCCTCAGGAGAGTCATTGCTTGAAGAAAAGTATTGCGACTTTGCATTATTTTTCCTTGGCTAAGTCAGATTTATTACAAATATATCTTCCCAAAATCAGAATGAGATAGTCTGTTATCAATCAGAGGGTCCTGCTATGTTCAGTAAATTCGCTGAAGTGAGTACAGCCAGCTAGGCCTAATGCTTACACCCATGCAGGACGAGTACCAGCAGGATGACTAAAACACGACACTTGTGTCCATGAACATGGCTCTGACTGAGCGCCAACTAAAAGAAATATCAACCCTTTGAACATGGAACAGAGCTGACACTGTGTGGTTGGGAATCAGGCGCTCTTGCATTTTCTCATTGTCACATTATTTAATACAGATGGTAAGGGAGAGCTCCTAGGTTTTGTGACATCACTCTAGATAGCTATAACATGGCAAAATGGCATAGCCAAATGAGTGGCTGGTTACTGACGACTTTAAGTATTATTGTGGGCAAGCATGGGATATAGGTTCAATCCTGGCTGAGATTTACACCTGTTTCATCAAAATTGGTTCTTCAGCAGGTTGCAGTATTTATTTCTATTCTGACAAAATTGACATGGGAAAGATAGGAAAAATAGAAGAAAATTGGAGGGAGATGGCCTGATTTCAAATTCTGGCCAAATTTATGTGGACAGGAAATTGTTTCTGATATGGTGACTATAAATACAAAATATCTGTCAAATGCAACAGGTGCAGTTTAGTACATAGTTCATTAAAAATTTCTGAGATATAACTGGGTCCAATTCAGATTAGTGGAACTTACAACATCACATTTTGATCTGCAGCATGTTGTTTAGCCACCCCGGAGATATGCATGTAAAAGAAGAGAAAATGCAGGAAGAAAAACAGGCTATGTCATAAGCGACAGATAGGAAGCTTTAAATATTTCAACCCTTGAAAAAGGATTGCCGTTACTGGATTTCGGTTGTCATGTCTCATGATTGTTTAGGCCCAGTAACCTTGTGAGGCAGCAGTGTACATGTAGTTATTGGTAGCATGCAGTGTGTTACAGTTGGACACCATCTCACTGTGAAGGACACCATCTCACCGTGACGAAAACGTCTTGAACACAGTTTAAAGGATCAGTTTTTGTTTTATTTAAATTTTCAGCTAAGTCTCAACATCTGATCAATGTATGAGATGATCTGGTGACCAGAGGAAGTGTTAAGTTCAGCTTTCTGACCTGAAGCTTCAGAGGATAGTAGTGACAATGTGATAGATTTCCATACAGTCAAAACTTACAAACACACTGACCAAAGTTGTAAACAGCTTAGCCTTTATCATTTCTGCACGAGTATATAAGGCATTAAGGATTTGGCCATTTATTTATGGAATGCCAGAAATTTTCTGGGTGGAAATTTTTAATGGATCCAACATGAGACAAATGGAAACTGGGACATACTTGTAGTAAATGCATCACTGTAAGGCCAAAAGTTTTGGAAAACATCCATAGAAGCTTGAAATTTATGGAGACAGAAGATAGCCAGCAATCGATCATATTACTATTAAAATCGTGTGCTGCACTGTTTGAAGAGAGATACTGCCATGACCTAGCTGTCTGGTCAGGATGATGCTAAGTGGCTTATCCTCATGTAGGAAATACTGATTTAAGTGTTCAAGTGCATTTCATGCATGTACTTCAGCAAACGGGTCGGCCGTCGCCAATGTGTCCTAACAACATACGTGTATGTATCCACACGTACATCTACAATATGTATGTGTGTATCTCCTTCAGGTTATCTCAGTGATTGAACTGTGGATTAGTAATTCCCGCAGAGCAAATTTTAGTCTGATGTCCTTAAGTTTGATGCACATGTATATACACGTATATGGTTATATTTATGTAGAAGGCTCTTCTTGGTTCATTTGACTGAATGATTGCTCTGATTGCAGTCGTTTGGTCCCTGATCAATGGAGTCAGACTCTAATCCAGTTCTCCCTGGTCCATCTGTGACCTTATAAATTTCAAGAATTTTTTCAGGTACCCAGACAAAGGTGGTGGTTTACTCAAAGCATTCTGGTTTCATCTGTGAACTTAATCTCTGACCTTTTTATATGTGAATATTTCTTGATTAACATCAATCAAATGAACAGATTTATGGTGTCTATACCAAAGTGCCATGGTTTCTCAAGGCATTTGTATGGCACCCTCCAACCGTAAGTAATTGCTGATGGTCAAAGCAAAGACTTGTATTTTCTGTCAAATTCTATACGTCTCTTAAAGAACCCAAAGATGATTTAGACAAACTACACGTATCTGCCTCTTGTACATGAACGTGTAGGTAAAGTTAGTATTCATAACCATGAATAGACCGGCCCCGATGGCTCAGTTTGTAGAGCATCCGCTCCAAGGGAGGGAGATCCAGAGCCAATCCTGGATCGGGTCACACCTAAGACTTTCAGAGAAGTTGTAGCTTCCTCACTTGGCGTTCAGCATTAAGGGAAAGTGCAACGACTGGTTGACTCGTATCAATATAATGACTCTGGTGGGGCAGCTTACTTGCTTTCCATAAACTGTCTCAGTGAAGCAGCACTAGATAAAAGAATGGTGGAAATTCGTCCTGCAACAAGGAGGCACATTACGTGTACTCTGTCGTTGTCATATGACTGAATAATTAAGTACGACGTTAAATCCCAAGCACGCACTCATTCATTCACTCACATCGATGATACTTTTCCGAGATCCATAGGCATATTCAGTGGTAATTTTTTTTTGGCTTTTTCCCCTGTGGTCAGGTTTTTTTAAGAAGTCTTAAAGCAGATGAGCCTGAATTGTATACTGTATGTATACAAACAAGTAGAATGCAGCTTGTGTGCACTGCATTTGAGTGTGTCTTACCAGCATGTAAAAGCTGTGGTGGCTTGATGATCCTCTGTCTCCACACTCAGCCAATCAGTGTCTATTCTGTTTGCTTGGCAAGTGTTTTCACTTCTCTCCTGTAGAAGCCTTAGAAAGGCATGTCCACTTAGAGGCCACAGTGAGGCATTGGTCATCCAGGGTGCTGGTGTTTGTACAGCTGCTCCCACTCAAGCCCCACATTCTCCAAACCCCTTAACTGCCCTTGTGTGGCTGTGCCACAGGCCATGGTAGAAGAGCAGTGTACATACACATGCATTTACCTTGAGATACTGCATGGACATCCTGACCTGCCACATACACTAACTAAGGTTGGAGAATATGTACACTTATACATACAACATTATGTTGGGCAGGAGTAATACAAGGCGGAGCAACCTGCGGATGGTTGTGGGGCTCTGCCCGGTTTCCTCCCACCATAATGCTGGCCGCCGTTGTATAAGTGAAATATTCTTGAGTATGGCATAAAACACCAATCAAATAAATAAATAAATAAATACAAGGCGGAGCAGTTGGGTGCATAGTGTGCGACTTAATATACAATATTTAATGTACATGTAATAAGTAATGTACAGTACTTTAATACAGTATACTGTTTTCGGCAATAATTTACAGAAAATTTGATTAAACGTTTCCATGTTTATCCGAGGAATTCAAAATATGTCCTACTTTGTAAATATTTGACAATAAAAGTTGACTTCAGAAAAGTTTTGTAAACTCAGTTTGAAAATGCTTCTGGACATATCATTTGTTTGTGTCTTATCATATTTGCGGTGGATAGGATATAGACAGGACTAGGCTGAAGTGGATGGATTTCCTGTTTTGAATCTTGATAAAAGTATTATGGGTGTTGGCTGTGGAGCTACATATACATGTATGTTATGTTTTCCAGATTCAATATTTAGGAACAAAGTTTACATATACACGGCTTCAGAAAAATGGACAAAAAGCTTTATTGGGATATTATGTTACTTGTGATCTACATGACTGAATTTGATGCACCCAGTCACTTTGGGAGACATGTACATGTATTTGTGAGAGGACCCGTCTGGCAGAGGTGTCTTAACAGGTTCTGGCAGAGGTGTCTAACAAGTTCTGGCAGAGCTGCACTCATATACATGCATGTGAAAGGTGTTATTATCCAATAAATAAACGTGTAATTTATTTGTTTCATGGTAAATGCTATAGACAGTGGTGTATGAGTCTGTGATGGGAAAATGTAAGTTGGGATAATGTTTAATTAGGTTATTACATCATGTTTCTGCCTAGAAAATGTTGAGTAGTGGGCACCAAGTATGGAAATACACTGCAGCTAGCAAATGGGTGGGGGTGGGGGACGGTGAGGGGGCGAAGTGTCATTCACATGGAATAAGTTGTTCAAAACTTTCTCATCTAATGGTGCTCTGAGAGAGCATCGATCTGAACTACATGTATGCAGGGTAAAAAGAAAGCTGGAACAGAATCTGTGGAATACAGTAGAATATCAGCAGAAATGTAGGATGCAAAATACTTTATAGGCCTACTACACAGTGTACGCTGTAAATTCAATGTTGTAGTTGTTTTTGAAGTTGTATTTACAATTTCAAATTGAAGTTAGCAATGCATTTTTTTCTGTTGTTTGGATAGCTTTACTACTAGAAAAGAACTGAGAGTAGACTATTTATGGTTCGTTATTTAAGTTTGCATTTGCCACTGTGAATGGATATTTGTCATACGGTCAGAAAGTGTATTTTTGATCATGTCTTTGATCATGTCATACTGAGTCAACTTCTCGGAATCCTTGCTTACCAAAAGATCGGTCTAGTTCCCTGTTATATTCTGCGTATCGGTACCTTGAATCTAAAGCGATAGCACCATCTGACGACGTCAGGGAGAGGAAATTAGCCAAATGGAGAAATGTGCCGAAGACAGTGTTGCAAACATCTGTACATGCCACTTTTCGGCAATGTTTACAACATTTACAATCATTTACAGCAGTGTGATCACTTTTGAGAGACAGTGTTCACAAGGGTTGCCAAACGGTACGACAGATTGCTAGTCTACATATCCTGTCCCTTCCATGATTCCATGACACTGGGTGTTCAGTGCCGGGTGCGGCCGCCCACCGTGGGCAGAACCCTGTTACATGTATCTAAGCCTCTTGAAAAAGTATTTGTAATAAACATTCAACAGTTGGAATAGATTAAATTCAGTAATCAAAAAGAGAAAGTACTTTTTAGGGATTCATGTATGGCAGCTTACCATGTTTATGTTTTCAGAGGAGAGCAAAGTTAATGTTAAAGGCAAAGAAAAGACTAAAACGAAGTATTTGTTAGACAAACAACCATTAAACTCTGTCCAAGAAGATAGTTGGATTCAGTTTGTTGGAATTTTTCAAAGTGAGTAGAATGGTTTTTATATATCAGACGTGCACATACGTGTTTGTGTGTGTGTTGGAAAAAGAATGTAGCAAACATTTCCCAGCATGGATGTGAAACATCTAACTGATGTTATAACGCTTCCTAAAGAAGTCCCATAATGGAAGCTTCAGGATGAAAACTTAGGGATCAGGGAAGATGAAGCCATGCTGGTTCACTGTGCCAGTCTGACAAGGCTGATGAATGGGGAAGGAGGGGGGTGAGAAATAAGAGGGTTTATAGGAGGGGAGGAGGAGGGGGCAGATTTGTGTTTTTCTCAGACATTAGATACCTTAGGAACACATATGTGAACCTAGCACTAGATAAACATCAGCCCCAAAAATAAAAACAAATTAAAAATGAAATGTGACATTTTTTTCCTACTCAGTGCTCACATGGCCTGAATTCATAAGTTCTTCTGAATTCCAAAGCTAAGAAGTTTTGGTCCATGCACCAAAGAAACGTGTTTCTTAACATGCTTGGAAATGTTACCCTATACAAAAATTATCCCTCTGGGAAAGTTTAATGCTTTTAGGCTCTGAGACCTAAGTACATGTAGATGACTTCAGCAAAAAGTGATATTAGTATCTGTGGCATTAGCACCTTCCAGCATTCACTAACTGACTCCATTTCTGCTGACGAAAAAGTGATACGGTGTCGGTCTGGGTGTGAGAATGTGGGTGTGTCTGTAAGGAGAGAAATGTTGCTAAACTACAATCATGGACAAGTTCTGGTACATGTACATGTGCATACAAACCTTGAAATAAGTGCCATTCAAGAATTTTTATGGGAACTGTGCATACATATACCTCAGCCAACTTGTACATTTTGAACTCCAGGTTAATAAACTCCAGTCATAAAACAGGGCTTTCATTGTCTTTTGTGATGAAGGTTACAGTGCAAAAGTAGTGACCGAGAATCAAATGAAATAAAATAAGAGCTTAATTTTATTCAAGGTAGACAGCTACCTGCTCAATTTTCAGGAGGAGTAACAGGCTACACGTAGCTGGTCAGTGCCTTCCAGTAAACCCCATGATAAAGATGCGTAAGTCTATGGAAGAGTTTACATGGTCTGCATTTAGATAAGAAAATTGAATCTAATTTGTACCAAAGGATTTCTCCACTGCTTGCATTAAGTTCATAGTTGTATAAATTTCATGCGTGTCCAATTTGTTCGGTTGAAATATTTCACCTGCAGGAAATGGAAGTCAAATGTTGCTTATGAAAGTAAACTGTGAAAGCATATTCAAAGTTTGTGATGCTTTTTAATTCACATAATCGGGGCACAATCTGCTGTAGGTTAATTCAGAGTCTGGTTCCTAGATGCCCTTTAGGATCAAAAAAGTGTACCTGCCATGCAATACCTAGATAATATGTATGTACTGAAAGTTGCATGTCAGAAGGTACATCTGTTGAACTTGGCTTTAAGTATGTCTGCTGTTTGATAAGTCTATGGTCTGCCTTCTATGGTAAGGAGAGACTATGACTCTTTCTGTCAGGTCTGATTTACCCAGACGTCTTCATGGTAAGAGGAACAGTAGGGTGCTACCTTAGTGTTGCGGCAGGGACCTGTGGTATCAGGGTCAGAGGTTTCACAGGTCAGGGGTTGTCAGGGGTTCTTTGTTTTATATGGCTCATTGGCACCCAGGGATAAGAGTTTATTTCACTGATATTTAGGCAGATTTGTCCCAGCTCTGAACTGGGGCACCTTGTAACCTGTTGACACAGATTAGTGGAACGAACCAATTCTCTTATGGGTGAGGGTGAGTAGTTTTTGTGCATTTTCAGGAAAAAATATTTGACTTGGCTGTTAGACTAGAGGCTCACAAATTAATTAAGTACATATATATATACATATTTACGTATGTGGCTATGTACATGTATACTTTTTAAATAAACCCTGTCCGTTGAGTATGAGGCTTAAATTGTGTGTTGTAAGGGAAATCTTTGATATTCTTTCCAGGAAAGCATGTTGTGTGATTGAGGGGAAATATATGTACAAGACATCTGATGGTTTGGTTGGTTTCTATTTAACACACGTCTGGGTTTCAAATTTGATCAACTGCAGTCAGCAGGACTAGAAAATCGGGTGGGTGGGTGTGTGTGTGTGTGTGGGGGGGGGGGGGGGGCAAGACTATCAATGGGTTAACTCTTATCCCTGAATGGCAGGGGTATGATTTTTCCTAAAAATATTACATGTGATTTGCTTCATGGTTAGATTTGGCAATGTCAATTCCTCAATACTGAAAAAAAATTAACTTACATGTACATTGTTCTTGGAAGGAGATTGAAAATTTTTAGCAATACTGATATGTCTGCATGTAGGATTTGCTTGAATGTTACATCAAGGAAAATATGTCCAATGACTGATAAAGTTAAATGTGAACTTTACACTGAATGGTTCAGTGAATGTGGCCCTTTCACTGACCAGTTACTCCAATTTATCAACCTCAATTCATCAGTGGCTATCAAAACTTTGCCACCTACAGCCTGTTAGGGGACAGCTTGGTGCCTATTTGTAGATCAATCTGCCCTGTGTTTACAAGTTGATGGGCTTGACTGGGTGTAGATAACAGACTTTACCTGGGATAGGCCTGACGGTTGAACCTCCTTGGCTGCATATCACCTCTGACAAATTGCCATGAATACCCAGCTTGGCTCGGCAATGGCTGTAATATTTCATCAATAAGGTGGGTAAACTGACAGATCCACTTTTCAAGCATTCTCTGGAGATACACCAGTGGAGAGATAGCCTACATGTTAAAGTAACACATGAAAGTATGATCAATTTGTACGTGAAATGCTCTTGAGTTAGCAAGGACGCACTGCAAGCAGCCCTTTAGACATGTGTACTGAATCTTGTGTGGGTGGCACATGTACAGTTGGCCAAATGACGTAATTAACGCGATTTGTTTTTGCTTGGGATTTTGATGGTGCTACCTGACATATCTGCATGATAGTAAATTCATAATTTGACATAAATTATAGCATAAATATTCATGTTTTGAAAATGGTGATGGGAAAATCTGGTTGCAGACATTGAGAGAAGTGTGGACATGGAGGTATGATAGGTTCAAGTTCTTGTAAACATTTTTGTTCAGTCGTAATTAAGATGATCCTAATGTCTTCCTAGGCACATGTACATGCTTGGTGAGAAAATGGATAATTTGAATTTTTAGATTTTTTTTAAATTCAGGAATTAATGTGCTGAAATACAGTTCATGTTAATATTGTCTAGCATATATACTGTACATGCCAGGGTAAAAATAATCCCAAAATTTACGTGTGCAGACTATTAATTTGTACTTTTTACTTGTTTACCCAGTATCCTGTGATTGTATTCATTTGGTGGGTGTTTCATGCCATACTTGGGAATATTTTTTTATTGGATTGCTGTTTTACACCGGACTCAAGAATATTTCACTTATATGACAACGACCAGCATTATGGTAGGGGGAAACTGGGCAGAGCGTGGGGGAAACCCATGACCAGCGGCAGGTTGCTGGAAGACCTTTCCACATACGGATTGTACTGATTGTAAGTTGTTCAGCAGCATGCTGAATTTGATGTTCTGGTTTCATTGGTGTTGAACACTTCTGTTGGGTCAGGTTTATGAATGGTGGGTATGGGGGCAGGTAATCCCTGAAAAATCTTCTGACTTCAAGCTGCAATAAAAACAGGGACAATAAAGCTTCAGTCAAATGAGACAGAGAGGGCCATTGATAGATTACAGGAAAGCATTTGAAGATTTACAGTAGATTCACTGTGTAGTGCACATCCCTGAGTCTGTGTGAAGTGTCACAATCCACCTACTACAGACAGCCTGGTAAACACTTTGACTCCTCCCAGATGGTTGATGGAGCAGCCATCCAGTCACCCTTCCTGCATATTAAAACAAATAATGGCCAGAGTGATACACAAATGGTGAAGAAGGGGGACCTCCATCAACAAAGGAAGGACTCTCTCCTGACATCTGGGCTGATAAACAAAACTAAACAAAGCAGGATTATAAATGGAAACAGGAAAATCAGGCAGCAGAAAAATTCATCAACTGAGCCAGTTGGTGTACTGTATGCCCTTTATGACCTCTAAGAGGAAGGCTGAGAGTAAAGAAGGGGAAAAGGTAATGAAAAATTCAAAGTTATTTTTGACAGATTCCATAGTACATGTATTCATGTGGCCCATATAACACCTCACATGTTGTTGTTTACTGCTAAGGCTTAAAAGAGTAAACTAGCACTCTATGCCTGTTCACTTGCCTGATATACCTGCACAGAAATTGATAGAAATTAATGTTCTAACCAGAAAAACTTATCTAGAACACTAGGATTACAGGATAATGATTTATTTATTTATTTTATTGGTGTTTTATGCCATACTCAAGAATATTTCATTTATGCAGTGGCTGCCAGCATTATGGTTGAGGGAAACCTACGCCCATGTGCAGGTTGCTGGCAGACATTCCCACCTATGGCCAGAGAGGAATTAGATAATTTACTAAGTTTCACAAAGTGAAAAGAAAGCCCAGATTTTCTTTCTTCTCGCATCAACATACCCGGGTACAGTTTTATCAGGGAAGCAACACTCTTGTTTAAATACAATGCAGAACACCAAATAAGTAAGAAATAAGTACATGTACATGTGTCTATAACTTGTACAAGTAAACAAAAATGTGTTAAGATTTATATGGTATTGAAAATTTTATTTACTTTAGGGGACAGGGAAGAAGCCGCTTTTGTAAAGATGTTCCGAAACCAAGGTTATCTTTCTGAAGTTGGATTAAGACACTTTAAGTAAGGGAACAAACTGTTTCTGAAAAATATAGAAGAGGAATTTAAGTAAGTGAAAACGAAGGTCACTTAATAAATACACTGTTGGTCGTCTCTTTTAAGTCCCATCAAATCATTTCCTATATCGTTACTGCAGTAGAGTGTTATTGTGGAGGTGTGGCAAAGTCAAGTACATGTACATTTATTTACATGTACTTACTTAATTAGCGTGTAACGCTCTGTTCAAAAAGTTTTATGAAAAAAGCTCTGAAAAAAACACCCTTCACCAGGTGCATGACAAATATCCCTAACTCGCATCTGAAGCAGCAAGAGGTGGATTTGAACATGTGACCTCTGTGGTCAACGGTCACGACAGTCACTTCAAAAGTTAGTGTAGAATGAATAGATTGGTCTTCATATACTAGTCTCCGTTCCCACAAATAATCCTAACAACCAGTCAGCACTTTTATGGATAACTACATTTACATGTACCTATGTGTGTATGTGTGTTAGAAATATACATGTCACTGTAAATTACTTCTGTGCCAAACACACTTTCCAGGAAATATATTGGAAGATTCTTGAGCTACAAGTACATGTAGCTATACGCATGTGCATGTTTTGTCAGAGCTTGTTTCACATGCTGCTTGATCAAATGATCAATTTGTTTAAGCCTCAAAATTAAGTTCCCTGACAAAATATCGGGTTTGTGGGATCGCAGATAAGGAAAACATTAAAGCTATTTGTGGTCATTATCCAAGATAAAACACTGCTTGTGAACCCTCCACTAATGTGGCACTGATAGATGTTCTTGAACAACCTAATACTTAAGACTCCGGACATGCAGGAGAAATGAAGCAAGCAAAGAAACCCGTACAGTTATGACCAACTGAATTACTGTTGTGTGCAAATCATAGTGGGAAATCTTGATACTGAGGAGTTGTTTTCTCCAAATGGGACATACGTTTAAGCTGAATCCTCTGGCCTGTTAATTTGAACAATTGGTGGATTGGTTTTTTTCTTCATTATACTGAAGCAAGCTTGAATTAAGTGTGGGTGCTGCACCCTGAAGTTCCAGCTTTGGATGCCTTCACTACTATGTCTACACAAAATGTTTGGTATTATGCAGTATGATGATCCAAGTAGCATTTTTTTTTCTGTATGTACAATGTATGCTTTGGTTCTAACATCGTACTTGACCATTTTTCAATCATATGACATTTAGGATTCATCAGGTGTGTGTACATATGTTCCTGTCTTCTTGTGGCAGAGTGAGTCCATGCTGCCCAAGTGCTGGTGCGAGTGATGTACCTTTGTGTTGTTGATGCATGAATTTGTTATGTGGGTTAGGTGTATGTAAATAGAAGAGGTGATGAATGGGAGAAAACACAACACACTGGAAAGAAATAAAATCACAGACAGGACAAGTGGGAACTTACAATGCATGTCGATATGACTGTGAGAGTTTTCCAGAAGGCAAAGATTTTATGTTTCATACATACATGACTACATGTACATTTAAGTTTGGTTCAAGGCTTTACTAGTCTCTGTGGGTCACACAGGGATTTTAACTCTGGTCTCCCTTCCCTAAATACAGCACTCCCCCCCCCCCCCTCCAACTTAGCTAAAGCTAAATTCACACTAGCTAATATTCATAATTCCAGTATAAGCACTGGAAAGCTGCTCCTGTCACAAATATATGTATGAACTATATATGTTATGCCAGATGTCAAGATCTGTGTGACAAATCCTGCTGGTTATAGCTCTGCGAAGTAGATTATAAATGTGTTGCAGAATTTCTGTCCTGTGTATCTGTTATATCAGGGTAACTTACGTGGATGAGTTTATGTCTGCTGATTATGGTTAGTGGGAGAGCTAGTCCAGTTGCCCGAGGTGCAAGTTGACAGATAAAGATGAGCTCTACGCCTAATGAAGCTTCTCTGTCGGTAGATTTGATTTACTGTCTGGGCCAATTTGTGCCGGTTCGAATTTCAGTCTCAGGCAATTGTGGGGCCTATAATAAATTTGCAGGTTTTTTCAGAGCTATTTTTTCCTCATTCTAGCCAGCTATCAATTACATACATCGATGCGGGTGTCTGTTTTTATCAGTCAAAACTAGTGCGCTTTGTGAGCCGCCAATTATTTCCCTTCCTCTTTAGATGCTAAAAGTTTGAAGACTTTTTCGTGCATGTATCATGTCCTGTTACTTCTGGTAGCTGTGTATTACAGCACAGATAGCAGTCGTTTTGGATTACTTAGGGACATGTGCCAACCTTGCACCCCTCCTTTTGTAGGCTTATGTGGTAGAGCTCTGGTTGATGCATCTCCAGCTATCATATCCACATGGCCCCTCTCATCTTGTGCTGTACTACTACAGGGTATAGACCCATTGAGGCTGCTGGCTCTCGGGCTCAAGTGAATTTAGTTCCTTGCTAGTACTGCCTATGGAATTGGACCCAGGGAACTGTGCATGTAGTTGGCAAGTTTAATGGGCAGTGTGCTTGAGTTAAGCCCTGGGTCAGTACTAAAGGCATCAGTGGAGTTCTCCAGGGCTCCCTCTGTCTTGTGCCAGGGCAAGGGTGTATGTGTGTACTAGCTGGGGTACACTTCTGGAACCTGTATCCAACTCTCTCCCTCCATTGCTGCTCTCTGCAGTGTTTACATGTACCCCAGCTTCACCACTACCATCTGGATATCAACTCCTGGGGGACTCCGTTTGAGACTTCTGCTTTCTAGTGACCTTTTACCGTTCTGTTCTTTGCTGACTTCCTCGTTTCTGCCTTGTTCTGTTTAAAACGGTTCTACTGTGTTCCGTTCAGGGATAGTAACAAGGAGTGTGTTCTTGGATTGCTGTCCCAGTCTATGTATATGCATGTACCAGAAAGTTTGACTGCCACTTTATATCCTGATCTGACTTGGATCCTCTGGATGGATGCGTGACTAATTCTCTTAACTGTGCTTGGATCCAGCTACGCATTACTACTCTGAGCAAGTGCTTTATTGGAGATTAGGCAAGAAGGGATCTGTATTCCTCATTGTGCCCTGTCTTGGATTACCTGACACTGGACAGCACTTAAGCTTTCATTCAAGGCTACACAAGGGATATTGTTGGGGTTTCCTATGGTGAGATTTTTGGTAACATGTAGCATGTAAAGGAGGAAATGTGGTAAACTTAAATCTCTCTCTTCAGGTGAATGTAATGTGTGTAATTCCTAATTACAGTACGTTGTATCAGAATCACTTGTAAACATGAACATATAAGTGTGAGATGCACAGGTCTTTGATGTGCATGCTGATTGTTGCTTATATGAATGCAATATGGAGGAGGCCCTCACTGGCTTTTTTTGGTTTAAGCAGTGCTGACATCACAGCTGATTTCTTCTTTATTGGTTTCATGCTTGAATCCATCTCTCTTTGGATCGGCCATGGCTTGAAGTTTGTCATATATCTGGTGAAGGGTGGTAGTTTTCTCTGGTCTATGAATATTTTTGAGTAACCCAATCAGTTGAAAAGTAAATGAGTTCATAGATGCGTGTGATTGTTAACATGAAAATATTTGGTTGTGCATGAATAATTTTTAATACTCATTTTATTCATTTATGAAGCTACTGTAGGTCTTTATCCGTTCACTTAGACCGGTCCTGATAGCACAGTTGATAGAGCCTCCACTTTTGTGTGTCTGGGGTAGGGGGGGGGGGGGGGTATGGTAGATCCAGGATCAATCCTATCAATCCTGGGTCAGGTCACACCTAAGACCTTGAAAGAGAGGAACTTTCTCTCATGGCATTCAGCATTACAGGGATAGTCCCGTATCAGTATAATGGCATTGGTGGGGTAGCTTACTTGCCTTCGGAAAGTGGTCTCAGTGAAGCAGCACTAGATAAAAGAGCAGTGGAAATTTGTCCCGCAACAAGGAGGCACATCACATACAATCATCATATCACTAAAAAATTGTTTAATACCAATAAGCACGCACTCACTATCTCCGTTCACTTGGTGTCATTTGTACAGTACACCAAAAAAATAGTCTTGTGAAAGAAGAACACCATGTCGACACAATGGTGGAGCAGTGTCCACGTCTTGCCAACACAATGTTTTTCCCTAAAAACTCTTTTTTTTTTGTAGCTGTTTATTGAAAATTGGAAAATATCTGAAAAAAATTTCAGTGCCTTGAAAAGTTAGACCCAGGGTTGGGTACAATTCAAGTTTGAATGTGACATTAGGGGCGGAAATTTTGCAGTTCTGTATTATTCTTAGAAAGAAAGAAAGAATTAGGGAAAGAATAATTGTTTGACTCTTTAATGCTTAACTTTCATGGGGACCCAACAAGCATAAGGAGTGACAAGGTGGATGCACTAGAAGGTTACATGGATGTACATGTACATGTACAGCTGTCCTCAATTCTCACTGGCCCTATCCACCCATGTGTTTGTGATCAGAAGTTGTAAACCCTTTACCAGTGGGCTAACCAGAGCCTAGACCTTTGCCATGAGGCCCCAATAGTTGACCTTGATAAATGCTTCCTACAGGTATAGTGTGCATGTACATGTATCTGGCCCTGTTACATTACATGTACATCTAACTGCAAGGGCTCTTGCTGGCTCAGTGCACTAAAACCAGCAACCTATAGGATCCTCACCATGAAGTCATAGATGTAGGCTAGAATCACAGGTTTCCCTGCAGCCTGAAGTCGTGTAGGATTGTCAGGTATGTAGCAGTTGAACTCTGCCTGATAATCCTGATAGCCCTAAGATCAAGGTAATCATTCTGAAGCACTGCAAAATACCCATATCAATAGATCAAAATCAGATAGATCTTTTCCTTAGGGTAGATTGCAAAACTGGGTAGAGATAAACTTGTACCAGGAACCCATTTTGTGTTTTTGTGGTGTTTATAGACTCAGATTTGATTTAGATGTGTACTTTTTGGTTCAGTTTTGTACTTTATGTCTCAGTTTCAGGACTTTATTTTAAAAAATTTAAAGTTAAACTTGTACATTTTAATTAAGTTTATTCTCCATGTCTCAATTCCATGGTGTGAAAAGTAAACTGCTATTGCCTCTAAGCCAAATTGAACATTTTATGAATATACACTTAATAAAAAAAATATATAAAAGTGCATGTGGAATATTGATTATTTCTCCTGAAAGATCAAATTGAAATTTTAGCACAGACTCGGCTAGGATAAGATTTACGAGTTGTTGATATGTTGAGAAAAAGCACAAAAAACTAATTTGGGTGCTTCCTGTGCTTAAAGAGCTGAATTGAAATTAGGAAAAAGAATTGAGGACTTTAGTTGGAAGGCCGATGAGTGAAAATTTCTGTACTTTCTTGGTTAATATTAACTCCCTAATACATAACAAATACATGTGTCAGTACTGTACATTTATGGCAGAAGATATACATGTACATAAATGTGGTGGTAAAGAGATTGGCATACAGTGTAACTAAGACATGTATAGTTACAGCCAGAAGTCTTACTCAGCTAAAGATGTACTGTACAAATGCATGTATCTCTTGCAGAATTTTTTGGAGAAGTCTTTCTAAAGTAAGACCATGGAGCATTTATGACTAGAAATATATAAAGTTTTATACCTTCACAAAACATACCAAATATGTGTGCTTTCACTAAGCACTGAACATTGATTTCTCACCAGCATGTAGCACAGCTGCATTCGTCACACACATAAACTTACCTGCTGGTGAAAGGCTTCCTACAAAGTACAAATCTCACACGTTCTGTCAATTCCTTTCCATCTAGGACATAACAATGTTTAACACCTCAGTGGGAATTCAGATATGCATGTTCTGGAGAAGAAAAAAATTAAAATTTGAATTTTCAAAATGTCAAGAAATGTCTGGTAATTGCATAGTCTAATATGATGAAATGCACTGTATAAAACATGTTCCTTGTTGAAAAAGTTTCTTCTTGACATCATTTCTGTGATAACGAGAATAAAGTCACAAGGGAGAAAAGTTAAATTTGATAGTGGAAGAAAAGTATACTTCACAGTCAAGTAAATATTTTTGTGGCTGGATAATTACATGTTCATGTATGAGGTCTTCTAGAACCCTCTATTGCACTTACAGTAAGGTTAAAATCTCTCTATAAGGTTTACAAGAATTTGTTGCAAGGGATAGCAAGCAATGTGGACAAATTGTACACATTGTCAGGGTTGATTCAGCTCTACAGAATATTCGATGCAGTCATACCTCAGAAATTTGCATGTATTGATTCTAAATCTGTAGGAACTGTCCTCATCTTGTATCCAGTTAATTAGCACCCATAGTGTTTACATTGGGGTCTTGTTAATGTTACTCTACTTAATCCATCTCCATGCGCATCTCCTCCCCTCTCCACACCCCACTGGTCCTCACCCCTTCTTTGGTGTCATCTTGTATCTTATTAGCCATGGTCAATTAGGCATGCCACAGCCATCTTGGACATGCAGCCAGCACAACACTGTTAGCTGAGGAGGCTGAAGTAGGGGGCCGAACAGTGGGGCCAGCAGCCCACAGCTGTTAATGTTAGATGACAGATCTGAGTCAACCCAGCTTGTTTAACTGGGAATCTCCCTCATTCCAGGCAGTCTGTTGGTGGAGGGTCTGGGAGAGTCCACTGTTCCACACCCCCCACACCTCAGCCTCCCCAAGGGCCCCACAGTTTGTCTACAAGTGACTCCATGCCATTCCCTTCTCTTGAAGGTTTTTAGCCTTGTCAAGGGTGTGTGCCAAGGAGCTCATTTCTGTCCTGCTTTATTCCTGCCTCCATTGACTACCCTGGTAAATGGCTCTTTTTCTGGTTCCCATTCATCTTGATGCAGTTGTTCCTCTACATTAACGACTAGCCTAGTGTGACTGGATTCAATCTGTGCTCCATTTTATTGCCCACTTGAACAGGTTTTTAGGGATTTGATCTAGCCATGTGTGCATGAAACGAGTCTGTGTATCTGGATGCAGTGGATGTGCGATAAGTGTTTGTTTTTTTTTCCAGGGTTTGAATTGGCAGAGTATGTGTTGTACCAGATTTACATGTACACATTATTTAATGTGTTTTCAGATGTGTACATGTACATGTCAGATGTGCCAAAAGCTTTCATCATTGTGATACATGCACATTTGTAGGTCAGTTTTTGGCTTAAAAAAAGGGAAATGGAAACATCGCTTTGACTTACATGTATTGCTAATTTTACCTCATGAGTACTACTACACATGTACCTACATGTATATACATTATGCATGTAATTTATTACTCTGAACTTGCTTGTATTAGTGTATACTTTCTGTAATTTGCAAAGTTCTATATCTACATATTCTAGAAATTTAATGGTTAGCTATTTGTATGTAGATTTGCACTGCCTTAATGTTCCTATCACAGATTCAGACAAGAATTAACTCTAGATGTTGATAAAATCTGTTATTTCACTTGTTCATGATCTGCAGTGTACATGTACGTGTATAATTATGTAGGTGTGTGTGTGTAAGCTCTCTGTCAAAAGCATCTGGCATTTACTATTTGTTCTATCCTTTCTGAACTGGTTGATCAAATAGTTGGTGCAAATCACTTATGCGCTTAACGTGATGGATCAGAACAATCTGCGTTTTGAACAGAAGTGTTAAGCCTGAACTTATTGATCAATGAATAAATTTCCTTGTAATTGTCAGGTTTCTAGATGACTGAAGTGAGTTCCATGCGAGTGTGAGTTTTCGGGAAAGCTTCGGGATCTACCACAGTTAAGCACTTGTGACCTCCAGGAGGATATCACTGACCTCAAGAAGGAACTTTGACCCTGTGGAGGAAGATACCTTCACTTTTTGGAGTGATATCAAAGGGAGAACAGCGTCTTCAGGAATAGGATACCAAAGTATTGTTGGTGTTGTTCTCTACCAAAAGGAAGCCAACACAAAGAAACCTCACCAACAGAGAACCGTCCTTTTCAAACTCTTTGTCATTGTTGTGAGTGATCCCTGAAGAGAGACTGATGTTCTGGCCAGGGTTGTGATAGCTGCTTTCTCTGTGACTTACCACCTCTGTCCCCTTCCATCATGAAGTTACAGCTCATCACCATACTCCTAACCCTTGTCCTTACCTCAGCTCTTCTAGTTTCCATGGCAACTGCCAAACGGGGGTCTCGCAAGAGTAAAAAGAGAGGTAAGTGTGGACGTCATAAATCTCTGTGCCGAATATAAAACAAAAAAAGAAAAAAAAAATGAAATGAGAGAAAACAAAAAAATAGATGTTTTGCCCTTATTTCCAGTGTTACGAACTCTTCCATC
Organism: Liolophura sinensis; assembly: GCF_032854445.1. Taxonomy (NCBI): domain Eukaryota; kingdom Metazoa; phylum Mollusca; class Polyplacophora; order Chitonida; family Chitonidae; genus Liolophura; species Liolophura sinensis. The sequence continues at coordinate 29,811,587 of NC_088305.1, read as the reverse complement.
AAGTTTTATTTATTCAAGTGGATGCTGTCAGAAATCCCACAGCTTGTAAGACAAGACTGGCAAAAGGAGGCTAATGTTCCACAGGGTGAGGAAGCCCAAGCTTCCATTCTGCATGTATATAGACAAGACTTTGTCCCGAGGTCACATTCTAACTGCAGTGTAAATGGACATCAGTTATAGTCTTTGTTATGATAATCTCCACTTCAGCTTTAAATGCTGCGTACATTCATGCATTCATATGTTTTAATCTTCATTTTCAACATTGCAGTAAGATTTAAATGCTAATTTTTATCAATATTTTGAGGCACATGAAGATTTAAGTTACGTGTAGGAAATCTGTGGGTAGCCTGAACTTGAGTGCAAGCGAACTAATGAATGAGAAAGGTGCATCCGTACATGTACGAGAAGTGTGCTCCAAGTTGGTTAGGACACATCGTTCATAGCTACATTTATTATTTAGAGTGCGTCGATTGTTCACTATTTATGTGCATGTTGTAGCTCTCCGCCTAAAAACATAGATCTACATGTACAAAGAAAGCAGGACATATATGTACACCTGTCACAGTACAAGACATAGCAATGCACAGCTTGTACTTTGTAAATGGCAGGCTGAAACCAGTCACATTTGGGTTTAATTGTCTGCTCTCTGCATGATCACATAATAGAACTTTTGTTACCAGTGAGCTTTAAGGAGCTTGAAGGAATAAATTGCAGACCTGCATTTACACATGTACATGGATTTTTTTGTACTTCGTCCTGAGGTTTGTGAGATGGTGGTGATGTCCTCTGGGCTGTACGCCATTTTGTGCACAGTGCATATTCTGGTCCAAGCCAGATTGTTTTCTTCTAGTAAGCAAATGCTGTGCCAATGGATTGTCCAAAGGTGGGAAGGAGCAATAGAATATACACTTAAGTCAAAGATGGAAATTAACTGTGTAGACTGTACACTTAAGCCAAAGATGGAAATTAACTATATAGACTATACACTTAAGCCAAAGATGGAAATTAACTGTGTGGACTATACACTTAAGCAAAAGATGGAAATTAACTATATGGACTATACACTTAAGCCAAAGATGGAAATTAACTACATAGACTATACACTTAAGTCAAAGATGGAAATTAACTGTGTAGACTATACACTTAAGCCAAAGATGGAAATTAACTGTGTAGACTATACACTTAAGCAAAAGATGGAAATTAACTGTGTAGACTGTACACTTAAGCCAAAGATGGAAATTAACTATATAGACTATACACTTAAGCCAAAGATGGAAATTAACTGTGTTGACTATACACTTAAGCTAAAGATGGAAATTAACTATATGGACTATACACTTAAGCCAAAGATGGAAATTAACTGTATAGACTGTACACTTAAGTCAAAGATGGAAATTAACTGTGTAGACTATACACTTAAGCCAAAGATGGAGATTAACTGTGTAGACTATACACTTAAGTCAAAGATGGAAATTAACTGTGTAGACCATACACTTAAGCCAAAGATGGAAATTAACTGTGTAGACCATACACTTAAGCCAAAGATGGAAATTAACTGTGTAGACTGCACACTTAAGCCAAAGATGGAAATTAACTGTGTAGACTATACACTTAAGCCAAAGATGGAAATTAACTACATAGACTATACACTTAAGTGAGAGATGGAAATTAACTGTGTGGACTATACACTTAAGCCAAAGATGGAAATTAACCGTGTAGACTGTACACTTAGGCCAAAGATGGAAATTAACTGTGTAGACTATACATTTAAGCCAAAGATGGAAATTAACTGTGTAGACTGTACACTTAAGCCAAAGATGGAAATTAACTATATAGACTATACACTTAAGCCAAAGATGGAAATTAACTGTGTAGATTATACACTTAAGCCAAAGATGGAAATTAACTGTATAGACTATACACTTAAGCCAAAGATGGAAATTAACTATATAGACTGTACACATAAGTGAGAGATGGAAATTAACTGTGTGGACTATACACTTAAGCCAAAGATGGAAATTAACTGTGTAGACTATACACTTAAGCCAAAGATGGAAATTAACTGTGTAGACTGTACACTTAAGCCAAAGATGGAAATTAACTGTGTGGACTATACACTTAAGCCAAAGATGGAAATTAACTGTGTAGACTATACATTTAAGCCAAAGATGGAAATTAACTGTGTAGACTATACACTTAAGCCAAAGATGGAAATTAACTGTGTAGACTATACACTTAAGCCAAAGATGGAAATTAACTGTGTAGACTGTACACTTAGGCCAAAGATGGAAATTAACTGTGTAGACTATACATTTAAGCCAAAGATGGAAATTAACTGTGTAGACTATACACTTAAGCCAAAGATGGAAATTAACTGTGTAGACTATACACTTAAGCCAAAGATGGAAATTAACTATATAGACTATACACTTAAGCCAAAGATGGAAATTAACTGTGTAGACTATACACTTAAGCCAAAGATGGAAATTAACTGTGTAGACTATACACTTAAGCCAAAGATGGAAATTAACTACATAGACTATACACTTAAGTGAGAGATGGAAATTAACTGTGTGGACTATACACTTAAGCCAAAGATGGAAATTAACTGTGTAGACTGTACACTTAAGCCAAAGATGGAATTAACTATATAGACTATACACTTAAGCCAAAGATGGAAATTAACTGTGTAGACTATACACTTAAGCCAAAGATGGAAATTAACCGTGTAGACTGTACACTTAGGCCAAAGATGGAAATTAACTGTGTAGACTATACATTTAAGCCAAAGGTGGAAATTAACTGTGTAGACTATACACTTAAGCCAAAGATGGAAATTAACTACATAGACTATACACTTAAGTGAGAGATGGAAATTAACTGTGTAGACTATACACTTAAGCCAAAGGTGGAAATTAACTGTGTAGACTATACACTTAAGCCAAAGATGGAAATTAACTACATAGACTATACACTTAAGTGAGAGATGGAAATTAACTGTGTGGACTATACACTTAAGCCAAAGATGGAAATTAACCGTGTAGACTGTACACTTAGGCCAAAGATGGAAATTAACTGTGTAGACTATACATTTAAGCCAAAGATGGAAATTAACTGTGTAGACTGTACACTTAAGCCAAAGATGGAAATTAACTATATAGACTATACACTTAAGCCAAAGATGGAAATTAACTGTGTAGATTATACACTTAAGCCAAAGATGGAAATTAACTGTATAGACTATACACTTAAGCCAAAGATGGAAATTAACTATATAGACTGTACACATAAGTGAGAGATGGAAATTAACTGTGTGGACTATACACTTAAGCCAAAGATGGAAATTAACTGTGTAGACTATACACTTAAGCCAAAGATGGAAATTAACTGTGTAGACTGTACACTTAAGCCAAAGATGGAAATTAACTGTGTGGACTATACACTTAAGCCAAAGATGGAAATTAACTGTGTAGACTATACATTTAAGCCAAAGATGGAAATTAACTGTGTAGACTATACACTTAAGCCAAAGATGGAAATTAACTGTATAGACTGTACACTTAAGCCAAAGATGGAAATTAACTGTGTAGACTGTACACTTAGGCCAAAGATGGAAATTAACTGTGTAGACTATACATTTAAGCCAAAGATGGAAATTAACTGTGTAGACTATACACTTAAGCCAAAGATGGAAATTAACTGTGTAGACTATACACTTAAGCCAAAGATGGAAATTAACTATATAGACTATACACTTAAGCCAAAGATGGAAATTAACTGTGTAGACTATACACTTAAGCCAAAGATGGAAATTAACTGTGTAGACTATACACTTAAGCCAAAGATGGAAATTAACTACATAGACTATACACTTAAGTGAGAGATGGAAATTAACTGTGTGGACTATACACTTAAGCCAAAGATGGAAATTAACTGTGTAGACTGTACACTTAAGCCAAAGATGGAATTAACTATATAGACTATACACTTAAGCCAAAGATGGAAATTAACTGTGTAGACTATACACTTAAGCCAAAGATGGAAATTAATTGTGTAGACTATACACTTAAGTCAAAGATGGAAATTAACTGTGTAGACTATACATTTAAGCCAAAGATGGAAATTAACTGTGTAGACTATACACTTAAGCCAAAGATGGAAATTAATTGTGTAGACTATACACTTAAGTCAAAGATGGAAATTAACTGTGTAGACTATACACTTAAGCAAAAGATGGAAATTAACTGTGAAGACCATACACTTAAGCCAAAGATGGAAATTAACTTCATAGACTAAAAGATGGAAATGAACAATAGACTATACACTTAAGAAAGAGATGGAATTGAGCAATAGACTATGAACCTGGAGCCCTAATTTCTTTATAGCAGGGTTAGCATAGGAAATGGAAAAACTGGAAGTCATGCAGTTTTGCTTATTTTTTTTTTTTCCAGGTTTGAAAAGTTGTGGAAAATTAAAATGACAAATTTCAAGGAGTAATTTAAACAAATGTTTGATGATATGATACTTAAAAGAAACACCTTTAGTTATTTCAGAAGAGGAATAACCGACGTTTATTTTATTCTGACGGGAAATTTTCGTCATGACCATGGTATATGCCGTGTTGAGGAAACCAGAAATAAGATGTTGCGTCATTCTTACCCTATGCTAATAATACTAAATGGCCAAACAATGCTCATCATTGTGTCGTCGTGAGAAACCAGTGCCCTCTCGATTGTAGAAATAAATTTCACGCGATTGGTTTAAATTTACAACATGGTGGTGTTTTAGGTTTCCTTTTGCTGTGGGATTTTGCTTTCTATGAACTGCGATATTTTGGGTTATAATGCAACATCACAAAGTAGAAAAGTATACTGTTTTATATTTTACGGGGGTAAGTGGGAAGGTCTACCAGCAATCTGGGGATGGTCTTGTGTTTCCCCCGGGTTCTGCGCAGTTTCCTCCCACCTTAATGCTGGCCACCGTAATATAAGTAAAATATTCTTGAGTACGGCGTAAAACACCAATCAAATGAGTAAATAAATAAATTTTACGTGGGACACTTTGATGCATATATACATTTGTTCTGGTGTTGTCTTCTCTTTTAATAAAGTTGACGTATGTAATTTCAGGTATATACCAGTTTTTAAGAGTTAAGTAGTAGTCTAAACAGTTCATGGACTGTAATAATAATGTAGGTAAATACTCCATGAATGATCTCAAAAAATAAGTCTCTGTTCGTGAAAAAAGTTTTGAAATTTGAGCGTTAAATTCATATAGTACTGAAATTTGTTCGTTTCTTGCTGAAGTTACATGGTCTTTTCAGAGTACTCTAATATCACATGATACAGTTAAATATATTTGCTGGTGGAGGGTTCTATAAAGTTTGCCAAACAGAGGTTTTATCTTTGAGGAGCAGAAGCAGTGTAAAACATACATGTGCTGACCTGTGTTATCTGGCTCATCACAGTTTGCACATAGATGACAATCACAAGCTGGTGCAGCCTTAGGCTTTGAGATGATATATTACTGTACATGCACCACGTTGGCACTAACATACCAGCTCCTATTGCAGCACCCCCTGAAGGCCAGCCCCTGGCTGTCAACCCCTGTCATAACTCACAGTCCCCTGGGGGATGCTGGGCTGGGTTATCCTGGCCCCAGGGTGGCCTCTGACCCTCCTCCAGGCTGACAGTATAATTGTGCCTTGCTGACAGCATCAAGGGCTCTTTCTGAAGCCTGTGATGTCTTATTATCTGTTTTGTCATATTAAACATTATTAGCCCCTTGCCAGGCCCACTCCCAGAGGTTAGACAGCCTGGCTGCTGTTGTAGTGCCCAGTGTTTAATCCCCCTCCCCCCCAGGAATCAGGCTATAATGTTATGGGGCTGGGGTAATTCTAGGCGGCTGCTCTGGGAATCCATGCCCTGGAATGTCAGATTTTGTTGGAGAGGCCAGAGTTCAGCTGTCTGTAGCAGCTGGCAAACTACTGATTTCAGAGGCTGTGGAAGGAGAGGGAGGTGAGGGGATGGGGTGAAGGTACCCAAAGTAAATGAGCGCAGGATCAGTCTTTGGTTTGTTTTGAGCAAAAATGTAAAACAAGTGGAGCATGTGTGTATATGTACATGTACATGAGTTACATATTTACTTGGACTCCTTTGTTACACATTCGTATATGTATGTGTGTGTCCCATGTCTTTTATTCGATGCGATAAGGGGACAGCTTGATGGGAATAGTGTATCCTCCCTAAGACATTAATTGAGCATGTCAATGGTTGTAGATCTTAAGCATAGACACTTCTCATAATTTGAACACACTATTGTGCCTGTTGTCAGTGGATGTGCATGTAATATTCATGTACAGTATCTTGATTTGTGCCCTGCTTAGTATAAGGGAATGTAGGCTGCATACTAGCCTGACTAGTGACATGCTGTCTATATACTCTGAATAGGTGAGGTGTCCTGGCTATGATCTTTGTTGTGGCATTCCAGTGAGGCAACACTTCCAGTCTGGCCAGTGGCCAGTTGTCCATTAACTGCGACTATATGTATTTGGGGTGTCATGCCTAGGGTCTTTGTTGTGACTTTCCAGTGATGTAGCAATGCCAATCTGACCAGTGGGCCATTGTCCATCTACTGTGACTAGGTGGGGTGTCATGGCTAGGGTCTTAGTTGTGGCATTTCAGTGAGGCACCACTACTTATGCATGTATGTTGATGTTAAAACTATCTCTGTAATACTGTAGCTAAAGGAAAATCATGAGGATATAATATTGCCTGTGTTGACGTTAAGCCGTGAAGAAGCAAACAAAAAGTAACATGAACACAAGAAATCTCTGAGGTACAATTTTTAACCCAATGATGTGGATCCAGTTTCATCTACTGCCAGAAAAACAAGGAAGGTTTGTGCACTGCAGGAGCTCCACTGATTAACAGTAACTTTCTGAAAACGGAGGTGTGTGTTATATCTGACCAACTATAGATATGTGCATGTCATCCAAATATGGGCTATAGGGGTCCTCCCCGGCTCGTTTGCCTTACACATCATTTTAATCTCCGCCAATGGGGTTTCTGACCACTGAAGTTATAGACTTGCACTCATTTTCTTAGTTCTTGGTGAAGTTCTTTGGTGTAAAGTGGGGCCTTCATGGCCAAGATAGTTAGTGCAGTCCCCAGCCATAAGTGGGAAGATTTTCAGCAAGCTGCAGATGGTCGTGTGTTTGCTGCAAGCTCAGCCTGTGGTATAAGTGAAATATTCTTGAGTACAGCATAAAACACCAATCAAATAAATAAATTCTTACTCCACCTATCAAACTCTGTGCCATTCTAGAAATATTAAAGTCATGAGTATGAAGTTAAAACACCAGTGAAATAAAATGCATTTAAGCTGATGTTAGGGAGAATAATCTTTACAGATAGGTGGATAGATCGAGAAATAAGAAATGTGTGGAAATCAGTCCGTTGTAAATATGCATTGTACATGTTCATGTTTTTCAGATGACCCTGAACTGCCATCCTGGAAACCAAAGTCAAACCCTGCCAAGGGTGATGCTGTCTTTTCAAAGAAAGCTGGACAAAAGTTGCTGTTGAAATGCCCAGCTGATGGAAATCCCAAGCCCAAAGTGAGGTGGCTGAAGAATGGAGAGCCCATTCCAAAGTCTCCAACAGGACGAGTAAGTATGCAGTGAATATCAAGTAGCTTGAGGGGCTGCGGGAACTGAGGTGTTGTCCTTATGGCATCCAGTCTGCCCGAGACGAATCAGGTCTCGTATTTGATTGTAGCTCTTACTATTGCTATGTTTATTTATTGGCTCTTTACTCACTTGCTCTTGAATGAGCCACTCATCATTGGGTTACAAACTCTCAGTGACTGTTACTGTAATTTTTGTAGTACATTGCAGCACAGCATAAAAGATAAATTCAGGTAGGCTGAAATTCCTGCAGAGATACATACCGGTACAAAGTTTTGTTAGACCCGGATTTAGGTATCACTGCAAGCATAAGGATTTTATGTTCCAGTTGGTGTCTGCTCCCAAGTTAAAAAGTCACAGAACTGAAAGTCTGTTTCGCAGAACTGAAACTCTGTTACAAAACCATTTAAAGTCAGATTTGAGGTGTGAGCCATATGAAATTAATTTGTTAAACTTAAATCAGTATGCAATAGGCTATACTTTGTTCTCACGAAAGAGATTTTTCAGTAACTGCGAGTAGTGAGCCAGCCATGCTATGTGGACAAGATGGACAGGAAATAGCAGAAGGGTTGGACAAGAAGTAGATATTAGCCAGTCAAGATTTTTGGCAAAGAAAATGGTGCTTAATGTTAAATTGTTACATGAAAGTATATGCAATGGCTGTTGACCGGCTGCTTTGTACAGTTTGTGCAGGGGAGATAACTCAATGTGACAAAGTGTAAACTTTGTGGTTCTTTCCCTTTTTGTCAAAATAGAGGAATTTTATTGAAAAGGTTGAGGGATTAGAGTGGTTTTTAGTTTATTATAGTGGTGAAAAAACACAAAACAGTAAAATTTGATGAAATTGTTCAAATTGTTCCAACAGCAGAAATTGTGGGAAACCAATTGAATGTTTTCTGTTGTTTCCTGGCCCCAAAACACATGGAACTGAAAACCTTTTCCCCAGAAATTCTTAAATCCTCATGCCTGCACTGCCCGACTATGGAGAGATCTCCTGACTGAAATAATTATTAGGAGGACAGAATTTTTATTCACTGGCTACTCCCGTCATATAATAATCCTACATGTTGATGTTTTTATCTTCAGATTAAGGAGAAGAAGTTCAACCTGTTGGTGTCAGACCTGCAGGTGTCAGACTCAGGTAACTACACCTGTGAAGTCTACAACAAGGTGGGCGAGATTAAGTGGACTTACATCATACGCATTATGAGTAAGTATGAAACTCTTACAGTAGTTAATATGCTGAATAACTGAAAAATCCCTGCAGTGTGACTAAAACCAGAGGTCAGGACAAATTTACAGAAGTAGTTACAAGATCAGTTGTTACAAGTGTCTCTTTGCCAACTCCCCAGGACTCACTAATTGTTCTAATTAACACACAGTGTCATATATAACTAACTGGGGCAGCATGCATGTTTGATTCTGTAATGATCAGATAATAATTTGTTCTGGTAGAAAAAAAAGGTTGGTGTCTTTGATACCTGGACATAGAGAAAAGTAGTGTACATTATTGCATGTGCCACAGACCAAGAAATAAAGTCAGAACAAACATTTAATATATTGGAGACAACTATTGTTTGTCTTTATTTGAGGGTCAAGGAATATGATAGTGATGTCTGTCTGTTCATCCATCTGTACAGTGTTTGGTCTTCCAGAGCCTTGTCTGTCTCTTAATTTTTTATTACCTGGCATGCTATTGGAGAGCCTACTGATGGTAGTGGAACGGTTAAAAAGTTTCAAATTCTCTCGGAAACTCGAGGCTGAGGTGGTTAGCACACCAGCCCAGGGCAATAACCCAGGAGCCTCTCACCAATACGGCCACTGTGAGTTCAAGTCCAGCTCATGCTTGCTTCCTATCTGACCGTACGTGTGAAGGTTTTCCAGCAAGCTGCGGATTGTCGTTGTTTCCCCCCGGGATCTACCCGGTTTCCTCCCACCATAGTGCTGGCCACCGTCATATAAGTGAAATATTCTTGAGTACAGCGTTAAACACCAATCAAATAAATAAATAAATAAATCATATTCACCCATAACACTGCTGTTCAAGACGATAATGCAAGTGAATTCTGAATTAATTGATGTTGATTTCTGCATGTGAACTTATTTGTACTGGACGTCTACCAGGAAAAGGTCTGATCATACAGAGCCTATCAAAGACGGCTTGCACATGGTGTTGTATTTGAAACAGTACAACTGTTCTGTTAACGCCAAGTCTCCCTCGCGTTAAAAATTACCTTTTACCTGTGAGATGCATTGCAATCTTTTGATCCTGGTTAATCATGGATGATTTACTCCAGATTCAAACCCAACAAATTGTTTGCTGTCACACCTGTTTGCAGATCCCCTATTTATTCGCAGCAGTCACTATAATGTGTATTTGACTCCTGACGATTGTGTGCGATGCTTGTACATCAAGGCCGGAGAGATGTAAAATTAGAGAATTGTGTACAATAACCCACAAGGTTTTTAACCACAGCTGGTTCTTGGGCGTGCACAGAAACCCAACTTTAAGCACTCCGAACTCCGAACCTTGGGCTCATTAGCACTAACTTCAGATTCGTTATGATTCGCCAAGATTCCCAGCAACTTAACATACGATCAAAATTTACCAATGATTTTTTGACGGCAGGTCATCTTAGCTTGTCATATGTGTAGGTGTGGGCTTAGTCTGCTTGATGCCAGGTAATACAAGACAGAACAAGGGTTTTGTGCAGCCACATCCATGTTCATGTAGTTTCATTATACATTTGTCTGTGTTGTGCAAATATAATAGTCTTACCATGTGGAATCTTATGATGTAGTGGTAAAGACAGTTGAGAGGCAGATAACTGCATCTGTTAGTATGTTGGTACACATAATATTTTGTACTCTTGCTGATGATGTAGCAGAATTTTTAAACACTGCATAATCTTGATGGTTGGACAAAAAGTTCTGCCAGAATACAAGCATGGGTTTAATACATTGTAAATCATTCTTAGAGAAATTATGTAGTGTGACCACAGACAAGGAGGAAATAGTTCCAACAATATTATAGCAGTCAAATTTTGGAAACAATATGTGCTGGGTTTTTTTTGTCAAAATAATGCATGTGTTTTCATGTAATACTAAATGGGCAAGTGTGTATTGAGCAACATAAATTTCTTAATATTGTGTTATATGTATGTATATTTTCGTACATTAAACGATTACCATTTCGATTTTTTTTCTTTCCATCAATCTTCAGCAAAGGGTATGTACAGGTTTTGATAACCAAAACAAGTGGTATTAATTTGTAACAAACTTTACTTCTTTGTGTACAGTTTTTTTAAGTGATATAAACGGTTAACTCTATCAACTTTCTTTATTTCGCTCTGTGGCTTTGACATTGCATTACTGTGTATGGGAAATGTTATGTAGTGACACCTAATGTGACAGACAGTGGACTGATGTGATCAAATGTAAACAGATTGAAGACAATCACTGCTGACATAACTGCTACAAGTGAAGCAATATTTCATTTTGCACACATATTTTCTTTTCCTCATTTGTCGTCATATGACTGAAAAATTGTGAAGCACGATGTTAAACCCCAAGCACTCACTCACTCACTCACTCATTCTTTTTCTCATTCTTTTCCATTTTATTCTAATGTAATGTATTTAAGCTGTCTTTTTATTTTAGCTTGTTTTTTTTTTTGTGTTTATGTACTTTTTGCATTACTGTAACAATTTTGTTGTATGCTTGTGGATCTTTAAAATTCAGTGGAGTGCTGTGGTTCACTCTTAAAGGGGTCCTATCCCTAGCTAATACTTCTCACTGACACAGGAGTGAAAGCACTGTTTAATCTTACCTTTACACTAGTCAAATTCTAACGTAAAACAGGAAAGAAAGCCTGGAGATTTCTTGTTTTAATATTAAGCTGTGTCGTTGTAACAGTTGAGCTCAGACACCATATTTCCCAACAAGAAAGTGAGAACACCGGAAACTATAACAGTCTAATTACCCCCTTTTAGTTGAGGTTGTGGCAATGGAGACGTGAGATACAACATTACGGCAACTGAGTGATGTCTCTTTGTGATGCGATTTCATTACTATGATATTATAGGATGAATTTGCCAATGTTAACATTAGATGGTATATAGAATGTAGAAATGTTATTAAACAGCATTATATTAACATACAGAAAGATGTTCCTGAGTGGGTTTTGGTGTCAAACATTGCTAAAATAATAATATTCTGCTATTAGGTTTGTCTAAACATAAATAATGCTAAATGTTAAAAAGGTAGTAAAATAGACCTACGGTTGCCATAAAGGGGTGCCATTAAGTTACATATTTGTTAAAATGTATAAGGGAAGACAAGCTTAACTATTTCAAATTTAACAGTATGCAAATAAACCTAAAAAGTCTAAAAGTCTAAAAGAGGTGAAATGAACACCTGCAGAACAGTGTAGGGTTTCATGAATATCAAGATTAAAGTGAATTTTGTAGGTAAATAAGTAAGATGAAGAAAAGTAAAGTTACTCTGACTTCTGTTGGTGTAAGGGTTTTTTCTCTCTTTTTTTTTTTTTCATCCAACATATTTGCCAAAAGAAAAAAAGCCTTAAAATATTCATTTGGGTCTGTCCATCTGTTCGTCTGGAGCTCTTTGGTTTGTATGCAAGAACTCTAAATGGTGTCTGATTTTCATAAAATCTGGTGTGCAGGTAGACATTTGTGGAACATCTGATCAAGTTTGAAACTTACCTTGATCTGTTGCACAAATTTTGCAGATTTAACAATTGTTAATTGATTCTCATTAATCGTAGGTTGCCATGCACATTTGACAAGATTTTGTATGCCGATTCTTTTTGTGACCTTCATGTTCTGAAAAACCAGGTTGATCCATGCATAAGCTGTGCATATTTAACCTGGAATATAAAATCTGTGAATTATCTTACTATAGTGTTTTTTTTATTTTTTATATTCAATAAATTTCAAAACTTTGAAAGGGTTCCCAGGCTGTTTATTTTTCACTCACTAAAATCAAATGATACACAAAACTCATAAATCTGGTTCAAGCTGTTCTACCTCGCATACAGTATGTTCACGAGATATGAATTTTAATTCTGTCTATTTTTACTATGTTGATTCATTTGCATCCAAACTTTGTATGATTTCAGAGGTGATCTGGCCACTGGAAGTTGTGGGGCCAGAAAACAAGACTGTGTATGAAGGAGAGGATGTAAATTTCCGGTGTCGCGTGATGAATGATCCTGAGGCTCAGATACAATGGCTAAGACGTACACTGGGCCAAGGGAAAGCCAACACAACCAAACTAGAGTCAGAAAAACAAATGGTGAGTAAAGACTGCTCTGGGCCAAGGGAAAGCCAACACAACCAAACTAGAGTCAGAAAAACAAATGGTGAGTAAAGACTGCTCTGGGCCCAGGGAAAGCCAACACAACCAAACTAGAGTCAGAAAAACAAATGGTGAGTAAAGATTGCTCTGGGCCAAGGGAAAGCCAACACAACCAAACTAGAGTCAGAAAAACAAATGGTGAGTAAAGACTGCTCTGGGCCAAGGGAAAGCCAACACAACCAAACTAGAGTCAGAAAAACAAATGGTGAGTAAAGACTGCTCTGGGCCCAGGGAAAGCCAACACAACCAAACTAGAGTCAGAAAAACAAATGGTGAGTAAAGACTGCTCTGGGCCCAGGGAAGGCTAACACTACCTACTAGAGTCAGCAAAACAAATGGTGAGTAAAGACTGCTCTGGGCCCAGGGAAAGCCAACACAACCAAACTAGAGTCAAAAAAACAAATGGTGAGTAAAGACTGCTCTGGGCCCAGGGAAAGCCAATACAACCAAACTAGAGTCAGAAAAACAAATGGTGAGTAAAGACTGCTCTGGGCCCAGGGAAAGCCAACACAACCAAACTAGAGTCAGAAAAAACAAATGGTGAGTAAAGACTGCTCTGGTCCCAGGGAAAGCCAACACAACCAAACTAGAGTCAGAAAAACAGATGGTGAGTAAAGACTGCTCTGGGCCCAGGGAAAGCCAACACAACCAAACTAGAGTCAAAAAAACAAATGGTGAGTAAAGACTGCTCTGGGCCAAGGGAAAGCCAACACAACCAAACTAGAGTCAGAAAAACAAATGGTGAGTAAAGACTGCTCTGGGCCCAGGGAAAGCCAACACAACCAAACTAGAGTCAGAAAAACAAATGGTGAGTAAAGACTGCTCTGGGCCCAGGGAAAGCCAACACAACCAAACTAGAGTCAGAAAAACAAATGGTGAGTAAAGACTGCTCTGGGCCCAGGGAAGGCTAACACTACCTACTAGAGTCAGAAAAACAGGTGGTGAGTAGAGAATGGCAAGCATGAGGATTTCAGAATTGTTGGGAAACATTTTTTGGGCCTGGGAAACGGTGGGAAACAATTTCTGCCATGGGAACCGATTTACCTGTAATAATTTCAGTATTAATAGCATTTCATCAAATAAATGTTTGGTGTTTCTTGCAGACCAAATTATCATTTACTTAAATAAAAATTACCATAACCCCCCCAACATTTTTGTTTAAAACCGTCACTGAATGTATATCTCTACCCAAAGAGTACAGTGCAGCATGTGATAAATACAACTACCAGAAGAGCCTTTCACTCAAACAAATCTTAGAATCCAAATTTCACATGAATCACAACTTGGTCAAAGACCTTGATTCTTTTGGTCGTACTTTTAATTCATCGGCTGTGCTACTTCCTGTCCATTGTGGCACATAGCAGTGCAGGCTCGCTGTACACAGAGAGATTGAAAAAGGTCCATTTTTAATGAGACCGCTTGTAGCAACAAAGTACGAGCGCCTAGTGACACCATTTGAAAGCTCACATCTTAAGTCTCATGAGTAGCCAAGCCTTTTCTTGTGGGACTTTCGGTTCCGTGAATTTTTAACCTGGGAACAGACACAAAACGGAACGATTCTTTCCGTGAAATCGTCATGCCTGGTATGGCCTGGGCCAAGGGAAGGCCACCATAGCCGAACTAGAGTCAGAAAAACTGATGGGGACCAGAGAGACCTTGAGATTCACAAGGATAAAAGGGAAGAGCTGGCAGCGATTTTCGAATGAAAATGATTTATGTTATATACACTATCCAGCTTAAGTTATTGTAACTTTTGGTCAAAAGGTATTGTCTAATGACGATTTATTGATTAAGTTTAGTAGCATTATGTCTAAAGCAAATTCATTGAAACTTCATAGAAGATGTATTCAGGGATGCGTCCCTCAAAACATCAGAGGTCGATCTTGCAAATGACCTTTGACGCATTAAAACATGATTGACAGAGGTAATTCAGCCTGTATGCTTTTTCTGTTAACAGTTCATTCCGACAGGAGAAGACCCAGAGCTGTTAGTCCTGAAGAACGTCTCGCTGGGGGATTCTGGTCTTTACAAATGTCTGGTGGGGAATTTCAACGGCCTGAAATACTCTGATGCCTGGTTAAATGTGTTACCCAGGAACAAGTCCACACCCACCACAGGTATTATTAGTGTCTCGCACACATTATGGTGTTGTAACAATAATAAAATGCACTACCTGTTGTAATGATGGGCTACGTATTGTTATGGTCATGGTGTCTCCTGTATGGTGGTTACCGGCCCCACCAGCACAGTTGGTCGAGTGTCCACTTTGGGAGCGGTAGATCCAGGGTCAGTCCTGGGTCGAGCCACACCTAGGACTTTAAAAGAAGAAGTTTCAGCTTCCTCGCTTGGCATTCAACATGAAGGGGATAGTGCAACGACTGGTTGACCCGTATCAGTATAATGGCTTGGGCGGGGCGGCTTATTTGCCTTCGGTAAGGCTTTTCAGTGAAGCGGCACTAGATAAAAGATAGGTGAAAATCTGTCATGCACTCTAGCTGTTTATAATCTTAATGATATGTCCACGGAAGGGTAATGATAATGTGTGCCCTCTGGATGGTGATGATAACTGTGTGGCCTGTTGTGCCTTCTGTATGGTATACTGTGAAGGACTTAATCTTCATGTGGAACTAATTTTCACAGATTTCGTGGCCAATAATTTACCACGAAAAATAATTCCACCAAAAAAAATATCCAATATTGAATCATATACTACAGGTAGTAGTAATAATGAAGTGAAATCTTTGCCAGGGACGAGAGTTGCGCTAAGAAAGCCTGACGGGCCAGCTTAATGTTTTAACAGCAGGGAAGGGAAATTATGGTTGGAATACATACAAACTCTGGTGCTAAGGCTTGGTGGGTATAAAACAAAGTGGAGATTTATTCATCTTCAGTTTGATCAATCTTCGTTATGCCTGCAAAGTGAAAGAATAGTAGATACCAGCATGTGCTGGCTTCTAATAAATGTCGCTCTGATACACACTATGCCATTGGCTGTGTCTCTCCTATGGTCCAGTGAGTGAGCCTCTAACACACTGTGAAGTGTGTACAACAACGCGATGGTCATTTGACAGCTACGGCAAAGTTTGAGGTTTCTGGCCTGCTACAGAGGACTATTAAAACTGAAAACAACTGAAATTACAGTGTTTCTTGATAAAGAATGATAACGGTAAATACATATGTTTTGTGTTGAACTGCTTAAAAGGTGACAGGTCACTTTGCCAGGTGTTTTAAAGTGCTTATCAATGATTCGAAAAGAAGTGACACGTGTATGAGTACTGCTCACGGTAGGTGCGAAAGTAATCTTTTTGATTAGTGATAATACAGCTCACATTGTCTCTGATCCAGAGATTAGCGACGTTGCAGGAAACAAAGGAGGATTAAAGCCACCCATGATGATACCTGTTTGACAAGCTTGAATAATTTCAGCCATATTATATCTTTGAAAATTTTAAGATTTTAAGATCTGTTTTTCAGTATATTCTTAAATATGCAAAAATTACTTCCTGCGAACATATTTTTATAGAAAACCCACGAAAATAATTTCCGGCAAATAATAAGTACTTTACAGTAAATGATTATGATAAAGAATACACAGAGAATGGTAATGAATATAGTGTGCCCTCTTTGTGGTAAAGTCTGTGGTACAGTACAAGTGTACACTCAGTGTGGTAAAGTCTGTGGTACAGTACAAGTGTACACTCAGTGTGGTAAAGACTGTGGTACAGTACAAGTGTACACTCAGTGTGGTAAAGACTGGTGCAGTATAAGTATACATTCATTGTGGTAAAGACTGTGGTATAGTACAAGTTTACAGTCAGTCTGGTAAAGACTGTGGTACAGTACAAGTATACACTCAGTGTGGTAAAGACTGTGGTACAGTACAAGTATACAGTCAGTCTGGTAAAGACTGTGGTACAGTACAAGTATACACTCAGTGTTGTAAAGACTGTGGTACAGTACAAGTATACACTCAGTGTGGTGAAGACTGTGGTACAGTACAAGTATAAACTCAGTGTGGTAGAGACTAAGGCGTGCACTCCATGAACTTCTACATGTACATGTGTTATCGTTGACCTTGAACTTTAAAATTCTTCATACATGAAAATGACGTCTCTGCTGTCTCGGAGTTTGTTACGTGATTTTAGTGTATGTATAGTTGTACAGGATTCAGTGACTGAAATGAATGGCAAATATGGTCTGCAAACAGAAATCATGTCTGTAACAAAATGGGTTGATGACTTGCCAGATGGTACTGAAAGGACAGTGCTTATGTTGGGATCCACTTGGTTTACAAACAGGAAGACATGTTTTCTAATGAAGTGTTTGTACATTCCCCTGCTCTTACAGTTTGGGGCCATGGTGCTCAGTGTGATGTTTACTGAAAACCACTTTTCTTCCACCAGTATAAAGTCTGTTCCTCAGGCGTTTGATATTTAGTCAGTAAAATCTTAGTGGTTTACACCAGGCACTTTGGTCTTATCCTCTAATAAAATTGACAATTTTCATATCAGGGAAAGATTCTTCAGCATGTTGCTATCTGGGAGTAAATTTAAGATTCTGAAAAAATTCATGTGTTTACATTTCAGAAAAAACAAAAAGAAA
The DNA here is from genome assembly GCF_032854445.1 of Liolophura sinensis. Lineage (NCBI taxonomy): Eukaryota > Metazoa > Mollusca > Polyplacophora > Chitonida > Chitonidae > Liolophura > Liolophura sinensis. Next base: position 29,793,919 of record NC_088305.1, on the reverse strand, counting down.
GAAGGAAAAACAAACAATTCCTACATTTGCTCCTGTACAAACCACGACAACCATGATGAGGATAGTTCCGGTGACCTATACTGTATATACAACACAAGAAACGCACAAAAAGCGACCGGATAAAAACCGAAAGCTTACAACAGTTACAGATGCCCCCAGACAGAGAAGACCCAAACTAACCTCGAAGCCTAACCAAGATAATGGCCGGGGCAGGGGCTCCAAAAGGAAACCTATCTCGCCTCTCTACACACCACTTATGACCATGACTCCGAAAACTCGATCCCCTAAACGTAAGGATATGATGAAGAACAAGAAAGAAAAGACAACTGTTTTGGAGCATGACCCAAGGGAGAAAACTGAGACAACTGACAAGCCCAATGTATACAACATGCCGACGATGGCAGAGGAGAAGCCAACTAACGAGGATGGTGCAGACAAAGCTGTTGCAGACAGCAGTGCTGGCTCACCAGGAAGTATTAACTTGTGGACGGTGTATATTATTGTGGGTGCAGTGGCTGGCGGCATTCTTTTGATAGGTCTGGTGACTTTGATTGTGGCAGTAGCCTGTGCCAGGAGAGAGGATGGGCCTCTCAACAAGTCAACTACTGTCTGACTATGAAGGTAGTGAGTTGTCTCCCCTGGATCACCAAGGTCCTCTTGCATAAAGGAATATATGTGTGTATATAAAAAAAAATAGGTGATTTGTTTGAATAAATGCTTGAAAAAATGTTTCATCACAGTGGTGTGATGGTGTCCAAATGGTGCTCGTGATTTCACATAAGGTGCCAAAAAATAAATGAATAAAAAATTTTAAAAATGAATAATCGAATAATTCAACAACAGTTGAAGAAAGAAGGAGTGCAAGGAGTGCTCTACTGTGATTGAGTAACCACTTCATCATGCACTGTGCATGTGGAAAATGACAATGGCTAACAGAAAAGAGACTCTTTGAAGACAAAATAACATGGCTAACACAAAGACATTTTGTATTTTTGTGTGGTCAGATCTCTTTGGAACTCACACTAAATTCTCACATACTTCGGTGTAGTACAGGAAGAGGAAAAAAACTCTCTCAGGTGAAAGGACTTCTGCATCCTTGTGTGTATAGTATACACAAATGTGTATATGTGTACCTGTGTGTACATGTGAAATGTGAGAACTGCATGTATCCAAAATCATAAGGACTACTGAATTTTGCTGCTTGTTAAATGTGACGTCAGTACATCATGTGTACCATCATGAAGCCTTCAACTCTAATGTTACATAATGGCTTTAGGGTGTGTACCACAGCCACATAAAGTCTTTAACACCCAATGGTGTTATCTCTGATTACATGTTTATTTTGGTATGTGTACCATTGCATCATGAAGTCTTCAACACCCATGCTGAAATGGTGTACGGTCTGATCACATGATGGCTTTAGTATGTGTACCAAGGCATCATGAAAGCACCCATGCTGAAATGGTGTTATATCTGATTACATGGTTATTTTGGTATGTGTACCATTGCATCATGAAGTCTTCGACAGCCATGCTGAAATGGTGTACGGTCTGATCACATGATGGCTTTAATATGTGTACCAAGGCATCATGAAAGCACCCATGCTGAAATGGTGTTAGATCGGATTACATGGTTACTTTGGTATGTGTACCATTGCATCATGAAGTCTTCAACACCCATGCTGAAATGGTGTTAGGTCTGATCACATGATGGCTTTAGTATGTGTACCACAGCACTATGAAGCTTTCAACACCGATGCTGAAATGGTGAATTTAGCGTGTACACCTATGAAGTCTTCAACAAGCACATGTATGATGGTAGGTTGTTAAGTTTGGTTAAATGGTGACTGTGTCATAGGTGTGGGAACATCTGACAGAATCATGCCATTATAAGAAACCTGTATCTGTGGGTACATTGACATGTAAAGTGGAATGCACCTAGGATTAGATGTTGACAATGGTGTATGCACTCACAGGTATCACTGAGATCTGTCAAAATGTGGATGATGTTTTTAACATAATCTCAGGCATAAGATTGAAATGGTAGTTGCCATGCAGATACATATGTACTGAGGATACACCAGAGGAGCAGAAATTATGACAAATAGCACAGTTTCGTACAGTTGTCCTTATGAATGAGGTGGTGACTTTAGTACATTTGAATCTGTGACAGGAGCACCTATGATGTAGGTGTTGTGGAGACAGCTAAAATTGGCGGCTTTTAAATGGTCTTCTTAATGCCTTTGAAATCGTTACTTCAGGGAAGGAACAGAATTATAGGTGTCAGGCTGGGGTAGAGAACTTTTGATAACTGTATTGCGTTGGGTTTCACAGCTCAGTGTGTCCTACTAGCAACACAAGAAGAACAAGGGAAGAAGACTGAAGATCTCTATTCACGCCTGTCTTTGTTGACAAATACTACAGACATTATAAAGATTGATCTATGTACATGTACGATTATGCATGTAGAAGGCTTGAATTCATCACTAAATGTTGACAAGCTGTGCCATATACATGGAAGTCATTATACACAGGTGTGTGTGTGTATCTGTGTATATCTTCATGTGAACAAATGTCTCTTGTACATCATCAAATGTGCAAACTGCTCTGCTGTTGTATTTCAAGTAGTTTATAATTTTCACACGTGCATGTAGATTTGTGGGATATGATGGTTGGATTTGTGGACAATGATTACATGTAAGTGAATATGTAAATGTGTTAAGATAGTTTTTTTGTTGTTGTGACTTAGATGCTGCAGGTTTAGGATGACTGGTCCGTCAAAACACAAATGTATCAGGTGTTTTATTTGCTCTGAAAATCAAAACGATTCATTCTCAGGCTAGTAATGCACATGCATGTTTATGTAAGTTTGATGTTCCAAAGTTACATGCAGATGTAAATGATACCAAGCCATGTTTTATTTTATTACGAATTCAGACGTGGGTTTGAAATGATTTGTTTTCTCTTAAACTGAAGGCTCATCCTTTCAAGGATACAGAATCAATTTGCCGTAATCTTCCTCAGAGAAATTAAGTTTCTTGGTTTTATGGGGGAGACTACATACTATGCTAAAAAGAGTGGAAGTGAACGTAAAGAAAATAGATCAACAAAAAGAAGCAGGTGGCAGCCCAGAATGAAAAAGAAAATCGTGTTTTATTCAAAGGGAAATAATCCAAGCCTGAAGTATTAATGCATGTAAAATTAGTAAAACCATTTTAGCTACATTTTGTATTGTTACTCCTGTAATATGCTTTCAGTCGGTCACTTCATCAGTCATCCAGTCAAGCCGTCCAGTTCGTTAGCTGTGTTCACAACAAACTTTATTATACCACATGCCCTGCGCATCACTGTAATCTTCGGAATGGGTTGTATGGGTAGTACTCTAGATTGAAGGCGTGTACAACGCCCTTAGTATCTTGGAAATCGGAGGGGGAATCTACAGAGCTGTTTACACTGAGATGCAAAGTCAGTGCTGTGCAGTAAATGCAGTAATATTGTTTGCTGCAAAAAAAGACCAAGTGATGCCCTTTACAGACAAACTGGAGATATTAAAGGAGATACATGTGGACATAGCCTGATGAGGGGCTTTCCTCACCTGTAAGGTTCGATACCAAATCTTGCTAGATCAGCTGCCGCCTAAAGTCAGGGAATTTGTTAGGTAACGAACTTTTTAAACGGCTTTTTGTCCCATCAGTCACCGCACGAAATGGTGTCACTGTGACACCATCTACAATCAGGAACTCCTCTGATTGCAGAACAGTTAACCTTGGTGTATTATGAGGGCTATGCGTAATGTATTTGAAGTGCTCTCGTATCACTGACCGTCTCAAGGATATACACCGAAAGCAAAAGCATCTAGGCCTATTTTGTCTAGGAAATCATCTTCTGTATATGACATAAACTTACAGCAGCTATGTAGATCTTCGTTCTTTGTACTCAAGATGTTGTCTTAAATGTACACAATAATTAATTATGGGACTCTCAGTGTTGTTTTTTTTATATGCAAGGTGAGGAAGAATTATGTGTTTCGAGAATGTGGCCAGTATGATGATTGAAGTACATCTAGTAAGGGTTGAATCTTGTATTTTATGTGTAATATTTTATGTAATTTGGGTGAAATGTGGGATAATTTGAGACAATAACCTGCAGGTATTTAAAATTGTTGTGTGTTGATCATCTTGTCGCATTAACTTCTATTTTTATTAGTCTCTGACTAGCCGTATACAATTACCGTTCATCTTATAAGCATTTTCTCAATATTTTTTGTCTCCGGAAAGGAATTTGCTTTTGATTTTCTGGTGGTTAATTTTTCCTTGGCAACCGTTTATAGTGGCACAAGTGGCTGTATTCTGAAGAATTCTGGTGGATGTTGTGGTTCACGGCTTTATTAAGCCTGGTTCTCATAGAATCGGCGGTATGAGAACATGGTCACCGGCGGCAGTTTATAGCCAGAGGTCCACCGCCGGTCGGCACCCTTGATGTTCTAAGGTGTTCAACTTTTCCGGTCATCGCCAGTAGACAACGTCATGAGAACACTCCAGAGTCCCGCTGGATTCAACGGTGGGCCACCGGCGTTCATCCGCCAGGTTTATGAGAGCCGGGCTATAACTATTGAAAGTTGAGTTGCCAATTCATTTCCTCTCCCCATTGGCAGAAAGTCGGCAGATTAAGAAATCCTTTAGTTTCAACTTTCCGTTCCTCGGGTGAAGCCTTATTATCTTACAGTCCCAGAACCATACAGTATTAGTCACAGAATTGAGGTATAGAATATATCTACCTCCGTGGTTACAAAACAGTTGTGAAGTATTGCATTGGTTTCATTTTAACATGATCAAAGAGTGCTACAGTCAAACGGTATTGTGCAAAGCGTTTAATCTTTTCGTTCCCTTTTTTCTCCCCCCCCCCCCCCTTCCCTCGCCCTCTTAAAGCATATTGGATAAGGCAGCAGTTCATGGTTTAATGTATTTTAGCTGAAAGGAAACGATTTGTGCCAAATATTTCTAGTGAGATCATTTTCAACGTATACTCCCTCGAATTGCAATGGTATCTTCCTTATGTGTTATGTCATTGCGTACATTATGCAATGGTTAATCTACTTTTTAAGGCATAATTTAAACTACACATTTTTGTATGAGTACATTTTCACATCATTCTGCGATTGTTTATAAGTTTTGGTTCTTATTTTTTAATTATTTGTTTTTAGTAAGTATGTTCCAATGCAGCTTATAGCTCAATTGATTGATTTTTTGAAAACATTTTATTTGAATGTTCACTTTATAAAATGAATTCCATGTTCTTTTACTTGATGATTGTCAGGTCACTGAAATTGGTCCAAAATTTTAGTCAGTTTTGAGAACCATACCAAAGTGTGATGACCCCAAAGGATATGTTGTGAGTGTCCTATAAAATGTGCGTTGATGCAAATTGACATTGGACTGTAATGTATTCTCGTTTTTGTGTGTTACAAATGAGAAACATTAACCGCCAAAATGAAGTCGGTCCAAGCGGTGAACTATTCGTTCTTATATGTAGATGTGCTCGTAAAGCACAGTTTACAAGCACTAGGGTGTAACAGCAAAGAATGGTGTGTTTTACACACAGCTTGGAACCGAGTTGTTCAGGCAGGAAATGTTCATCCATTGATGTTGGACTCTAGTATGTGAACTTCTGCAAAGTACGCGCTACACAAAGACTCTAAACTCGAACGTATGCTTATTTAGACTTGATGTTACCAAATGATGTTGGATTCAAACTTTGGTTTGTTTTGACATGATGTTACAAAACGGTGTTGGACTGTGGCTTCGGCGCATTTTGAAACGTTAAGAAATTACCTTCAAGACATCCATCACCTCAAACCAGACGTGTGATTCAGCATGATTGCTGGAAGTTTTAAGTTAGGAGAATGCACACTGTGCGCTATATGTCAACGTACAATTCTTTATACCAATCTTCAAAACAGAAGTTTGTTCTGCATTAGAACGGCGCCGGGAAAACCAGTGTGAGTATAAAGATGTGGAAAAGAGAAGAATCTGTGATTGTTAACAGAGCGAAAACACTGCGTAAAAAAAGAACAGAACTCGTGTTTTTTTTTTATTTGATTACAATTATTTTGGGGGTTAAACTCAATGGAATATTTGTTTCCCCATGTGTTTAATATCTTCAGTTTCTCATGCCCATTCAGTTGTAGAGATGTTTACACGTAATAATAAACCTTTGTTAAAACAAGAAAGTAAAGGGTGTTTGAAGTTGTCCCTTGTGTGTTCTGTTGAATATTTTGGTGTTCAGCTGTCAAGAAACTATAAAAATCAAATGCAGCTTTTATGATACGTCAAAATGTTTCCTCCACTTAAATCTGACCATTGCCTTGGTTGAAAAAAAAAATTCAGTTCGGCGTCAAACATCAATCAAATACATGTTTAAAAATACGGTAGATGGTACTGGTTACAGGGCTTCGAGAAACGATTTGGCGTTAATCCACATCAAATTTGAATTCGAACTGGCGACCCCATTGTCTAAGGGCTGTATATACTCTTACGAGAAAGCACATGAAATGGTACTGAAGATACATATATATCTTGTGACAGGGATAGTCCATTCCGTCAAAGTGCTGTCGTCACTGAAGTATAATTGCAAAGACACCAGACATGACACATAGCTCAGTCACATTTTACGGACACCGGATAAACCCGTCCATTTTCGTTATTCTAACCTCGGTGCTGAGCGTCAAGCGAGGCAGCGTTGGTACCATTTTTAAAGTATTTGGGTATGATCCCAGATCTGTCGGACTTCGAGGCGGACGCTCTAACCATTGGGCCACCAAAGTGATCAGAGACTTCATTTGCTACTTTGATAGATGTATTATATTACATTATGTATCCAGCAAACCGCAGTGTGAATTTTAGCATTCTGGTGAAATTTTGCTGATAACTCATGTCCGAACTGCACGTGAGCCTGATATTTGAAATATTACGGCTGCTGTTGGTTAGAACCCACTGGTACAATGGTGATAAATATCATTTGGATGATTGTTGCGCTCACTCGCCTTGATACAATATAAATATTTACCTTGACTCCTTATAAATCCTGTTTAGAACATGGCCACGTAACATACACGTATTTCTCACGGACATCAATGGAAACCGTTGACTACTTCTACTTCCCTGTAACTATAGGTCTTTCTTCTCTTAAAATTCCATACATTTTTAACAGATTGCGATGTTTATTTCTGATGAATCTGTTCTTTGGAATTTGACTTTGGGTGTATTGTTTTAACGACCTGGACTGATTTGGATAGCTCGTTTACTATATCATACAGTTATGAGCACTTTTTGGTATACTTTCCAATATTATTGCTTGGGATGTTTTAATGACAAAACCTGATAGAGGTCACAGCGAACACACAGTACTGACAAAGCAAAACGAAACGTCAGTTCTGGGGCAATGGACAAAGAAACAGAAACAGGGATGGTAGATGGTTAGCAGTGAAACATTTCAATTCTCTGCTTTACGACGCAAAGTTGGGTCGTACTGGACATTCAAGGTCCGTACAATCGAATCTGACATTGCAGGGTTAGACAGAATTGGAGATCACCAAATAAGGAGCACTGGTACATTTCTCTGATCCATGGGCACTGAAATGTCCAAAACAGCTTATAACAATTCTCAGATTACGTACGACGTTTTGTATCCGGTATATTCTCCTGTTGGCTTGTTTTAATACACTTGCCAGACAATTGGATTCGACAACCCTTTATTGTTCAATTTTCACATGATGCCTCGGGGGAAGAGATAAAGTGATCTTTCACAAGTTTGAAGTGTCACTGAAATTTAAAAAAAAATGAGTCCTAATTCAGTGTGCAGTTATCCCAGTCAATCTTATTTTAGTGATTGTTCTGTTGTGTAAAGCAAGAGATTTGAATCCTGGCGATAGTTTTCCAGTTCTCTTTCGACAAGTATCACATGAACATTTATTGAATCTTACAGGGTTGCTGACAAGATATGTGTTTATACGTTGTACAGATATATAATTTACCATATCGCGAAGAGAAAAAGCAATAGTGCATTTCAGAGAAATCAAATTCGATTAGTGCAATTATGGGAGAAACGTTATTTCAAATAATTTGTAGAATTCGACCCATTCCATTGAACACGTCTTATAAAATATTTATTTATTTATTTATTTCATTTGTGTTTTACGCCGTGTTCAAGAATATTTCACTTATACGACGGCGGTCAGCATTATGGTGGGTGGAAACTGGGCAGAGTCCGAGGGAAACCCACGACCATCCCACAGGTTGCTGGAAGACTTTCCCACTTACAGCCGGAGAGGAAGCCAGCATGAGCTGGACTTGAACTCACAGCGACCGCAATTGGTGACCGCATTGGTGAGACTCCTAGGTCATTACACTGCGCTAGCGCGCTAACCAACTGAGCCACGAAGGCCCCTCTTATAAAATAGCTTTGCTCTATAGTTTTGTTCCATTAGTAGGATTCGATGATACGACTAAATCGTACCATGCGAAAGCGACTTTGTATATTCATATTTAGCTCTAACAGTAAAAAATTAACGTGTGTAGAAATATGCGTTAATGCGTGTAGAAATATGCTAGTAAAATATCGGTCTTTTCATCCGTGTGACGTTGGGAGATGTGTTGTTAGGTACCTGTGAGAGATAACAGTAAAATACCGATCTTTTCCTCCAAATGATATCGCAGTGTGTGGGAGTGCTTTAAAATGCAGGTCTTTTCTTCCACTTGATGTCTCAGTGTGTCAGAGTGCCGTAAAATATTGGTCTCATCCTCGAAGTGATGTTGCAGTAAGGAGAAGCGCTGTAAAATACATGTCACAGGTAACAGTGAAGTACTGGTTGTCTCGTCGACATTATGTCGGAATCTGGGAAAGTGCAATAAAATACGTGTCCTCTTCACCCCAATATGTCGCAATCCGGGCAACATTGAAGTACGTGCCTTTGCTTCCACGTTTGGTCGCAATCTTAGTCCAGTGCTGTGATATACGTGTCAAAATATACCCAGTAAAAATATTTTTTTTCTCGTCCACGGGATGTTGCATTCTGGGCGAGTGCTGTGATGGTGCAAGTCGTGCACCACCATGATTCCCATTTTTTTCTGTGTTTCAGATTTAATGCTGATTTTAAATTTTTTGTCTCTTTCAGAGTTAATTATGGCTAATAAACTAACAGTACAAGAAATAGCTGAGTTGGTTTTTATGTTTGGAAGAGATGGGGCAACACACCGCTCTGTAGCTCAAGCATTCAACCTCTACCTGGATGGTGCACGACGTCTGGGACACCCTGTACATTGATCAGCAAAGTATCGGTCTTCTCATCCATTTATAAATCCCCACTGTTATGCATTTACATGAACAGTTAGAATAATACCCGTAAATACTCAGGTAATTGACAAGAGGCCGTATTAACATCGGTTTACGTGTGACCATTTGCCCAGCTGTCACACTGTCGTCGCCGCTCTGGTTTTACTCTCTGTGCTTGAGTATTTCTAGACCAGTGACGTCTAATAAACTGCAATTAGCATCACTGCATTTTTTTTTTTACTTAATTCTGTTTAAACCATTGTGGTAGGAGGCTTGTTAATTGCTGACTATTTATGCATTTACAGGAACAGTTGGAGTAAACCCCTGACTGAGGTACACTGACAAGAGGCCATTTGCCAGCTATCACACGGTCGTCTCTGCTCTGGTTTTCTCTCTATGATGTACGTCTTTAGTTATATTCTCATCACTGTGATGTTGCAGTGAAGGTGAGTGCTGTGATATAAGTGTTAAGATACGCTGGTTCGTGAAGTATCGATCTTCTCGTCCCCGTGATGTCGCAATCGGGATGATTGATGTGATATACGTGTTAAAATATATCACTATAATTATCGATCTTCTCGTCCAGGTGATCT